>NW_026542601.1:9916109-10516109 GCF_028750875.1 Macrosteles quadrilineatus | reverse complement strand
ATTACTTAGAGCAGTGATATTCCCCGATACTTTCCATTGAAAAATGCAGTGTACTGATGGTACACTGGTACAGCAGCTCGTCATTTTTAACAGTTTAATACTACTTATCAAAACATATGAAACCTAGGAACTTGAAACTTAGTACTAGTACTAAGGTTAGTTTTATGTTTTGATACACTAAAACAAATAAAACAATCGGGAAAATCCGTCTACGTATGTTAAACAAGCAAAAAAGTGAATGTAAAAAGTGATATGTAAATTTATGATAAAAATGAGTTTTTCAATATTTGTTTTGCCTTATGCTATTTCTAACAAACCTAATCTGTTTGATTACATTTTTACTTTTCTAATAAGGGCTCAATTTACACTAGTCTTTAGATATACGGGTTTAATTATCGGAACACTTATGTAACACCAATGCATTTTATATGTAGTTGTGCCCTCGCCCTGGTCTATATATAAGAGAAAAGAGGATTTTATTTTAACTGTTAATTTTCTACAAAAATAAATAAAATCTAACAAAAAACCACTAAGTGGTAACACTTCCCCCGCCAAGTCAGCAACCCAAAAAAGACAATAAATCACCACTTTTCCGCCAAGTAAAACAATGTAATGTATGTAAGTTTGGCCACTTGGCGGCAGACTTTTGCTTGATCACTTTAAAAAATACCATAAAATTAGTTTCATTGAGCAAGTATCTCTCCCAATAGTACATTGCTAGATGAGAGCTTATTTTACAAAATTTGACCTTAATTGTGTCACATTTCATAAAATCATAATAGTGATGGTTTTATATTTACTGATTACCTCGAAATTATTATTCTTAGTTGGACTAATTAATTAGAGAAGTTGATTTGTGAAATTATCCACCAACGTAACTTTAATGAAAAAAAAACAAGCAAAAGTCTGCCGCCAAGTGGCCAAACTTACATACATTACATTGTTTTACTTGGCGGAAAAGTGGTGATTTATTGTCTTTTTTGGGTTGCTGACTTGGCGGGGGAAGTGTTACCACTTAGTGGTTTTTTGTTAGATTCAAGAATAGAAAAAAAACTTTTCTAATTTTGACTTCTATACTAAAAATCAATACACATTGCGCAATTCATATAACTTGCCAATTCCTAAACACAAAACATTTTTTTTTAAACACACATTGTACATTTGCATAAAGCTGTTTAACTCACTTCTATTATCCAAGTTGGAACCAAGCCTTTAAAATGTAAAAAGGTAAAACATAAATTGCAAAATATAACATGTTACAGCATCCAAGAATTCATAAAATGTATTAAAAGCTCTAATATGTATAACTATTGTAAATATTAGAATTAGTAATTGCTGTATAGTATACCTAGTAATAGTGTACCTGTTGCTTGAAATCGAGCAATTGTCAAGTACCGTACCAGTATTATACAGAAGTTATTTTAAACCTACAGTAATAACAATCATAATTTTCGATGAGTTTAAAAGACCCGACTAAATGCTTATGTAATTAATTGAAATACTCACGCTATTTAATAGCGCTTTGAAATAAACGCTTCTTGTAAAAATATTTTAGCATTTTTTGGATCCGGCCTTATTTTTTAGTGTTTTCTACAAATGTTTCCCGACTTAAAGCTGTTACCAGAAAACATTTCTTGCATGTATTTATTTGATCTGACTTTAGGTAGGTTTACTTTACCACTGTGACAACATGATGTGTATATTCTTCATGGTTTTTTTTACTTCCAAAATAAGTTGCTTAGTATAACTGGCAAAAATGATTCATCTCCCCAAGTGATTGTGTACCTGGATTCCTTACTGTGAGACCAGGCCTCTCCCCTACTCTTCTCATACGTATAAGATTTCCTATTAATTGTCTCCTCCTCCTGTTTTCAATATTTCTCCTTAACTCAAGAAATTTTCTGTTCTTCCAACAAAACTGATTGACTGTTTAGATTTTGTCTATAACCTCCTAAATATTACAAACATCAATATTTACTCCCAAAAAGCTGGTGAGTTTCTTTTTATATACAGCTGTTTATGTTTTTAAATTTGTTTTCAATGTAATTCTTATGAGGAAAATGCGACCTTTGACAGCGTCTCGTGCCCTTAAGAGGGTTCCCTACCCCCGACGAAAAACGTCAGAAAACCGCTTCGCGCGGTATCATATAGCGATTCTAGGTTTAACATTTAAATTGTGAACCAAACACCATTTTGTACATAAAGAGTGGTTCTACTAAGTTTGCTTTTTAAAAAATGTCTATGCTTACGCAATCAAGGGCAACGACTTGTCAAAGTTAGTGAACTTTACAGTTAAAGTTCACTAACTTTGACAAGTCGTTGCCCTTGATTGCGTAAGCATAGACATTTTTTAAAAAGCAAACTTAGTAGAACCACTCTTTATGTACAAAATGGTGTTTGGTTCACAATTTAAATGTTAAAACTAGAATCGCTATATGATACCGCGCGAAGCGGTTTTCTGACGTTTTTCAGTGGGGGTAGGGAACCCTCTTAAGGATAAGAGTTTTAAATTTCTAAATCCTTTATATAAAACTACAAATTGAGACGAACTATTTGACAACGTTAAAACGTTAAAATCGGTCGAGAAATAACGGAGGAGTTTTTTTTTTCACAAAAAACAGCCCTCACGTAATAATATAGGCCCCCTAACAGATTTTTGTTCAGTTCTGACCTGGCCAATGCATACTGTATTATTGTTACTTTGGCCCAGTAAAATTATTTGATATGATTTTGAGCTCAAGCAAATTAGTTGATTATGTCAGGTTATTGAACTTTAGGATGATCGGTGGTAAAGTTGGTTACTCTTAGAAATGTAGCCTATGTCAAAAAAATAAAAATTGAACATACTGGTAACTATTGAAAAATGTCTTACCGTTACGAAAATACCGTTTGTAGAACACAGTTGCATGTTGTCGTGTTGCTGCTTAGCGGTAGCACTGTAATAAGGTCTGCCAGTAGATTATGCATGTACACTGCGAACAGGAAAATTGATAACTAATTGATACCGGTATCTATCATATTCTGACAAATTGGCAATTGACGTACGCCAGGCAGAGATAGATATCGGCAGTGACAGCAACCGTACCGTACTGTAAGTGATTTTCAATGTTCAGCATTTCAAATATTTACTGCGGCTATGAAACCAGAAGTTTTATTATCACTCTCTCCCCCTATATACCATAAGATATGGAGAAAGTATTGTTTTTAGTTTGAGTTTTGAGTGGATATATCCGATTTGAGTACCCTTGAACCCAAAAATATATATTCCAAATAACATATTAATTAATTAAACAATAAATAAAATTAGAGTTTTGTCTGTACATTGCTCAGAATTATATATTTTTAGGTTATTTTTACGTCTTATACATTAAATAAGCAGAAACGAGTCTTATCTCAATTTCTATCTGTCTGTCTGTCTGTCTTTCCCTCTGTCTGTAACACTCAAGATGGCATTTTACGCTATCTTCTCCTGGAAAACGAGAGTACCTATCAAGATCCAAGTCATTTTAATGTATTCACTGGATTTGCGAGATTGTCTTTAGCCATTAAAGTATGGCCTCACTACATTGTAAATAATATTACAAACGTTCAAAAATGTAGTTTTGTGTGATTTATGTCAAGTTTTCGTCCAATTTTTATTGCATAATCATCAATGAAATAACGAACAGCTGTTCGGATCAAGATTATTTTTCCTAACTGTCACTTATATGTTTACAAATGTTGTTTACAAATACCGCAACCTTTTTCAATC
The DNA here is from genome assembly GCF_028750875.1 of Macrosteles quadrilineatus. Classification (NCBI taxonomy): domain Eukaryota; kingdom Metazoa; phylum Arthropoda; class Insecta; order Hemiptera; family Cicadellidae; genus Macrosteles; species Macrosteles quadrilineatus. The sequence goes on along the minus strand of NW_026542601.1, from coordinate 10,512,358 downwards.
ACATTTTGAATGGAAATCCCAACCAAGTGAGATTAAACACGTTTTTCTTACATAACGGATTTAATTAATCGAAAGTGCAATAATATAATGTAATAGTGTAACCGTGTAAATGAAATTAAATAACTAGGCATCACCCAGTTCAGGAACCAGAGATTCGTTGTGTATAAATTGTTCTTGAGTTTTGATAACCAGAAAGAAGACCTTGAATCAGTGTTGTATACGGCTGGGAAACTTACATTTAATAATGATCATCGCCAATAGCTTAGAAACATGGTTTCCACTCATTGACACGGCGCTTCAATGGCGGTTGTGTAAAGTGTAAAGTAAATAAACGGTATCAGCATTTTGACACATACTTTCTCCCATAAGTTTGTCAACAACCTTTATTATGTGTAAGCGGTGAGAGTAAATATACGGAAATGGGATCTGTACAATTTTGTTCAGAATTTAAAGGACTATAACATACAAAATTTTTATCAAAACCGTTGCGAAAATCCGATTTTTCTGTTATTTTATGGGGGTTTTACAGGAAAATGACATAATTTACAATAACTTTTGAACCGTAATTTTTACAGATGGGATTTGTACCATTTTGTTCAGAATGAAAAAAACACCTGGAGATACCATGGATTAGAGCCTACATACCAAATTTCATCGAAATCGGACCACAGGTGTAGTCTATAGCTCTGTACACATCCAGACACACACACACACACAGACATCACTTCGAAAACCACTTTTTGGCTCCAGGGGGACCCAAAACGAATATATCCACTAAAAACTCAAACTCAAAAATTTTGACGAAAACAATACTTTCTCCATATAGGACTATGGTATAGGGGGAGAAAGTAAAAATATAATAGTGCTGCACTCTGTTGGTAAACTTTATAACTTTTTAATGCTATTGAATATAATAGAACAAACTTTTGTTTGGTCGAATCAGCAGAAAAAACTATTTAATTCCTTTAAAATGTGAATACCCATAAGGTTAACATGGGAAACTCCAGAGCCACTAGGGCGGAGCCTGAAAGGAGTTTTGAGATAACAATATGCCTAGGCTATCTGGAATGTGAGCTATCATCACCCCAAATTTCAGCCCAATCCGACCAGTATTTTTCGCGTTTACTTGTCACAAACATACATACATACATATACATCCAAACTTTCTCATTTATAATATTAGTAGGATAAAATTGATGATAATATTTTCTCTCTAGGACCATTAGGAGACATGATCATTATCTTGTCATCAAAAATGTATTCTGTAATAATTTTTTCATAATTTTGTATAGGTATATTCTGTATGTAACAATGTAAAATTCAATATCACATTTAAAGGGGTAGTTTATTTAATGTGTTAAATCTGTTCGTACACCACAATACACAATGTGTTAAATGTGTGTATCATAGTACACCGTGAATCCGTTTCATTGCAATAGCAGCACAATTGGCTTATTATGTATAATTTATTACCTATTCTCCTCTGTAGTGTCTTTTCAAGTAACATAATTTAAACAAAGGCCTTTGATTTGTAAAGTGGTTTTCATCATTACATTACTGGAAAACCGTTTGGCCGCAGTGCCGGCAAACCAATTTGAGACTTTACCCATCTGACGATACTAATAATCATAAGGCCCCCTTTCACCACAACGTGGGTAGTTGGTGTTAACAGGAAAGAAAAAACAACTGAGATAATTTTTACTTCATCGTTTTACTTGTTTGTTGTTGTTTGTTGTTGTTGTTGTTGTTGTTGTTGTTTTACTTGTTTTTCATCGTCTACTTCATAGGTATGTCTGGTTTCTATAAGGTTCTGTAAGCTAAATCTCACGTTATGTCCTCTTTTATTTTTTTTTCGTGGAAAGTCAGGACCTCCTGGATAGACCACATCCTCTGGCAGCTCCTCCTGTAACACAAGATGATTTAAAATATGGAATGAAATAGAAAAGAAAAACAATAAAAATGTCGGCAATAAATAAAATACGTCTACTCAAAACCAAACTGGTTCGTACAAGAAACATGTGTGTTTATTTTATGTATACTGCTCGTCTAAAACATATTTAAGTGAATACTACCTGTACACAGAAGTGTCTATTATGCAGAGCGACCTACAGCTAGTATATCTGGGAACGCTACACTTTTTTGGATTTTACAACACCTAAACCCAATTTCAAATATTTGTATGTATGCCCATGCTCATACTTTTAATTGAAGCAGTGTTCAAAAATAAAACTGTCTATTAACCGGAAATGTAGACAACTTATGTTCATATTAAGACATAGGTCCAGGGCCGCTTCTGGCCGAAGAGAAAAATTCCCTGGCAAAGTAGGTGGATAGGGGATAACTTGGGGCCCATAGCAAACTGCGGGCTGCCAACCTGCAAAGACCATAAAAATTAAGTGTCATGACGCCTGGACGATTCTGTCTATTGCACATGGGGATTCTGTCATTAGGAAGGGAGTTAAAATCCGAAAATATCCCTATTGGCTGTATGGGTCAAGACCAACAATCATGCTAAATCTAGCAAAACCGCAAATCTAGTCTTTCAAGTTTTGCCTGTCCAGGGACTTAGCCCTTGATTATTACATTTTAGGTCTCAAGAACTTAGAAAATGGTCAGTCAATAAGACATTATTATCCTCCACAAGAAAATGGGGTGAACTCGGTTTATCCAACTTGTTAAAATTGGAAAATGTCACTATTTTAGAAGCTTTCTTACTGACAATCATGCTGAATACAAGTCTCTATCCCATAATGTATACACCAAGTAGTGATTTCCTGGTTAAATAACACTTAGATGGATGGACCTGTATATTCATGTCCTACAAAGGTGTAGAAGACCTGCTTATTTGAATGAGAATCTTCAAAAACTGTGATTTTAAATCACAGTTTGTCACTTTTCTTAATATGAATTAAAAAGTGTTTAAGAACTAATCAACTTACCGTCGAGGGAGTTGTCCACCAGGTGTACAAGCTGCTGCATACATAGCTTACAGTTGATACTGCCTGTAACAGTTGTATAATGTTTGTTTAGAAAGAAATGGACAGAGGCATCCAAAGACCCGCAGCATCTGTAAGACATAGACTTACAATTTTGGGTGGGGGGGGGGAGAAAGTTGTCAGGCCATTGTGTACATGTGTAGAGTTAGATGTGAATGTATTCTTCAATATGCAAAGGGCCAATACGTAGAACCTGTTGTGAGAACAGTTTATTTCATAACACCTGTTAATTTCTATTAATTATAATCATATGTTTATTTGTTATTCTATGTTTGTAAAAAGGTAAATAAAGTTAGTTGAGTTTGAGTTATGACATAAAACAGTGCATCCACTTAATTCTTAGTAAAATAGTACATGGTGGCAGCGGTTTAGAGCTATGCCTCAAAAGAGAAATCCAAGAAGGAAACAATCTGACTATGAAGATAATGAAAATGAACAAGAACAAAATGAAAGAAGCAGAGAAAATGAATACAACAATTCAACTAAGAAGTCAATCATTGTATCAAACACTCATTCAGTTATTCAACCTCCAGCTAGTTTCTCCTTTGTACCAGCAGATTGGCCAAGATGGAAAACACGATTTCAAAGATATCGTTCAGCATCTGGATTATCTGAAGAGTCTGAGAACAAACAAATCAACACTCTGATATACACATTAGGTGAGAAAGCTGATGAGATTTTTGCATCTTTCAATTTAGCAACCGAATCAACGCTAACATTTGAAGAAGCCTTAGATTTATTTGACAAACATTTTATTCCACGTAGGAACTTAATTTTCGAAAGAGCAAAGTTTTTGAAGAGACAACAAAAAATTAATGAAACAGTTGAAGAGTTTATAGTTAGTCTCCATTCCTTGGCTAGGACCTGTGACTGGGGTTCACTTAATGATGAAATGGTGTTGATGGTACTAATACTGGGTTTAAATGATGAGAAACTTAGTGATCGCTTGTTGCTAGATCCCGAGATGAATTTAGACAAGGCCATTACAGTAATACGACATGCAGATAACGTAAAGAAAGAGAAGACAAATTTATGTGATGAGAAAAGAGTTCAAATTGAAGCAACTACGTCATCGAGTTCAAACCAAAATCAAGGAGATAGGTTTCGTCAAAAGAAACGAGAATACCCAGCACAATGTATCTGGTGTGGTTATAAACCGTCCCATCCAAGAAGCACATGTCCAGCAAAAAGCGCAACATGTAACTTGTGCAAAAAGATTGGTCACTTTTCGAAGGTCTGCAGATCTAAAGAAGCACAGGAAGTAACTGACGAAAATGAAGTAAGTGAACTTGGACCTTCAAATAATAAAGTATTCATAGGTACACTTGGGGATGGGTCGAAATGTAAGCCCTGGAAACTAGACCTAGTATTTGAGGGAAAACCACAAACATTTAAAATTGATTCAGGGGCAGATGTAACAGTAATTCCCCCTGGCATGGTTGATCCAAGTAGGATCCAGCCGACTCTAGTTGAGTTGTATGGGGCTGGTAGAACAAAATTAGAAACTGTAGGTTGTGTTAGAGCTAATATCCAATACAGAGATGTTGAGCCGACCCCTCGCACCGCCCCCAGACGAACAACTATTGGAAGCATGCCCCCCATAGTGACAGTGCGAGTGGTCGCCCCACATCCCTAACAAAAATGAAAGGCCGTGGGTGAATATCCAAAAAACAAACAGTTGTCAACAAAGCCTATATTTAATCAAAATCAACAAAATAACAATAATCAACAATGTCAGCCATCCAAAGAATTCATTTAAAAAATCTTTCAAAAAATTTACCCTTCTGAATTACAAAACTGGTACCAGTAACAAATTAGGCCTAACAAGAAAAAATTAAAGATGGTAACTGTAAATGGATGGTAACAGTGAACTAAAACTTTAAATAAATAAATAACTTTCAAATAAATAAATAACAATTAGCTTACAAATAAATAACAAATAATAAATAATTTGGGGCCCCTTTTAGAAAGTCTTTCAAAAAGCTGATATTTTCAAAATAACTTGCGTTAGGTTAGGTGGCACTTGTCATATCACACTAGTGGCGGTGTTCCATCTGCATGTCGGAAAACATCACATCTGGATGTCTGGATGGAGGGCGGCATAATGGTCCCCGGAGAAGCTGGGCCGTAGGCAGCCCAAGGAGGAAGAAGATGGCGTGTCCCTCCGGGCGACCCTCTCCGAGGACAGCGGCTGGTGAAACCTCACATCCGGGACCTCATCTGACGTCTGGCAAAACACTTATCTACATCAGAAAGAGTTAAGGCAATGAAGATAAAACAATCTTCTCTGACGATGGACGCAGATACATATTTATGCACATTAATAACAAAACAAACTGTGTGTGTAGTAATGACAGTCGCTGTCCTTCTGCCGAAAATGTGTCCGACAGCGGAAAAATTGCCCCGGGGTCTGCAGGACTGCTGCCAGACCCAAACCGATTGAGTTCCGGCGCAAAGCCAGTACTCGCACTATAAAAAAAACTGAGGCGTGACATTGGTGGGACGCTTGGTGGGCAAGTCACGGCTCAACCTCCCCCCCCAAAGGAGGACTTCCTCTCCAAAAAAAAGAAAACAACCTCTCCCAATTCTAGAAGATCTCAACACCACAGATCAACTCAAGTGTCTGAAGTGGGGAACGCCAAAGGTCTTTCAACTGGAGGGACTACTCACCCCCAGGGGTTGCACTGGCCAGTGCTGGAAAATTTACTAGGGAAAAATCTTCAGCAGCGCACAAGGGACAGAAGAGGTGATCAAGCTCTCTGGCCCAGTGCACTTCCCACTCAGACACAAGAGTAATGAAAGATGACCTACGGAATTGTTCCCCGGAAAGGCTTCAGATGAGAAATGTGAGCCCTCCGGAAAACTTCTCCAGTCTGCGGATCTCCCAGCCGCACGGAGACAGGAGTCAAGAACTTCAAGATGCGGTGGGGACCTGACCACCGATGAGACAACTTAGCGGCTCTCTTGTCCACGGCCGAACTGACCGGATGAGCCTTGCAGAAAACCAAATCCCCCACCTGGAAAGGATTGTCCAACCGACCTCGATTGTGCTTCCTCCGGACCAATTCCCTAGCCCTGATCAAGTTCCTCCTAGCCGCCTGCCAAGTTGCCTTGACATTGGCTGCACCAGGGGGTGGCAGAAGGTCGCCAATTTTCCACACATTTGCCAAGGGATTATTGGGTGGATAGCCCAACAACAGCTCGAAAGGGACCGCCTTGTGACTCTCATGGTGTGCAGTATTGAAAGCAAATTGAATCCAAGGAAGTTCCTGATCCCAGGTGGTCTGCTTGTCAGCATGAAAAGCTATGAGAGCGGATCGAAGATTTCTGTTGAACCTCTCAGCATGGGAAGGCTGTGGATAGTAAGGAGAAGTGGTCACATGACGGATACCGTGCCCAAAGCACATTCTTTTGAAAAGGTGAGACACGAACTGAGTTCCGTTGTCGGAAACAATGGTGGCGGGTATCCCAAAGTGTTGGAACAAATGGGTACGAAGTGCCTGCACGGTGAGCTGTGCAGTGGCGTTCCTCAAAGGAAAAAGCCAACAAAACTTGGAGAAGGCATCCACACAAACAAGCAAGAATTTGTTTCCTGACTTGCTACGTGGGAGAGGCCCTACATAGTCTATGAAAACCTTCTCCAAAGGTCTCTCCGCCACCTCAGATGACAACAACCCATACTTGGTATTCTGAGCAGGCTTGCTTAGCGAGCATGTTTGACAAGAACGTACTCGTGCCGCAATGTCCCTGTCCATACCCTTCCAGATGAACATGTCCCTAACCTTCGCAATGGTCTTGTGAATCCCTAAATGCCCACCCACAGGGGAAGAGTGAAAGTACGCAAAGACCATGGGTACAAGAAGACTAGGCAGCACAACCTTGGGTTTACCCCGCTGTCGGTCTCGACAACAAAGGGCACCCTGGGACAGAAAATACGGGGGGTGGGCTCCCCCATTTTGAAGCTCACCAATGATTTTAGCCAGCTCGGGATCTTTTAACTGATGTGGGATGAACTCAGAAAAGGCAAGGGGAAACTCCAGGAGCACGGCACACCCAGTGTGCTCCTCCTGATCAGAAGGTTGGTCGTCAGGTGAGTGATACATCCTTGATAAAGTGTCAGCAATCACATTCTGCGTGCCTCGAACATGTTGCACTTGGAATTTGAGGGAAGATATTTGGACCACCCAACGACCAATTTTCCCAAGCTGGCGAGGATGTGCAAGGAGCCACGAGAGCGCTTGGTTGTCGGTTTCCAGCAAAAACTCTTTGTGTTCCAAAAAACGTCTGAACTTATTCACTCCAAACACGACAGCCAAACACTCTAACTCATACACAGAAGAGCTTTTCTTTTCGCAAGGGTTCAAAGTGCGTGAGGCATACGCAATTGGCTGCCTAACACCATCTACCTCTTGAGACAACACAGCCGCAATAGCGACGGAGGAAGCATCGGTTTGCAAAACAAACTTTCGACTGAAATCTGGCATCGCCAAAACTGGAGGTTGCATGATAGCTTCTTTCAGAAGATCAAAAGACATCTGTTGTGCTTCACCCCAAACAAACTTGGCGCCCTTCTTCCGAAGCTCATTGAGAGGAGCCGCCAACTCAGCCACATTGGGGATGAAACGCCGGTAGAAACCCACCATGCCAATGAAACGGGCAATGCCTTTGACATCTCTGGGAGGAGGAAACTCCCTGATAGCCTGGGTTCTAGCCGGATCGATACAGACACCTCGTGAAGATACTAGATGACCTAGGAAAGAAATCTCAGCCTGAGCAAAACTAACTTTCTCGGGATTTACGGTAAGGCCAGCCCTAAGCAACCTATTCATGACTTCCTCAAGATGAACCAGATGGTCTTCAAAGCTCTCACTGTACACCAAAAGATCGTCAAGATAGTTGAACACAAATTTGAACTTGACGTCATGGAAGATGGAGTCCAGAAGTCTGGTGAGGGTCTGGGCCCCCACAGCTAGGCCCATGGGTACACGTGTGAACTGGTACAAGTTCCACGGAACGCAGAAGGCAGTGAGAGGTCGAGATTCAGGTTTCAAGGGAATCTGATGGTAAGCCTGGTTCAAATCAAAGACGGAAAAATACTTGGCCTTACCGAACCAATCGAACGCAGAGTGCAAATCAGGGAGAGGGACAGAGTCAATTTCAATCTGAGCATTCAACTTGCGATAATCTAGAACCATTCGAGACTTGCCATTTGGCTTTGGAACTAGAAAAGCTGGACTTGCGTAGCTTGAGCGAGAAGGCTCAATTACCCCATTTTCAAGAAGCTCATTGATGATTCCACGGAGTGTTTCCATTTTGGGTGGAGCAAGCTTGTAAGGATGGGAACGAACTGGACGGGTGTCAGTCAAACGGATTTCGTACTCCAAAAGATTGGTGACTCCAAGCTTTGGCGTTAGCACCTCAGGAAAACGAGAACACAAAGTTCTGATAGCTTCAGCCTCACCAGGAGTCAGATGCCCTAATGGATCAACTTTTGGTTTGCTGGGTGTCTCAGGCTCTACCACAGCTGCACCATCCACAATTTCATCCGCAAAAGGAATGAGCACCCGTCTTGCGAAACGAAAGAAGCACTGGCCTCTGCCTAAATCCAAAATCAGGCCACAATGCTTGATGAAATCCGCTCCCAAAATGACAGGAATGCAAAGGTCCTTTGCTACCCAAAAACTCCACACCCAAGAAAAATGTTCAATCTTGAATTTCAAACGGGCTTCATAGATGATTGGAAGTGGGGATTTCGATGCAGTCCAGCAGATGTGGGTACTTCGCTCAACTTGCTTGATTAGCCCAGAAGATTTTAGATTTTCAAACAGGGAAAGGGAAATGAGACAACGGGCTGACCCAGAATCCACAAGGGCCTTCTGCACCGTTTTACCTAAGAAGATGTTGAGTCGTGGGCAAGTTGAGCGCGCCGCTTTCACTCCCATGCATGCAAGCTCCCTCATTCCCCGCGACAGAGGCTCCCCAAAACCAGCACTCCCAGAAGGGGCAGTACTCACAGAAACCAAATTCCTGCTGACTTTCTCCAAAACAGCTTTCTCACAGGGCGGTTTAGGCAAACTTTCCCCTTGTGAGCTACTCAGGTTTTTGGACAAAGTCGCAAGATTAACCCTCTGACGACACTCTCGTCTCATGTGACCTGGTTGACCACAACGAAAGCAAACAATAGGATGCCTCTGTCTCTGCGGTGTTTCAGGACCTCGACACACGGATGCTACAGCGGGATGGGGACCAGTCCGGGGAAGATGCCCCGAAACATGCTCCCTCTGACAATCAGCGTCTTGAACGCTCCGTGAAAGGATGACCAACCTATCCAGGTCTGCAAAAGAAGAAGGCTTTGGAGCGAAAATCAGTCTGGACCGCTCCTCAGGCTTCAACCCCTGCAAGACAATGTCCACCAGTTGGTTTTCAGGGATGCCCAGCCGTAGGACACGCCACACGCCACGAATGTCACCCACATACTGACTGAGAGTTTCATCAAACTTTTGAGGTCGAAACACTCTCTCAACCTTCAATCTCTCCATGACCCTGAAGGGGACAAAGAGCTCAAGCACTTCACTGTGAAAATTGTCAAAATTTACTCCCCGTTTCAAACAATCTAACAATTTGTCACCAAGAGGTCTCAGGCAGAGTGGAACCAGCAGTTCCAACACTACTGAGTCCTCCATGCCTGGGAACTCCTTCAGGTGCAACACCTTTCCCAAAAACTCTAACAAAGGTTCCACCTCTAAACCATCAACTGGGCGAATGTCGCTCAAAACCCCAGCAATGGGATTGGGCAGTGGAGCAAACAAACCCATTTTGTTCTCAGTCAGTCGACCTACCTACAAAACACACAAAAAATTTTTTACAACAAACAATTCACAAACTTAACTAACTAAAGGCTCTGGACTGAAATGACTACAGTCAGATGAGGTCCCAAACAGAAGAACCTGCCCATACACACCGCCTAAGCCACCAAAACAAAAAAAAAACACGGACTTACACTCACCACATACACACATACATACATACACTAAACAACAACACCTAACATTTGTGTGACGAGGTAAACACACACACACAGTTTCAATTTTGGGTTTGGCCATGCTTTTGACACTCTTGCTCCCAAAGGATGCAAGTAATTAACCAGATTCCACCCGGTGACTCGGCCAAGGGCGAGCTCCTAATAAAAAACTACAACAGTGTGCTTACCCCACCACGACAACTTTTCTTCAAAAAATTCCTAAGACTGCCAGACCAGAATCACCCAAAAATCAAATCCAACCACGGCCCTTCGTGGATAGAGCACAAAAAACCACGCTCTGCTACCATCTGAGCCGACCCCTCGCACCGCCCCCAGACGAACAACTATTGGAAGCATGCCCCCCATAGTGACAGTGCGAGTGGTCGCCCCACATCCCTAACAAAAATGAAAGGCCGTGGGTGAATATCCAAAAAACAAACAGTTGACAACAAAGCCTATATTTAATCAAAATCAACAAAATAACAATAATCAACAATGTCAGCCATCCAAAGAATTCATTTAAAAAATCTTTCAAAAAATTTACCCTTCTGAATTACAAAACTGGTACCAGTAACAAATTAGGCCTAACAAGAAAAAATTAAAGATGGTAACTGTAAATGGATGGTAACAGTGAACTAAAACTTTAAATAAATAAATAACTTTCAAATAAATAAATAACAATTAGCTTACAAATAAATAACAAATAATAAATAATTTGGGGCCCCTTTTAGAAAGTCTTTCAAAAAGCTGATATTTTCAAAATAACTTGCGTTAGGTTAGGTGGCACTTGTCATATCACACTAGTGGCGGTGTTCCATCTGCATGTCGGAAAACATCACATCTGGATGTCTGGATGGAGGGCGGCATAATGGTCCCCGGAGAAGCTGGGCCGTAGGCAGCCCAAGGAGGAAGAAGATGGCGTGTCCCTCCGGGCGACCCTCTCCGAGGACAGCGGCTGGTGAAACCTCACATCCGGGACCTCATCTGACGTCTGGCAAAACACTTATCTACATCAGAAAGAGTTAAGGCAATGAAGATAAAACAATCTTCTCTGACGATGGACGCAGATACATATTTATGCACATTAATAACAAAACAAACTGTGTGTGTAGTAATGACAGTCGCTGTCCTTCTGCCGAAAATGTGTCCGACAGCGGAAAAATTGCCCCGGGGTCTGCAGGACTGCTGCCAGACCCAAACCGATTGAGTTCCGGCGCAAAGCCAGTACTCGCACTATAAAAAAAACTGAGGCGTGACATTGGTGGGACGCTTGGTGGGCAAGTCACGGCTCAATGTTAAAATAAATCACATGGTATATGTAGTGAAGGGACTCATAACACCCTTGCTTGGTCGTCCAGCAATACAGGACTTGAAAATTTTAACTTTTGTTAATTCAGTTGCAGAGGTAGACAGTGACTTTTTTACCGAATACCATGAAATGTTTAGTGGTCTGGGCGTCATTCCTGATCCCTACACAATAGCACTTAAGGATGGCGCAAAGCCATATGCAATAACCACTCCTAGGACAGTACCTTTACCCCTAATGTGTCGAGTAAAAAAAGAACTAGAAAGTATGGTACAAAATAATGTAATCACACCAGTTGAGCATGCTACTGAATGGTGCTCAGCAATGGTAGTAGTGCCTAAATCTAACGGAGATGTCCGCATATGTGTTGACTTAACAAAGTTGAATGAATCTATCCAGCGGTCTTATCATCCGATTCCCAAAATTGAAACGTCTCTCAGCTCAATCTCAGGAGCAAAATGGTTTTCAAAACTTGATGCAAACAGTGGTTTTTGGCAAGTCCCCTTAAATGCAAAATCCCAGGATCTAACTACTTTCCTTACCCCTTTTGGACGTTTTAAATTTCTCAAACTTCCATTTGGAATCACATCAGCACCTGAACATTTTCAGAAATGCATGAACAAAATCTTAGACAACCAGTCAAATGTCGCCGTCCATATGGACGATATTCTGATTTGGGGCAAAACGAAAGAAGAACATGATACAGTTGTTCGGCAAGTACTTGAAAAACTTAAAAATGTAGGAATGACACTTAACAAAGACAAAACTGAGTTTGGAAAGTCAAGTATTAAATTCCTCGGGCATTTCCTCTCATCCGATGGAATTTCTGTTGATAAGGAAAAGGTTTCCGCCATTCTCAAAATGGACTGCCCAAAAAACGTAAAAGAACTTCAAAGGTTTAATGGGATGGTAAACTTTCTTGGTAAGTTTATTCCTGAAAAAGCAAAGATTTTGGCCCCAATGAATTCATTACTTCAAGCTAACGTTCCATGGATATGGGGTCCAGAGCAGGCGAAGGCATTTGATGAAATAAAACTCATTTTGACTAACTCTCCTTGCCTAGCCATTTACGATGTAAATCGGGAAACAATTATCTCCTGTGATGCCTCGCTTCAAGGACTAGGATCAACTCTTTCTCAAGTTCAAGATGATGGTTCTATACGACCAGTATCATTTGCATCCCGAAACCTTCTTCCTTCTGAAAAAAACTATACAAACATCGAGAGGGAGGCTACAGCTGTTGCTTGGGCATGTGAAAAGTTTCAAGAATTTATTATTGGCAAGAGAATAACAATACAAACAGATCACAAACCACTACTTCAAATTTTGAAATCCAAACATCTTGATGAATTGTCTCCAAGAATTCAAAGAATTCGATTGCGTCTCATGAGATATGATTTTTCAATTACCTATATTCCTGGAAAGCAGCTTCTAGTTCCTGATGCTCTTTCAAGAGCACCTCTCCCATTTTCAGGTACTGATGACCGTGAGTTAGAAGAAGAAACTCAAGCGTTTGTTCAAATGGTTTTGTCGTCCATTGATATAAACGACTGCATAGTTGCTAAAGTATTGGAAGAACAAAATAAAGATCCGACTTTATGTGAACTGAAAAAAATAATCATCCAAGGTTGGCCTTCTAAGACATCATTACGAGATGACCTAAAACCGTATAATTCAGTTAAGGATGAGCTAAGTGTTGATAATGAGATGATACTACGAGGTTCAAGACTTGTAATTCCACCAGCTCTCCAGTCTTGGGCACTTCAAAGAGTACATGAAGGTCATTTTGGAATTACCAAGTGTCGTTTACGTGCAAAAGAGTCAGTCTGGTGGCCAGGAATTTCTTCAGCCATTGAAAGTATGGTGAAATCATGCCCTACTTGTATTAAACATTCAAGGAACAGTCATGAACCATTGCTTCCCACACCATTCCCTGACAGACCATGGAAAACACTTGCAATGGATTTATTCAAACTTGAAGGCGTTTGGTTTTTGACTGTGACAGATTATTACTCCAGATATTTTGAAATAGCTGAATTAGAGTCGTTAACATCACGAGAAGTAATAATTAGATGCAAAGCCTTTTTCTGTCGACATGGCATTCCAGAAGAAGTTAGGTCTGACTGTGGGACTCAATTTCAAGTCCTTGAACATTCAGATTTCAAGACATTTTCCAAAGTTTATGGCTTCAAGCATATAACAAGTAGCCCAAAAATTTCCCAAAGCAATGGAGATGCCGAAGCCGCAGTGAAAATCGCCAAAATGATTCTAAAGAAAAATGTGGAAGACCCTTATTTAGCACTTCTAGCCTATCGAACGACACCCCTCTGGAATGGGTACAGTCCCTCTCAGCTTCTCATGAACAGGCGATTAGGGAGCACATTGCCTCAGACAGGACATTTGCTTTGTGGAAAACCAGATCTAAAGGATCTTAAGGGGAGAGAAGAAACATATCGTGAGAAGTATAAACACAACTATGATAGAAGGCACAAAGTGCAAACTCTCAATCCTCTTCATATAGGAGACCCAGTTTGGATTGTGGACCTTAGAAGACATGGCAAAATTGTGAAAATCCTGGACAGCCCTCGTTCATATATTGTTGAAACTGATAAGAGGAATGTGAGAAGAAATCGATTCCACCTCAAACTTGCCCCTTATTTAAGAGAGGAAAACAGTGAACAACATTTGTCTGAGAATGCACATCAAACAGAACCATACAACCGTCCAAAGAGAAATATACACAAACCAAGCTGGTTGAAGAACTTTCAAACTTAAAAGGGAGGATGTTGTGAGAACAGTTTATTTCATAACACCTGTTAATTTCTATTAATTATAATCATATGTTTATTTGTTATTCTATGTTTGTAAAAAGGTAAATAAAGTTAGTTGAGTTTGAGTTATGACATAAAACAGTGCATCCACTTAATTCTTAGTAAAATAGTACAGAACCCCTCTGGTGTCAGTGGGTATGATGGCATGGCGCTACACCCGGATAAATTTCAGTGTTTAAAAATGGAAGTTTTGGCTAATTTTTACATATACCTTTCATGTTTAAGCTAATTTTTTCTCTATTTTTCATATTTGGCTATAAATATTTGCTACACGACATTCTGGACTAGCAACTTAATGTACGCGTACCGTCCGCCGCGCAGTTGATTTGTGGCCACACGTGTTTTTGTAAAAAAATGTATTTAAGTGTTGTTTCTCGTGATGTATTTACTGTAAAGACTTTCTGACAGACTCTTCGGAGTGATATTTTTTTTCTATTATCGCCTGAAGATGGCCCCACTGCTGGGCTGAAACCGGTCGCCACTCATCGGTGACGTGATCACACTGACGGATTAACTAAAAGGTATTTTAACCTCTAGATTAATTTAACTAAGAGTGATTTTTCAATAAACTGCCTGACACTGCCCGACTTGTTTCTATGAGACACTTTAAAATTAAATTATCTGAGTGGCAATTATTTGTATACAATAGACAAATTTTTATCATGTCCTAATTAATATTAAGATTTAATTTGATGTTATTGACTGTTATTGTTCACATCTATGTAAATTAGTATTTTTTATTATTGTTAGAATCTTATGTATTTATTTAATTTGCTGTTGACTATGCCAATGACTGTATTACATGGATCAAAGGCAATAAAGATTCTCGATTCTTGATTCAAATAGTCCACTCTTGGTAATTCAAACACTTGATAATTCAAAACTTTCGATAATTCAAAATGAAGGCTCAGTCCCTAGAGAATCTCTCAATAATTCAAATTTTTACCATGCATTTTGATACACTCGGTATTTCAAAGTCCAAATAGAGGGCAGGTCAATTTCTAACACGCAGTAATTCAAAGTTTTGTCGGAAAAACACTCTATAATTCGAAGTAACTCAGTAATTCGAAGTTTCGTTGGTTAACACTCTATAATTCAAAGTCATGCTGTAATTCGAAGTTTCGTCGAAAAAACACTCTATAAATCAAAGTCACGCAGTAATTCGAAGTTTAGTCGGCAAAACACTCTATAATTCGAAGTGATCTCTTCCTGTTACAACAGGAAACTATACAGTACAGTACATCCTGTTCCCATGGTAGGATAGTGTTGGATGTTTTGATGTTTGTTTAGAGCAGTAGTCTGAGTTAGTTCGCTGACTTGTTTTTCTAAGTTGGCAATCCGATCTCTAGATTGCGCGACATCTCCTTGAGCACAAATGTAGTTGTCGACAGCTGATAGTTCAGCTATTGGCGAAATATATGGCGCTAAATAATAGATTTCTTTGCAACTACAGTAACTGAAAAATAAGCCGTTGATTGTGTACTAAAATACGGTATGATGTTTTATTATAACGTGCTGTACCTTTGTATGTATTAAACAAATGAACTCTCTGTAATTCGAATGGTTTATTTTTCTCCCGATAAATCGAACTCTTGATAATTCAAAACTCTTGATAATTCAAATTTTTATGCTTGGCCCACCAATTTCGAATTATCAAGAGTCTACTGTAACATTACAATATTTTACTTGAAGTCACTAAAACATCACCAACTGTTCGACGCCCCCATTTTTATAAGGATGTAAACAAAATTGTGTCATGGTCATCTGACCGGACAATTTAGACTGCTCGAGTACAGCCATTGATTTTGTGGTTCTAGGAATTTTTTAAACAATAGAAAAGGTGGTATAATAGGTTGTTGTTGGACACTGATATGTTTGTTTTACAGTCACACAGCACCTTTGAAAATATCCAACTGGTATAAGTCTCGTTCTCCTGATCCCTCTGTTGTATGTTCCTCCAACTCCTAATGGGGAAGGACACTTTTCTTTTGTTTGTGTAGTTGTTCACCTCCATGAGAAGTTTTTTTGTGTCCTCATCGTTCCTGAAATACAAGTCAAATTCTAAGAATTTGTTAACATAAGTTACAACTTAGTTTTGGATTTATTGCTGCACATAAATGTTGCAGAGTTATTTTCCGCTATACTGTTTAAATTAGAAAAATTGCAGGTTAATATTTCGGAGGAGGTTTCATGACGGTTTTGACTCTCCATATAAGACTATATACGCTCCATTCCCATATGAAACTTGATTTTTTTTGTCAAGATTCAAGATCTTTATTTATCATGAAACAATTCAAGTATTCCAATAGACGTCAATGTTTTCTTGCATCAACGTTCTGATGCAAGTTATGTAACAAAGATGGACGTACATAGTTCAATCGGGCCTCCATAAAGTGTGCTGCTGCTGTTAACTTTTGAAACAAGTCAAACTGAGAGGACAAGTTATTATAGTAGGTCTCATAGTGAGACCAGTACCAATTTAATTTTTATGTTTCGAAGTCACCAGACACCAAAAACACCATCCGTTCAAATTTATATGTATATTTATTTATATATAAATACCTATATGTCGGAGAAAAATGATCCAATTTTGATGAAATTTGGTATAAAATGTGAAAACCTACATTTTGTTTGAACGAGTTACCAAACCAGCATAATCAGACTATGGCAACGGGGTTGTATGAGGTAAACATTACGTTTTCTCATTAATGATCCGGGAAACATTAAATTTTGCAATTTCTTTCTAAACCACTTTATAAAGAATAAAATAACAAATAATTCGGTATATGGAGGCATTACCTTGTTTTTTATTTGTTATTTTACATATAGCAGTATGGGTAGTCCTATTATAAATTGTGTAAACAAATGTAGAAAAAACTGATAACTCGGTTGTTCGTCATCTGATTTTATCAAACAAGGTCTCATTTGATTTGGATTTAAATTATCTATCTTTTAAATTCAGGAACCAATTTTCTAAATATTTATGAATTTTGGCATTAAAGATTTTAAATCGCTGCCATATTGAAACGGCTTGAGATTGGAACGAAACTTTTTAAGTTCTTTTCACCTTCTAAAATACACGTTTATACCAATTTTAAAAGGAGTGTAGGAGTTTTGCCAACGGCTATCAGGTAGAAAGGGTCCCCATCCATGAATTCCACATACTGCGGAGTTTTGCCAACGGTTGTGGGTTGCGCGAGAGGGGGAGGGGGAGAGAGATTACACGTGACCACAAACCAGGCAGGATGCTGACTGTGTTCAAAGTATGTAATGCAGTTATGCACCTCTGACTGTGAAAGGAAATGTATTGAATTTTTAACCTAACCTAACCTAACCTAACTTAACCTAACCTAACCTAACCCACTGCGACAAGCGCATAACTGCCAAGCGTAGACAACCCTGACAATCGCTCTCCTTCCTTCCGGACGTCACACTCTTTCTCCCACCACCACCGTTGGCAAATCTCCGCACCAAGAGGTGGCCGAAGGCATCCCCCCCATCTACCTGACACCCGTTGGCAAAACTCCGGTTCCCTTTTAAAAGTTCTATCTTGAAAAATGCCCAAGATATAAAATAATTCTTAAAAACACAAACCACCTGACAAACAGAAATCTAGGCATTTTAGACCCATACTTATATGGAATTTTATGTTTGTCTTAGTCCAAGAAACAAGTCCACAAAATATGTCCAGACAATTTGGAAACACCCTGTATACTTGAGTGAAAAAACAAAAAACATAAAAATATAAATTAGCTTGGTCTGCAGGTTTGTTGCAGCGGGAGTATTGTTAAGTATACTGTAGAATTGTTTGCATCAAATCAATCATCATACTGTAGTTTCAAAATCTGAGGGAGAACAGACTTTGACGGCTTACTCTCTTTCATACCTTCTATAAAGAGTTGGCTACAACTAATCATATAGGTATACGATATCTAACCATCGATTTTATATCAATTTGTCTACCATGGTAATTTTTTTTAAATTTTACTCTTTTTACGTCACTGGAATGGTTTGCGTTTGTAACGGAACTGTCTAAACCCTGATCTTGTTATTATCTAATGTTAATATTTTGTTACAGAGCATCACTAATTGGCAACCTTTTGGATCGATCCAGCAACTTTCAAATTTGAAGTTTACACTACACAGGAGTTTACAGCATGTCTTTTAAACAAAAATATACAGCAAACCTAAGATCACTATTTTGTTTACATTTCATCAACAGTTTTCAGTGTTTAGTTAAATTATCTAAGATGCATGTTCTTTCACCTGATGGACCTTCCTTCTTGAAGTAGCCAGAGTTCCACCTCGATGTTTTTCTTTTTCGCTTCATTTCTTGCAAACATTAGAGCACAATCCAGAAGTTCTTCTTGGCATTTTTTGTACCTGAAAGAAAGAACAATGTTTGTAACTGCTGCATAAAGTATTTGCTTTCAGCTGTTGTGTCGGAAAGAATCTTTAAAAGAAAAAAAAAAATCTATATGCCAATAGTGACTAAAGGATTTTGTCTGGCTCTGATCTTCGATTGTTTTCCAGAAGTTATCTGGTCTTGTTCAGTTTTAGCACCTAATTTACAAATAATTTGAAAAACCAATTTGGTAGGCACATAGATGACATTCCATACCCATGTTAAAGCTATCACCAGTTTTAAAATCAAAAAGGATATAGTTGATGTGAGCCACTGACAGATTGCACTGATTTGATTTCTAACAAATTTTCAGCATTTCCAACCGAGTCAAGTTGATATAATGAATTCCAAGCTATAGCATCTTTTATTCCCCATAAACTCGCATGGGGTTGGCGCAATATATGACTGGCTCACAGAACTATGTAATTTGTTCATTAAAAATTGGTGACAGGTCCAAATAGATGGGATGTCTACTTCAGTATCCAAGAGCCAATGGACGCAATGGTACACACTCTCACTTCACTCGATAAGGAATACAAAGGGACACACTTACTCTCCAACTTGTGCAGCAAAACTCTCCTCAATACCCACACTTGGATAGTATTCCGTTACAAGGCGTGAGATTTCTTCGCAGTCATGATACTATCAACATAGCAAAAACATTACAAGTGTGTTAATCAC
The DNA here is from genome assembly GCF_028750875.1 of Macrosteles quadrilineatus. NCBI lineage: Eukaryota > Metazoa > Arthropoda > Insecta > Hemiptera > Cicadellidae > Macrosteles > Macrosteles quadrilineatus. The sequence goes on along the minus strand of NW_026542601.1, from coordinate 10,493,118 downwards.
TGGGCAGGAAGAAGGTACTGAGTAGTTAAAGGAAGGGGCGATTAGAATTGGAAAGGCAAAAGATGAACTGGATATGCTTGGATGAGTGGAAAAACAGAAAGAAGCTAAGAGGGAAGGGACAGTATCATATTAAAGAGGAAAGATAACAATTTCATTAAAGACTAGCAGAGTACCCATCCTTCGTACGGTGTTGGCATCTATATATTTAATACGCGACATGAAACTTTGTGAACAATAAAGCTTTTTGGTTTTAAGATTTAACCCCACATATTGTATACCAAAATGTTTGTCTAGGTGTGTAGATGTGCAAACTGGCTTTAGATTTTCAAAATATATCTTTTTAAGGGTGTGGGCTGCCCTCAAAGTTCCTTCCATAAGGATAACATTGTGATTGATTTGAATGTTATTGTATTCTAAAACAAATGTCAATACATTAGTAAAAAAAATCCCAGCTGTTTTGTTTAGTTTTGAAAAATTCTCAGCAGCATTCACTTGGCGAGATGGCATTAAAATGTCAGAAATGTGGTGCGCTACATTTTAAAGAAGAACAAAAAGGACGAGGCGAAGGGTTTTCATCCTGCTGCCATAAAGAAAAGTGAATCTACCACCATACCGAGAAATCTATTATATCCAGAGCCTACTTAATAGAGCAAATCAATTGAGCTGAAACTACAAAGAGAACATTAGATCGTACAACTCTGCGCTCGCAATGGTCATCACTCGAGCTAAAATTGAAGAACATAACGGTGGAGGGCCTTTCATGTATAAGGTGCACGACACAATTTATCACTCAACTAGCACCTTTCAACCGTCAGAAGGGGAGCATCCCACATATGCCCAAATTTATATCTACGGTCGTCGAAACCGCTGTTCAAGAAATAATGCTAAACAAAGCTAATGTCTCTTGCAGCACTGAACTCATGGACATTTTGACTCAACATTTGGTTGATATTAATCCATACGCGCAAGTTTTCAGCACGATGAGCATCGTCCTGCAAAATACTCCTACTGAACAGCAAAAAGAATGCATATAGCCAACGATCGAGCTCAAGACCAACGCCGATACGACGACGCAACTTCTAAAGATGTTGCTATAAGATCCTAATTTATTATTCGTGCGAATTCGCACGGGTTCAACTAGTATAACTATAAAATGCTTATTGCAGTTGTACTCAAGCTTTGCGTTTGCAATGGGGGAGGACAGAGTTTGGTAAAATTTGGTTCTTCAAATTTACAGTATGCTATATTATATGGATTATTCTACTTTGTGTACAGTCTTTGTAATTTCCTTTTACTCTGTGTAGTAATGGAATAAACTAAATTCTTTGAAAAACTACCCTTACTTACAATAGGAGTGACTTACCTTTTGGTATAAATATAACTTGCTATCACAGTTGTCCATGCCTTCATGATCATTTCCTCCAAGCACATGCAAGGAATCTGACAGGGTCAGTGCTACCTATCAAAAACATATGTTTATTTAGGGTGTTGAAAATGTCTGGAACCAACATTATATCTGGTGAGTGGTTAAAGAAAAACAACTGATATTTTGTGTACGGATATACTATGGTTTTACCTATCTTTTGGTGCCTTATGAAATTTTTTACCACTTATAGGGAACATCCTGTGGAGGATGCAGTATAAAGCTTTAATGGAAGCCTATAGTAAATGATACATCATTTTAAAGGCCATTTTTTTCTGAGTAAGGAGCCACAAGTTTCATCTCAAAAGGACCACCCTAGCAAAAATGGCGACTGTTTGAAATTTAAAAACCCACTTATAGGGAACGTCCTGTGGAGGAAGCAGTAAAAAGTTTTAATGGAAGCCTATGGTAAATGATACATAATTTTAAAGGCCATTTTTTTCTGAGTAAGGAGCCACAAGTTTCATCCCAAAAGGACCATCCTAGCGAAAATGGCGTTTTACTAAACTTATTTTTAACAGAAATACCAATTAAGCTTCCAATTATTTTCAAAAACTTCAAACAGTCACCATTTTTGCTAGGGTGGTCCTTTTAAGATGAAACTTGTGGCTCCTTACTCAGAAAAAAATGGCCTTTAAAATGATGTATCATTTACTATAGGCTTCCATTAAAGCTTTATACTGCATCCTCCACAGGACGTTCCCTATAAGTGGTAAAAACATTTCATAAGGCACCAAAAGATAGGTAAAACCATATTATATCCATACACAAAATATCAGTTGTTTTTCTTTAACCACTCACCAGATATAATGTTGGTTCCAGACATTTTCAACACCCTGTATATTCAGAGATAGATCTGTCACATCATTGAACTTGTGTTAAAAGCGGCTACCTTAACTCAAGGACGCGGCCTTCGAAGTGGCATCATGGCAAGTAGTGTTGTAACAGCTGTTTTGTTTAGACTGTTAGGAGGCAGTTAATGGTATTTGTGTATTTTAGCGAATTTCCCATATAGGGAATAAGTTATTACCGTAGTACTGGTGGACTCAATGTAAGACCTGGACCCCGGACCGATTTACTTTTTTGTTTTGAGGTCCCTAGGGGGCAAAAACACCATCCGTTCAAATTCATATATATTTATATATACTATTATAAAGAAAAGGGGGTGTCTGTGAGTCTGTGTGTTAGTATGAGATAAACTTAAAAACTACTGAACAGATTGGGCTCAAATTTGACAAAAATAAAGCTACCGCTCCGAGGATACATATAGAACTATTGCCCCTTTGATATTAAACTAGGACTCTGCCCTGCGGGCTTCCAAAATTCTGAGGTGAGAGATTTAAAAGTAATATTGGTCTCCATGGTAACATAGTACAATTTTAGTACAGGTAAAATTATACTAAAAAACCATTAGAAAACATAAAAATTAGTCCATTCATGAAACTTGCAGGAAACGTAGTAATTACCATTAGGTTTTAAAATCTGAAGAGTCCCTAGTGATTGTGGGGGTGGAAGTACCATTTTATGGGGGTTAAAGTTTATGAGGGTAGTGATTTTGAGAAAATTTTTATTTATGGGATCCAAGCAAGTGAGGTGTCGTTTTCTATGTTTCTTAGGATGCAGAATCGAAAAAGAACATAATAAAAGCAATACAACCGACGGTTTATTAGAAAAAGACTAATTTATTAATGAAAAACGAAATATGACAAATTAATTAAGGTAAAATAACCCAGTTAATATCAATTATTACAAAACTGACCATGAGTCTGTGTCACATGTTAAAGTTGTGAGGAAAATTAACCAAGAAACTGGTAGTTTCACCTCTTTAACCACCACGTGTCATATTGTTCATCGGCTACTGATGCATCATCACCATCCATGGAATGGTCAGGGTCTCTAACTCGTTCTTCTCCATCGTCGTCTTGACTTAACACTGACGGCTAAGTATGCGTAGCAAAAATATTTCAGTTCTGGCGGTGATCCTGCAACTTAGGGTGAAATAATATATAAGACCAAGAATGTAAAACCGCTCGGACCCCAATTTTTAAGGACCTTGGTCGCCCGCAATGACGTCATCAATATAGCGCTCGTAAGAGGATGCTGGGTCGCTATGAATTAATAAATGCCTGAACCGATTTTAATGAAATTTGGCATACAAGTGCTTGAATACGATATCTAATCCCAGTTTGTCAATGGTCGAGTTTTATTAGGCCATTTAAAAATGGCGGCCGTTAATCACTAACATAATTAAAATTGTTTAGCGTTTTGTTTTATCAACTCTCTCCAGAAATCTGCAGCAATCTTTCATTTTCCTTGCAATGACAGGTTGTGATGCCGTTTCTGCATTTCATGGAATAGGAAAAATACCCCCACCGCAGCAAACCTGCAGATTAAGTGAGTTTCCATTTGCCTGATTTGATTTTTAATTAAATCTATTTCAATAACCTAAAGTTTAATTAGTGTTAACTAGGTTTGCTGCTACGGGGAGGGTAATGAAGTGTGTTTTTTAATTAAAATATGAATAGTTTAAAATAAATCAATCATCAAAGTTTTAAAAAAATATAACCATAAACTAGCAAAATATCCAATCATGATATTCAAAATGGCTTAGAGAGAAATTCGAAAATTTTACGTTTAGAGGGGCAAACATGAGAAAACACAATTTTTACCCCATAAATCCCCCAGAAAACCCTGTTCTCATGGTTCGATCATGCTGGTTCGCAAACTCGTTCGAGTAAACGTAGGTTTACACGTTTTTACCAAATTCCCTCAACATTGGGTCATTTTTACTTGAGTTATCGTGCTAACGTTCTTTAAAAAGGACACGTCTACAGTCATTAACGCTGTTAAAGTTTCATGTTTTGTCATATAGAAAAGTACAAAACATCTTTAGATTGATTTTAACGAGTTCGCAATCCAGCATGATCAGACCATGGAAACGGGGTTTTTGGGGGGATTTATGGGGTCAAAATTGGGTTTTGTCATAATTAACCCTCTACACATAAAATTTTTCAATTTCTCTCTAAACAATTTTGGATATAATGATGATTATAAATACCTTAAATACCCCCGCCGCAGCAAACCTGCCGACTAAGCGAATTTCCATTTGTCTGAATTGATTTTCAGTTAAATATATTTTATAACATTAGGTTTAACGAGTACCTAGGTTTGCTGCTACAAGGAAACTAATAAAGTGTGTTTTTGAGTAAAATATTGATAGCTTAGTACAAAATAAATAAATTTGCCAAGTTTGATCAAAATATATCCATAAACAAGCAAACTACAACATTTGACAATATTCTCCATAAGAATAACATGGGAATTTTAAATTTACAATTTTTTTAATTTTCTCCGTTACTAATAATCGAACAAAAATACTTTTATATACTAAATTATTTGTTTTTTTAAGCTCTTTAAAAAGGTCTAAAGAGAAATCGGGAAATTTTGTGTTTTGAGGGTCAAAAGTGAGAAAAACCAATTTTTACCCCATAAAACCCCCCGTAAAGCCCCGTTCCCATGGTCCGATCGTGCTGGTTCGCGAACTCATTCAAGTTTATCCCGCTTTACACCTTTAAACCAAATTTCATCAAAATCGGACAAAAATTACTCAAGTTATCGCGTTCACGATATATATATATATATATATATATATAAGTCTATATATATATACATATATAAAAATTTGAACGAATGGTGTTTTTGGCCTCTGGGGACATCAAAATGAAAAAGTAAATCGGTCCCGGGTCTAGGTCTTACCGTGCCACCTACGGTAATAGCTACTTCCCTATAGGGAAATTCGCTAAAACCAATAATTTTGTTTATTGAAGTGTTTTTGTACGAATATTGGTTACCTACCGAGAAAATTCAAAAATTGTAAATTTATCATTCTCATTTTATTCTTATGGAGAATAAGAAAACTGTTGTAGTTTGCTCGCTTAAGGTTATATTTTGATAAAACTTGGCAAATTTATTTATTTTGACCTTGGCTATTAAAATTAAAAAAAAAAAAAAACACACTTTATTATTGTCTCCGTAGCAGCAAACCTAGGTACTAATTAAACTCAATTAAAATATATTTAATTGAAAATCAAATCAGGCAAATGGAAACTCACTTAATCTGCAGGTTTGCTGCACTGGGGGTATTTTGCCTATTCCAGGAAATAGAGAGACGGCATCACGACCTATGATTGCAAGGAAAATTAAAGATTGCTGAAGATTTCTGGAGAGAGTTGATAAAACAAAACACTAAACAAATTGTAATTATTTTAGTGATTAACGGCCGACATTTTGAAATGACCTAATCAAACTCGACCATTGACAAACTGGGATTATATATCGTATTCAAGCACTACAAGTGCTTAATTAATGGTGGTTAATTTTCCTCACAACTTTAACATGTGACACAGACTCATGGTCAGTTTTGTAATAATTGATATTAACTGGGTTATTTTACCTTAATTAATTTGTAATATTTAGTTTTTCATTAATAAATTAGTCTTTTTCTAATAAACCGTCGGTTGTATTGCTTTTATTATGTTCTTTTTCGATTCTGCATCCTAAGAAACATAGAAAACGACACCTCACTTGCTTGGATCCCATAAATAAAAATTTTCTCAAAATCACTACCCCCATAAAATGGTACTTCCACCCCCACAATCACTAGGGACTCTTCAGATTTCAAAACCTAATGGTAATTACTACGTTTCCTGCAAGTTTCATGAATGGACTAATTTTTATGTTTTCTTAGGTGAGTTTTACCTGTACTATTTCACAAAGTTTAAATGTAAACAAGCAGACTGTCAAATAAATTAATTTTGATTCCACATTTCCACACAGCTGGTTCAAACATATTCAATACTGCACAGGTCCGAAATGTGCACCAAAAAAGAGTCTGACATCTGTTAGCAATATTTTATCTCGGTATATTTCAAAAGACCACTAACTAAAAAGGTGCGTTTTATAATGGTGAATGTATGGACTGCGTCGGCTTCTGCCAGTCGGGAATTGGGGGAGCTAGACCGAAAACAGCCCGCAGTGCCACTGAGAGTAGTTCTTTACATCGTCTGTATTATCAGGTGCGTAGTAAAAAATAATGTTTTATATATATATATAACAAATTTCTTACCACCAAGAAAATTCCATCCAGATCCTTCAGTCTCATGTTGTAGTGTAGCAGATATTGTGGTGTAGCAGTGTAGAAGATGTCAGTGTAGCAGTATAGTTACTAAAATGTGTTCTGATCTGGCACTAATTTAGATAGTACTGTGCAAACAAACAATTTATAATAGTTTTGACAAATTTAGCATTTGGTTGACAGAAGTATGGGTTGGCACATAAAATACTTACCATTTATGTTTAGGTTGAAACTGTATAGCTACCGGTACTATATGAAAAAAGTTAGATTCTTACTTTTTATTTTCAAAACAGATATTTTCCATCATTTACAGGTGATCTTGAGATATGACATAATGAATGATGAAACAATATAATAATAAAAATACCCCTGCCGCAGCAAACCTGCAGACTAAGCGAATTTCCATTTACCTGATTGGATTTTCAATTAAATCTATTTAAATAACAAGGTTGAACAAGTAGCCTACCTAGGTTTGCTGATACAGGGAGGGTAATAAAGTGTGTTTTTAAGCAAAATATTAATAGCTTGGTATAAAATAAATAAATTTGCCAAGTTTGATTTAAATATTTCCATATTTATTATTTATTATTTAAATATGTACCAATGTTATTGAACCAATTCATGACCAGTTACTTAAAAAAAATTAAGTAACTGACTACATAAAGAAAAGGTAATTGATTTAATTCTTTGTTACTGTTGATATTTAAATTTTAAAACTTGTTATACTCATGTTAAGAGTACACCTAGTTTAAGATAAAATATTATTTATATACAGTAGAATCTTTTTTAATCCGAACTAATTGGGACTGGGGGTAGTTTGATCTATTTGAATACTGTAGTTAGGATTACAGAACATATTGTTGTTTTTGCATAACAACATAAGAATATATAAATCCTGGCTAAATTGAATTTTAATTGTTATGGGAAAAGTGGAAAATGGTTTATAAAGTAATAATTTATAAATAAAAAAAACTTTTTAAATACCACATTTATAAACACACTATAAAGTAGAAAATAATTTATAAATATGTTGAGAAAATAAATACTTGTACGATTTAAAAACGAAAAACGTGGGAGCATGCAATAGCTAATTTACGATTATCTTAACCTATTGAGTTATTATTATCTATTGCATTGGTCCCACGTTTTTCGTTTTAAATGTTACAAGTATTTATTCTCTCCACATATTTATACATTATTTTCAACTTTTTAGTGTGTTTAAAAACGTGGTACTTAAAAAGTGTTTTTTATTTATAAATTATTTGATACTTTTTAGTCTGTAATGTGTAAATATCTACTAAAAATCTATTTCAAGGATTAATCTGTTTAAGGATTAATGGCAAAAACAAGCGACTTTAAATATCCCCAAAGAAAGTAATCACACAGTGTTAAATCACACGATCTTGCTTAGATGAATGTATGTGCTTCATCGCTGAACAGAAAAGTTTTTGAAAACATGTAATTTTAATCTTGATTTCCAACCACCCACCAACCACCACAACATATGTATCAAACAATTCGTCACTAGAATATTAAGGATTGCCTTACAAGGTGTGTTTTTGTTTTTACCATTCTTAGAAGCAACCTTAATTATGAATGGCAAAATGTTGTTGGTGTTGATAGTGAACTACTTAGAAACACTTTTCAGGCTGCTTATACAAAATTATACATTCATTATAATAGCTAGCAAAAAGATGTCCCCCCCAAAAGCCCCCAAAAAAGTCCCCCCCCCAAAAATTCCTGTGGCGCAAACGCGCCACAGTCCCCCCCTCTGGGCACCCCTGGGGAGGTGAGTGAAAATTTAAAAACGTACGTTTTCAGGAAAAGCATTTTGCAAATTTTTTTTCCCTTTTTTCAAAACTTTTATTATTATTTTTATTTCATTAACATTTGAAGTTTCATCAAATGTCCATGGTAACGCAATATCTTTGGTGGTTTTTTTTTAATAGAGCATCTTTAGTGGAAAAACACAAAATCCTGTCACGACCATAACAGACGCTTAAATGAATATTAAAAATAGTTAATATTATTTTTATAACTATGTTTTGCTATAAACTAATTTACTTTTATGACCATTATACAATAAAAAGGTCACTGAGCTTTTGGTATATTTGGTCTTTCTAGAAAAAAATAAAAAAACTCAAAAAATTGAAAAAAGCCAATAAAATCTTTTTAAGTTTGTATAACACCGAAAAAAACTTACCCGAGACCCGAAAAATCGTTATGTTTGTATAGAGGTGTGATTCTTTTGTGTAGAAAACATTGAAATATGACGATATTTTAATTTTTGAATTTTTTTATGATAGAAATCATAAACGTGATGGTCAGGGACAAGCGGTACGGTCGTGAATTTTCTGAAATAATCTAAATCTTTCTAAACAATCCTTCAATTATACTGTTAGTTATAATAAAAATATGTGTTTCAATTGAACTAAACTGTTCAAATTACAATTATATTAAAGTTATTGTCATGACCAAACACACTATAATCCATAAGGCTGGATTGGTCGTGAAAAAACCCGCGATGGTCGTGAAACTTTGGTCGTGAAATTACGTGTTATTTGGCTCTGTTCTGGCGGTAGCCCTGCACCTCATGTTCGAGGATACAAAGTGGACTTCTAGGTTAATCTAGCAATTGAAATATCTTATAAACAAAAATTAACACCATGTCTACTTCATCGAATGACTACGTACGGTCATGGACACACCAAAATTACAAAAAACACAATCTTTCCTTTATTAATCTTGTAATTCCTCCTTTCAACTCAAAACGACCGGCACTACAATCCTGACGTACACCCCGAACTAGTCTCTAAAACCAACTGACTCCATTGACGCCAGGCTTGCCACTGTCGTGCTCCAAAGTTGAAAATGTTTCCCAAATGGTCGTGACGCCAAATTGGGGGACAGACTTATTTTGTCATGGTAGTCAGTTTGCAATGACAATAAAATTATAATATGCTCCTTTTTTGTAAGTTTAATAACCATTGATGAAATAAAAATATGGCTTTATATATTTCGGCATGAATAATTAGTCTAAAAACAGCGTGAAAGTTGGAAAATGTACCCTAGGGACACGTCATGGTCGTGAATTTCAAGACTTTCATAATACGAAAAAAATACCTAGAACCTATTTAAAACCAAATAAATGTGTGTAACATGTTGCCCCCGTCCCAAAAAATATTAAATTACATAATAATAAACTACAAATCCAGTATCTACGAAGTAAAAGGCCAGGGACATGAAAACGTACGTTTTTAAATTTTCACTCAGGTGTTACATCCTAAATGCCTACCTTTACTTATTGCTTATTTATTTTACTTATCTATCTATATATTAATAGGCAAGCATGTTTCTTTAAAACCTTTTTTCTCAGGTCGTGTGCATCGCAGAGAAAATCTACGCATACTGTTGGAAAGATATTTTCCTGTAGATGTGCAGAATGCCTCTAAAAATTAAAATAGGCTAACAAATAAGCACAAAAAATTAATTTGAAAACTTCAAAAAATTAACATGGAGCATACGGGTTGCCATGATGGTGACGAAATAACAACAAAATGTTAACAGAAAATCAAAACAAATGGAAGAAATTCAAATCACATGTGTTATTTACAGTGTGGGGATAAAATAGAGAAGTCTGTACATTAATTACTTTGGTCGAGTTTCGACCACAGGACGACCACTAGTAACTATTATTAGCTGGTTATAATGTTTACTTGTTCACTTTGTTTTTAATTTGTGATGAATAAAGTTGGTTAAAATTGTACTTTGATAAATAAATTTATTATTTTTGCTAATTACATACGTACAGAACACAGTGTTTATTTACAGTAATAAACATAGTGAATAAACAGTACTGTACATTACAGTAGAAACAATTAACTTACAGTGTGCATATCAATAAATACAGTATACAATAAAGAACTGAACTACTGTAGGCCTACTGTGTATGGAGTAAGAGTACAGCAATGAGGCTTTCGGAATAGTGGACGTTCGGATTATGGGGGTTCTGATTAAAGAGGTTCTGTAGTAACGATTTTGTTACTGTTTTTCTTTCCTCAACTATTTTATTTTACAATTTTATATGTTTATACCAATGTTACATAGTTTTTTAGATTTTCTGGTTCAAGCTTTGGTCCTGTTTAGGAAGGGAAAACTAATAATGTGGCTGGCGCAACGTGGTGCATTAAAAACACACTAGCTAACTGAAGAAACGCTACGGACAAGCCTTTTATAAGGTTTTTGTAGCTTAGTGTTAAGACGCCCCTTGCCTTTGTATTGAATAAATAAATAAAATTCAACAATCGATTGTTTAACATTTTATTTCAATATTTGCAACAATAGTTTTCTGACGATATGCATCTTGGAAGAATGGACTTTCAACAACAAGGCACACTTATAAATGTAGGAATTCTAACCCAAACATTACATACCTCACTGATCACAATACACTAAGGTATTATCCCTGATCACAGAAATATTTACCTAGAACTACATTATCACATATAATACAACTACACATGTTTACCGACTTTTCTTAGTATATCGTTCGTTGGTACTGAATACGTAGAATGTATTTATTTAGATATCACTTTAAATGAGAGGGTAAAGCTGAACATTTAGCAAACAAAACTTAAACAAATTGTGAATATGTATTCAAATTTAAAATGTGAAAAAGTACGATGAACATTAGTGTGTATTACCTGTTTCTCCATAGTTCACTTGTTCGATTCAAAGAGACGGCTCACTGCTTACTGGCATCATTTGTGTATGAACCCATTTGCAGCTCTGTGGCTAATGTGTACGCTTTGCTGTATGTCTAGAATTTTTTTATAAATTATTGAATCTCCCGCTGCATGCAAGATAAGGTTAGTCATGGGTTTTTACCTGTAAGAAAGATATCAGCTGCAGAAATTTGTCACCAGATGACTGAAGTTTATGGCCCTAATGCAATGAATTAGGGTAAGTAAAGTGCAGAAATGGGTTAGGGAGTTTAAAAATGGCAGTGGAAAAGTCCATTCCAGAAGGAATTGTGGTTTTGGTGTCAGTGCCGCATTTAAGGTACTTGCAGCTCTAGGCCAAATTACTTGAGTGGCCCCCACCCCTGTGGTGAAAATTCCCTGTGATAGTGGTGAAATCCTGAAAATCTCCAACGATCATCATCATTATACTCCTCACCCGAGATCGCGGATGAAATCGTGAACATCTCCCGCAGGCCACAATTACGGAGAAATCATCATGTCACCCAGGATCAGGGTGAAATCGTGAACACTTACCCTAAATCAAGGGACCGCGACTGCGGCAAAATCGTGAACATCTCCCATGGGTTGAAATGGACATCATCACCGACACTCGCGACCACAACGATATTGTGAAAGTCAACCTCGGGCCTCAATGACGAGGACATTATCATCACACCTGTGACTGCAGTGAAATCGTGAACATCTCCCACGGGCCGCAATCACGGGGATATCATCTTCGACACTCGCGACTACAGCAAAATCATGAACATCTTTCTGGGGCCGCAATCACGGGGACATCATTGTCGTCACCTGCAATTTTTTATGCAAGGAAAAAGGAGAAGAAATGAAGGAAATGTTGAGTCAAAAGGTTACTGGAGACAAGACATGGCTATCTTATATCACCTCTAAATTGAAGCAACAATTAATGGAATTACAGCACTCAATTACCCCCGTAAATTTCAAAGCCAAAGCCCCTTTAAGAATGGCCCAAGTGTTCTTCATCAGAATTTACACAGCCATTTTTAAACTCCCCATTTCTGCACTTTACCCTCACTCATTGCATCAAGGCCATAAACTTCAAATCATCTGGCAATAAATGTCTGCATTGAATATGTTCTTGCTGTCAAAAACCACCTGACCTTATTGTGCATGTGGCGAGAGATTCAATGATTTTAAACATTTTCTAGAAACACAGGAAAGCATACACATCAGCTACAGAGCTGCAATTGATTCTGTTCACAAATGATGACAGTAAGCAGCGAGATGCCTTGTTGCGGCATACATTCAAATTACGGAGCTGTACGCATAAACAGCTATTATTTTAATAAAAAAGGCACCTTTATTTTCATATTCAGTAGAGAGGAAGAAAATAGTTAAACCTAAACATAGCACTGTGTAATTTATCTAAAGTTAAGTAATATATTTTAGCTAAGACCATTTTATAAAGTAGCCGTTTCAGTTCAGTTCTTAGAATTAAAAAGTTTCACATAACAGCATTGTTTACTTTCACAACATCATAGTATTTTTTTTTACTCATAAAAACACCAATGAGGTTCAAGGATTGAGAGAGAAGAAGTAAAACTGTAATGATTCGAACTTCAACTAATCAGCCGTTCAGGCCAATTTAATTGTTGAGTGGTGCAATTAGTGTTTGGAACATGTTTCGTTGCATCACTGTCAGTGGCAATGAGAGGTTATAAACCAAAACATAACCTCTCTTAAAAGTTATGAGTAGTGATTTTTAGTAATTAAAACACTATCATAGGTAAAGTAGTGTACGCAACTTGCGTAAATAGAGTTAACGACACGGGTAGAAAATTTAAGGTACGAGGCGAGAGTACATTACATTTTTTACTCGTGTCGGTAACACTATCTTTACGCAATCGCTGCGTAAACCACTATTAACATAGCCTACCGGTAGTGTACTTCCTGTGTTGAAGACAATGGTAGAAAAGCGTAAGAAATTTGCTGCCAATTTTACGTTTGCATCATTGCATCTCACTTTTTCTCGGACAAAAAATACAATCTCAGTAAAATCCCACTCATATGTCAAACAAATAATGCAAACTTACCAAACTATTGAGAAATTGAAGTAACAATTGATTGCATTTAGTTATAAATGTTAACAAATCAGAGAGCCATGACATGAGTTTTCCTTCAGAAATCTCTTTATTTTAACTAGTCTAAATGTGTTCGTAAGGTGTTCTTTGCTTTACCCTATACAATTCAAAAACATGACTTTGAACAATAAATAAATTAAAAGACCTTAGAATTACGTTTACTTTAAATATTACATAACATAGTGTTTAAAAACAGAAAATGCTCAAAACTTGCTAAACGGACAACAAGACAAATTTTGGTCACATGTACCATAAATGATTGCAGGAAAAGAATGATTCATAATATTAAGTAAATTAAAGTACTGTAGTAATTGTTGTAAGTACTCAGCTTAAGTAGAGTACATAAGCTATGGCCTATTCATTGATAGACCAAAGTAATATAATTTAAAACATTCACATTCTGTAAACAAATCTTCATTATAGTATTTCAAGAATCAGATCTTTTCAAGCTCTCTAATAAAAAATGCTAAAAGGGTTTAACATAAACCTAACTACAAAGTACAATACTGAATCAACTTATATGTAACTATAAAATACTAAAAAAGTTGACGATGTGCAGAAAAAAACATCGCCACAACTTCTTAGTCCCACAACACTTTTTTTAATTTTTCTTAAATCAGCTTATTATGTGTTGTTAATTTTACGGAAAGAAAATAAAAATATGTCTAATAACACTTGAAACATATTTACACTTATTCTGTAAAATCTAAAAACAGTGTCAGTATAAATGTAAATACAGGGTGGCTGAAAAGTAACATACACCTCCCCTTAACTTTTCAACCATTTGAGATATTTGAAATCTGTTTGCGGCAACCTTCTTAGATATGAGGGGCTACAATAATTATGGTCAATTTTGAAAATTTTGCTCTTAGGGGTAGCGGGGGTAGAGGGTAGCTCAAAGTTTTCAAAGACAAGTTTAGTCGAGTTTGGTATAATTTTACAGGTCTTGACGAAACATAACAATTGACATAAAGAAAACCAAAATCGGGCCACCAATAACAAAATGGTGCCCTAAAACGTTTCAAATCCAAATAACCATGAGGATGGTTGAAAATTAACTTGCACCCCTTTAACTTTTTAACTATTTGTTATATTTGAAATCGGTTTGCGGCAACTTGTTTGGACATGAAGGGCTACAATAATTATGATCAATTTCAAAAACTTTGCCCTTAGGGAGCGGGGGTGGGGGTACCTCAAAATTTGCAAATAGCAAGTATAGTCGAGTTTGGTATCATTTTACAGGTCTTGAAGAAGCATAACAATTAACATACAGAAAATAGAAATCGGACCATTAAAAACAAAATTGTAGCTAAAAATTTATAAGGCAATTAATGGTTATTAAAAGTAATTTTGAACTGTCATTTTGTTATTAATGGTCCGATTTCTATTTTCTTTATGTTTTGTCAAGACCTGTAAAATGATACCAAACTCGACTATACCTGTAGTTTGAAAATTTTGAGCTACCCCCTACCCCCACTACCCCTTAGGGCAAAATTTTCAAAATTTACATTTATTGTAGCCCCTCATATATAAGAAGGTTGCCGCAAACAGATTTCAAATATCTCAAATGGTTGAAAATTTAAGGGGGGGTGTAGGGGTATGTAACCCCACCCTGTATATGTTTCAAGTGTTGTTAGAGTTTGTAATTTCCTTTTACTATTCTGTTTTACAATGGTTAATTGTTTTGAATTCAATTGGTTAAGTAAGTAGCATATGCCTAATACCTACGTTTTAGATTACTATTTAAAATTCTGAAATAATTCTAGTCTTAAGATATCTTTTATGACAACTACTATACTACCAACTAACTTCCTTCAAGTTCACCAACAAAATATTCTTCTGTTGAGCTGGCAAAACAATATGAGACTAAAATGGGCAAGAGATGGCCATCTTTACAGCAAATTGGTACAGTCATAATTATAAGAATAATTTCTGTTGTTAAAACTTAAACCAACCAACGAAATATTGGATGATTGAATTTTTTAAGCTTAACTTGGACTGTCACCACACTATAAGGCTATAACAAAAAAGCTTTAATAATCTTCCCCGAAAAAAAAAACTGTCTAAATTTTACATAAGATGCCTCAATTTGTGTAAAAGAAGAGTTATTGAAATCTAGTAGAATATATTAGAAGCTCAGGAGTATCTTTAAGAGACTTTGGGAATGTAGAAAGTTGTGATTAACAGTCATGATACGGTTAAGAAATGGAGAGGAATCGTAGATAAAATCAAAGTCCTGATAGGGGACTGGAACAGCTCATTTTGCAGGAGCACAAATTCCCATTAGCAGTTTGGGATGAAAGCCCAGAAACCTCAATGGCCATGGCTACCTCATAGCTATAACACTACGAATAGAAAAAGAGAACTCTCAAACTACTCCGTTCTCGATGGACTTCTTCACTGGTATTTTCTCAATGTGTTTATCATGAATCGGAACTTTGTGGAACTGTCTCTGAATTTCAGAGAAAGTCATGCCCGTCGTCTCCGGGACGTACATGTAGATCAGCCAACTGCCGAGGAGACAGAAGGTGGCAAACATGAGGAAATTACAGTACATGCCAAACCCGTCAGCCAACACCTACACAACAGACGTAAACATACAGATAACAGTTTTGAGTTTTGTCTTAGAAAAGCAGTTATGGAGAAACTTACAGATTCTTTAATTCCTGAGAGCTTGGATATTTTCTTTCTTTCAGAGGCTATGACTAGATATGCTTCATTCCATAGCTAGAACCTTTTCACATCAATGTCCCTCATTCTCCAAGGCCTCCAGAATCAAGAGATTTGTCAAAATTGTCTGTCACAGTAAAATTTAAAAAAAATCAGTACACGTATTGTGTTCATAATACAAAGATTCTATTAAAGGCTAATACCGCTAATACCTTATTCATAGTCACTGATTATTTCTGATTATCAAAAGGCAGGACTCAATTTGAGGCAGATTACAGTGGAGCAGCCATGCAACCTCTCTATCAAAAATCCTCTTTAAAGTTTTTGTACTTTTTGTTGCTATCAGGGAATGGGCAAAGACTGGGAGCAAGAATAACGGATATTCACAGTTAAAGAATGAATAGTAGCTCCCGTTTGAATTTAACAACAAATTTAACAACTTCACATAGTCATACCTGGTACATCTTTATGCAGATGAAGCAGGCGATAGTCTCGGTGATGTTAGAGATTGCTGAAGCTTTTCCACGAGTGTTTGACGGGAAAAATTCCGCCTTGAGCACACAAACGAGTGGGCCGAGACCAATACTGAACAGCACACAGTAGCTGGCTATGCAGAGGAAAGCTATCCAACTGTACTGGCTGACGTATACCTCAGTCTCCAGCTCTAGGTAGTAGTAGACGACGGCACACAAATCACATATGGCACAACCTGCAACAAGTGATCAGTGATTTGTTAACTCAAAAAGGACACCAAAAACTTCCACAGTTAAAGCTATAAACCACAGTTTTATTTAAACAGTTATAAAGAAACTAGAGTAAAGAAGTCTCGATTACCCGATCTTTGGTTATGCAATCTTCTATGTTATTTGATCCTCCCTGGGGACAATTCCTTGAGATACGAATGTACATTTTCACTGTAGCAGTGTAAGCCGAGACAACCCATTTTGTCACCTCTGTACTTGGAAAATTTGTGTCTAGCTTTAGGAACCTGCTTGCTGCATGCTATGTACCTATTTGGTTCATCTACTCATTGTATATACCTAGCCTACTTCTGCTACCTCTCACACCTTAGTCTCTATGGAGACCTGTGGCAAAGAGGACAAGTATCTCTTTATCTTATGCAAGAGCTGACCATAAATTAAGGTCTCCATCCAGCTCCCGTCACAGCCAAGCAAATTAGTTAAAATTTGAAATCAACATTGTGTTTCTTACTATCCACTTTTCTAGTTGGTTCCCACTCTTATGTGACAATTAGTCTTCTCATAGCATTCAAAACGCTGTGAAGGAAAATTAACGAACACCTCCCAGAATCACGTTCTCTGATTCTATGGAAGAGATCAATGCCTGGTGATTATTTTTGACAGATGTGTTTGGAGAAGTGTTTCGTTGAACAAATGACTAAAGGAGTAAATACAAGGTCGCACACATTTGGACAAGGCCAGCAGTGGGTTTCCATCATTTTACTTCGAGACTATGGATTGAATTTGACTGTGGATTGAATTTGACTGTGGATTGAATTTGAAGAGCATTTGCTTGTTGACACACCTGTTTCAACAACCTACTGACCATAGAATGACCGTGTCTCCTAGTTTTAAAATCTCTCTTGTTAGGTTGCACCGGCGATCCTCATGTAAAATCCCCTAACTTTGGTAACTGCTACAAATAAAACTGATGAACAACAGCAGTCAGCCTACAGCTTGAAAACATTGTGCAAGTGTTTGAGACTGCCCTCAGCTCTCCCTCCACCTCTTGCGCACATTTAGTTAGTCAAAAAACTTGACTCCATTTATGTCTATTCACGGAGATAATTGTGGGCTTCACTCACCTTTATTTTTGTCTGTGATGTCTGGGACTCGTCAAAACACACATAAACACATATATACAACACACAAATCGTGCACGGCATAAAAAGTCCGACGTTTCTCGGAACTCAAAAAAAAACGTTCAGCTTCCTCAGGGTGGAAAAATAATATTTTTATCCCGCACGCGGGTCGAACGCCTAACCACGACTGCTGGATCAGCTGAGCTTGGAGGAGGACGGGCGGGGGCGGGGGCGGGGGTAGGTGCATTGTCCATTGTTGATAAGCCATTCACGCTCATGGCCTTATCTCGTAGTTGTTCTAGTTCGTCTTTAACAATGTTTAAGTACACCGTACTGACATCCACCGATGGTCGTGAAAGTGGCTCGTCTTCTATTGCCCTGAAAAGCGACTCTGCCATATTTCGTTTCCTCCAATCAGACTCCTTGTATAGAATTGCAGACAAACCCCAATCAACAATATGATTCGTTTCTACAAAGTGCTCACATATCTTAGAGCCATACCTATCCTTGTTTTTAACTTTTTTGTGCTCATTTATTCACACTTTAACTGGTCTAGAAGTTTGGCCCACATGTCCATTCATGTCTGTCAGACCACAGAAGTCTAATCAACAAATCAAGGCCCAAACTGGGACCAGTTGAAGACCGTAGATAGATCCTGAACCCTTGTATCGAGGGATTACTTATGAACATTAACAAGTTCACAAATATGAAATATGAATGAATTTCACAAGTATGAGAATCACAAGTTTATATGCCAATTTCGACACTTCCAATGAGTTCACAGTACTGTATTCATAAAACAAGAAATTAGAAGAGGAGAAATAAGAAAGTGGGGCGGAAAATATGTGCTTTACGCAGCCCTAATGAGTGTTCAGCTGATCTGATAAAGCATTGTTTTGTAGTTTGTCTGCTGGCTACACGTCACCTTGCAGACAACGGCTGGGCTTCTAATACTACGGTAAGACTTGGACCTGGGGTGAGAACCAGCTAGCAGCAGTGGATGAAGTACGGAAAACGATGTTGGTCTAAACATTAAACTAGCTCACTTAGCTGCGACGGAAGCTTAACGGAGACCTTAAACTATGGACAACCCTTGTATTTTAGTGGCAGTAGTGGTGTATTTACTTTTTCCCTATGTTCTATGTTATTCAAGATAATGGATTAACTCGTTCGCTACCGCAATAGTACAGTACTAAATTTTTCATTCATATGGACCAGCGACGCACATATGCGACAGCCGGTTTCTACCCATAGAATGACGTTGCATATTTGTGTCAGTGTCCAAAAGTTATTCACAGTACAAGCAGACCGCGGGCCAGTGATGTAGCAGAGTAAAAATCTGTTTTGCTAACTATCAATCATATGATATCACTAATCATCATATACTCAGACCAAAGTGACGCACATATGCGGCAGACATATCTATAGACCACTGCAAAAATTCAGGGCCTTCAATTAGACCGTCACAAAGACGATATGGTTATGGAAGATATGGTTAAGCTTTTTTAACCATATGACACCCGGTCTCTGTTTAGTATTAAGATGTACACCACGGTCCGTGGCAATGACCTCAGCGTCGCAAATAAAAGGTGATTGGTAGCGAACGTGCTAAAACTAAGAGAATTAGTGGTTTCAGTTATATACAATCTTAAATTATTCTACAGGTTTGCCAACGATAAAATTTTGTTCCTTATGGTTTTTGACGTGTGCAATGGATTTATTATTATTTTCTGTGCTATCCGCTCCACTTTTTGACCTTGCTGTAGCTGGTCACTCACCTACTGTTGATACCATCAACAGTGGCCGCCGTCCAACCTTCTCCACCAGCGCAGCACCCACGAACATGGGAAGAAACAGTATGAATCCCATGAGTATTGACCACTCGTCTCCGTTCAGCACAGAATCCCCTTTGGCTGTGAAAGTCTTGGTCGCGTAGCTCACAATGCCGAGGTAGCCACTCATGTATTTGGCTATAAGCGCTACCTGGACAATCAGCAATGCTCGACGAGTGTCAGGGGTCTTGAGAAGGTCCCACCACGTTCCTGTCGACCTAAAATAAATGTAACAATAACAAATGTAATAGGTAAACATATTAGATAAGATATAGATAACTGTTTAACGCTGGAGTCTGCTGCGATTACAGCTATTTTAGCTATATTACTAAAACAATGCCCATGTACACAACTAATCAATTAGTCTGTGATTTAGTGGTTTTTTTTATTAGCTGATAGAATAACAATCAAACGTTGTGCAAGTCTAACATTTCAAGAAAAATGAAATGAACCATACTTACTCAGTGTCTTTCACTTTGGAAACTCTAACACTAATTTGACAGCTTTTATACCAATTGTCAATCATTGAGATGGGTATGTATCACCATAGACTAACCAACACAAGTAGACTTCTCATCCCATTGTAAATTTTGAAGCACGTTTTTCGTGTCTAGTTCATGTACGTGACACATGGGCGCTAGTGTCAACGAAACTTTGTTTCTATTATTTTAGGGTTAATTTCTTGATTTGTGCTTTACTGTTTGGTTATTATAACTAGGGGACAGGTTATTGTTTATGATTAGATCGTATTATTTGGTGTAACGAGGTTTTAAATGGCTGTAATAACGGGAAACAAATTGTAAACAAAACACGACCTCTACAGAAAACCGTACAGAACTAACAATAAAATTGTCTTCAGCTGTTCCATAAGGATGAGAAATCTACTAAGGGAGTATGTTTTATCTATGGTATCACCTAGGTGCGTATTTTAACCCGATTATGAGTAAAGGATGAGAGTGTAGAATGGTTTGAGATGATCTGTGTAGCTTTGTCACTGACTAAGATCAGCTGTTTCATTAGGCAAGATCATTAATTTACAGTTCAATGATCAGAGATAGCTGTATCCAGTTTTGAACCATCAAAAAGCTACTGACTCCTCAGGATCGATCTGGCAACCTTTTGATTGTCAAGCAAGCATCACATAGAGCTCCATAGAGTTTTCAAAATACAATTAGACCTAGGAGTTTAATAGACACAACCGAGTTTTTAGTTATACAAATCTTAGTATATTGCACCCCCTCCCTTCACCTCATATCCTCCTCCACACTCTGTTTGATAGCATGCAGCTCCTCCTGTATCCCCTGCACACTGTCCTCCCCATACAGCCACATCAGTGACTTAGCTGCCTCACCATCCCGGTTTTTCATCACTAGGTAGTATGGTGATTCCGGCATGAAGACGAACGTCACCACAAACACCACAGCCACGGCCAGATTGGCGTAGGCAAATGCTTGATACGACATGTACGGACCTGAGAACAGACCAGTCAACAATATGACAAGATACTTAATGTTACGTCTAGAACCATATATTTTTCTGTTTTTATTCTTCGCTGTAATCGACCTTAACTTCAGCTCCAAGGATTACTTAATTAGGTAAGTAAATTTGCATCGTATTTTCCCATAATCTTATTATTTTAAAAAAACTGATAATTTAAAAACTATTTTTGACGGGCACACACTCAGTAAGGATAAGCAAAAAGTATCAAATTATCTGATTAGTGCAACTCACTTAAACAATACTTTCTCCATATACTATGGTATAGGGGGAGAAAGTAAAAACACCCGTCTCATTAATGTAAAGTGAATTTTCCAACCAGGCTCTGTCACAGACAGTACACACTTAACTTCACCAAGATGGGAACAGAACCCCCAACCCTGCTATGCTGTCTCCTGGTTAGAGGGATAACGCCTGGGCCTGCTGCTCTACTGATGGGATGGAAGTCTTCCATACTAACAACTCTGGTAAACCCAACCCAAAGCCCAAGCCTAGAAGCAGTTCTAAACTTGATACTCAGCTTGCAGCAGATGTGAGGCACAGCTCTGATGGATAGATCATGATTGGAAGCTTTTAGGTAACTCTTGTGTCCGAAATATCAGCATTTAAAACTCAAAAAGGTTAGTCACATACAGAGTAACTGTTTTTTGGTATCGTTTGAGTCCGATACATCATCATTTGGAGCTCAAAAGGTTAGTCACATAAAAAGTAACGTTTTTTTATTAGCAATTTATTTTTTTCTAGACAAATTTCAGATTATGTGCATGGATTCATGTGTCGATTCAGTGTGTTGAGAATACAAACAGAGATTTAATGTCCAAAGCACTTGTTTAACCAACTATTTTAAAAATTTTACAGCTAAAAACTCCAAAATCAGAATGGGTGAAAGACTAATAATATTTAAGATTGCTCAAACCCTCTTTGAATCTTGGATCTCAATGATATCTAGTAAACATACCTAGGCAGTAGCAGTAGACGATACCAGCATATAACATTCCCTGGTTGAGAGCGCTAGAACTGCCTCTAACGCTGGGCTGAGCTATCTCTCCAGTATACACCGGCACAGCTGTACACATGATGCCAATGGCTATACCCTGCAAAACAGTTGAAGTAAGTCACCGGTTGAAGTAAACATCATAAATAAGATGGACAAATGCACCTGGTCTTGTCATGAAAAGTGCAATGTGCCTACTCCCCAGTAGAAAGTGTGTTGCCCACACTACTTTCCTTCAAATAATGTCAGGGATAACACAAGTACAAGACCAAATGACAAACCAACAAACCTTATACTGTTCACTCAAATTTTGGCGGTTTTAGGGGAAGAAATCAAATCTCTCCACTTAATCCTAACATTAAAATATTAGCTCAATAGCTGAGGTTTGCCAACACATCAATCAGCTGCAACATATACAGGGTGTCCATAAAGTCTTGGCCTGACCAAAAAGAACAAAGGAAAACAAATAAACGAACAACACAATTATTGAATCAGCTGCTAAATATGAAATTCTATAACATATTTACCGGTTATAAGTTAACCGTTCACAGACATCTCGTATAATTTTAGTTCACTACACTAGGGCCCACAAGAGTCTGCAGTTGGCGGCAGCCAATAGCAAGACTGGTCTAGCACGACTTGCAACACCACCCATCCGGGTTTACTAATTTTCGACACTAATTAAAATATACTAAAAAATATTTTCAAATCAGCTGGTATTATTAGATTTGGCAACACCGCGCGGTCCTTATTGGCTACTTCGAAGTCACGTGGTAAATAGGCTTCTCCCTCAACTGCAGACTCTCGTGGACCGTACTGTAGTTCACTAGATATGTTCAACTGACCTGTATGATTCTCTCCACATAGAGCCAATAAACGGAGCGAGTCATCAGTACAATGATCCAACTGATAATGTAAAGGGGTCCAGTGATGAGGATACAGGGTTTGCGACCCCACACGTCCACTAAGCTACCAAATGGGATTGGTGAAAACAGGTTTCCCACCTAAAACGCAGTGAAATTAGTTATTTTGTCACAGTACAAAAATTTGTTTTAAAATTAATAATATATAAACTGGTAGAGTAGAAGAAAAAACTGAACGAAACTAAACTGTACTAAGCTAAAACTATAGTTATTTGTGCAACTAGTGAGAAAAGTGAGCAATTGACTCACTCGAGAGAAATCCTTACTCACGAGCCTGAATGGTTTCTCGAGTGAGGCAATTGTACTTTGAACTCGAGTTGCACATTATACTTTTCCTACAGTTACCATAAAACAAATAAATTGGTGAAGAAACATAACCTATTTTTACACAGAAGTGAAATTTTAATATAACATTAAACGTGAAGTGACAAATACAACAGTACAACAGCTGACCAGCTGATTTACAGCCAGTGCTGCCAACGCATTTCGCGCGCATACGACATTGCCTGCATGTTACGCGCTCATTATTTCGTGCCTTCACGTTGCAAATCTGGAGTGAGACAAAGTAATTACAGTGAGACAATGTTAACATTGTCTCACTGATGAGCGAATTGGCCACTTTGCTTTCTCAAATCAGTGAGAGAACATGTACATTGTTAGGTAACTGTAGGAAAAAGTTCTATTTATAGATATTTAATACAGAATGTCAGCTATAGCAATACTCCATATTCTATCTATGTCTATACAATTAATTAACATTTAACTCCATAATATGTTACCTCGACGAACGCTGCGACCCAGGAGCTCTGGTCCGGTGTCATTTCTATCTCGCTGCTGTTGGTCAACAGTCGCGGCAGTACAGGGGACGTCCATCCATACGACGCTCCACACAGCATCATGGAGATGCATGCTACAAATAAAGTCAGTAAGTTTGGTAGCACAGAGGGAAAAGTCTACGTGCAAAACTAAAGATTAATTTCCTCGTTTTGTGAATTTGTATAGTCTTTTTAATGGAAAAGGAGGAATGAAAACTAAGCCACTGCCCAACTTAGCACAATATATACCTTCCAATTTGCTGCATTAAAGTCTTATCTGTGGCTAAGATTTTACTATGACTGTAGGAATCTGTATAATATAGTATTTAGTATTACAGTAATATCTTAGTAGTTCGGCCGCTTAGAAAACGACCTGCGCGCTAATGCTAAACCAATGCTGGAGGAGGTCGCTTTCTAAGCGGCCGACCTATAGTAAAGCAATCAATGGTAAGAAATCAAATTTTATACTGTTAAGCTGGCATGGTTAACAGCATTTAAAGCATTACCATGCTATCAACCAATTGTGGTAGTGACGGAAAATGCATGGGAGGTGCAGGATTTGGATGTTTTAGTGCTACTTTTGTAAATGTTTTTCTGTGTATGTTTTGTATTTTGTGTATGGCACAACAGTGAGTAACAGGTATCAGGATGGTCTTAGAAAACACGGGTAAAGCTGGTGTACAATATAAGTTTAGGAACTAAAAACGGCTTCCCTTTGGCTCACTCCTTATATTTGCATTCAATTCTATTTTTTATACAATCTTTCAACTTTAACTAGATTTTCACTGGTTACCGTATAACTTTCTTGTCTTGCGTTAGCATTAGGAACCTGTCAAGTTGACCTATCCGTTGTCATAGGGGACTTCATCCTTTAATGCTTTAAGTAAATTCATCTGGGAACTGCAATTGCTGAGAACAATCTGTCACATATAATAACTATACATCATAGTAAACCTCTCCTTAACCTGGTACCTTTTTCGAGTAGGTACCATGGAACCATATTGTTTATTTTGGAAAAAATATTTGTTTAGTGGACACATAAAAGCCTGTTTGCCAATGTCACTGTTAAGAGAAAGATTATCTTTGGAAGTTTCGCTTGAATACACAAAAGAAGTAAACAACGTTGTTTTTTAACCAAATAAATAAATAACAGTTTTACCACATTGCATTGTTGACAATAGTCAGCTGTGTCGGAAAAACTTGGGGTGTTTTCCAACCCAGTGATACCAACGGCTGCAATGTCGGACATGTTGATTGTGTTAAATTGATGTACAAAATTGTTTACTTCTTTTATGTAGATCCAGTATATCATAAACTGATGATCCATTCCTAAAACCATTAAAATAACACGGATACCTACAGATTATTTGCAGATACTATGGAAGGTTGTAGTACTATGGAGGCATTGCCTAAAGTCAACGGAAGAGTATTAAATTTCTTCTTTACATAGTGTTCACAAAGTACGTGTTATTAAATTACGTGATGTTAGATCGCTGGAGTCGATTTAAAGTTGCCAGTTCACTGATGACTGGAGGGTCCACCGAAAGGCCATTTTGCAAACTGCCACAGTGTTGTAGTGGTGTAGTCGTAAGTTCCCCAGTAGCAGAATATATGCAGAAAAATCTCTAACTTACGTTATGTAAGACTCTATAATCTGTCAATCTCTTTTGCAGCCACAATCATTGAACTGGATTGAACCGGTCAAACAATGGATCAGCTGTTTCGTGTCCAACAGTTGGATGGACAGGCACTGGGATATTCCATCGCTGTAATAGGATACTCATGGAGATGGTGATGGGATACGCTCCTAAACCTTTATCTTTATGCTACAGATGGGCGGTGACTGTCATAAGTGTTTGAAGCAGCAAGTGGCAAGACGGGCGGGCATTAATTGCGCCAATTGACCTGAGTCAGGTAGTCGCGTATTCCTGAATTGCGCCAACTACTCTAGGGAGCCACCCAATACGTTTCTTGACTGTTCCAAGTGGCGGCCCCCTTTGGATGTATAATTGAGTAGGTTAGGTTAGGTTAGGATAGGTTAGGTTAGGTTACGATGACACGTAAACAAGGACATTCCTTCTGCCGGCAACTCCCCTACCTGGCTTGGGCTTGGCGCAACTAATGAACATTTTTTGGGGCCCTTTGAGGGTTTGGCGCAATGCACGACCGGCAAGACTGTGTACCCCACAAAACTTGAATGCATAACTACTGTACCACAGTCGAGCAAATAGTAAACACAGAACACGTACTTGTAATACGACCATACCAGATACAGTACAATAATTAGTATACATTGTAACATGGCCAAACCCACCAATCGTGTGATACGTTACATAATAATAATAAAGTAAATTATCAATATATTTGGCCGTAGAAGCGTGAACCGTACAGGGGAATTGACTGATAAGATAGAGCAACCCTGACTGATAAGACGGGAAGGTCGTACACCCGCCGGCCGCACGCAGTGTTGCTAGAATTTCAAGTATCCCTAGATTGGAAATTGAGTAAATCGTAAAAAAATTCCTTAGTCTCTTTTGTTTTGCTTATAAGACTCGTCTTTGGCTCCTTGGACCTCTCCTCAACCGAGGAAGGAATTGGGGGAAATACTTCCGAGATCATTTCGAGAACCCTATCCCAGCATTCTCATTTTAAATTTTGTTATAACAAAATTACAGAATTATAATTATGCTGAACAAATGGATATTAATCTTCGTCGATCGATAAATTCAAAATCTAGGATGAAATATTTTGGAAAAGTGATTTAGGATTTCATTTAACAGAAGGCGAATTCGAAGTAGGAAGTACACCTTAAACTACAATAAGGAGGATATTTTGATTATATACATTAAATTAAATTAAGTCAGTTAATAATAAAAACTATTTAGTAAAGCTAACACCACATACTATAAACGTTAGGCCTACAGCTACACACTCTAAAGTCTGTGCCTATTCCTATTAGGGGGATTTATAATAGTCCATGATTTGGTTCTGTTTTTTAGATTCAAAATATTACATCATTTACAAAATTCCAACTCCTAAATACATCAAACACCGTTCGGAATATTCCACGAACGCCTAATCACATCCCGCATGCAATAGCTTATTCAGTACAATCCGGTTGTAACCAGTTCGATGATTTAACCTCGATTCGATTTGAAATTGTTGCAATTGTGTTTCATTCGATGGTTAGATTACCTAACACGCTTAACACCTTACTGCTATATCGATAGCGATAAATATCCATCTACCATCATCTCTTTTCCGTTCCATTTTAAATGTTGAGTGTGATCCCATAACATGAATAGATTAAACAGTAACTTCAACCAATCAATATTCCAATTTTGATTAAACGTCGACGTTCTACGAGTTATATCATTAAAATGTTAATACTGATGCGTACAACAGGTTCAGTAACAGTTCGATATATCGCATCGTGTCAATATCCTCTGTCACGTGACCGCTGTCGCCCACGCCGGCGTCGCGCCGCACTCCGCAGACAACAGCTGTTTAGGTGTCAAGGTCAGCTGTTCGCTGTTCTCATCTCAGCTGATCAGCTCACCTCCTGTTTTTGGCAGGGCGCTATTCCTTTTGTTAGATTCTTCGGTTGCCGTCACTATCTCACCAAATTTGTCCTGTATTTTAGGAAAGACAATAAAACCATTGAATATACCTTCGTCTCTGAGTTTGACTTTACGAAGCACTTTTCTTAAATTATCTGTAAAATGGGTTTCATTGCTCTTTCACTATTATTAGTTTACTTTGAGTCTGGTCATACCATGTAAAAGTATTCGTAGAAATCATCCCAAAATAGCTCAACGAAATGTTCAAACTGACATTGACACTCAATCCATGTCAAAGCACTAAACCTGATACTAATAATGAGTAGCTGTATAGATAAGATACAGAACTGTAGACTAATTCTGTTCCATTGATGGTCTATTTGGGTAATTTAGAGCTTCATAAAGGACCTATGATTTTAGATAACTGTGGATTTTAGGAGGTGCCAGGAAGTACTTCGGTAATCGTGAAACGTATGTCGGAAGTTTTGTGAGAATGAGATGCATTGATTGGGTGATTAATTAATACTTTAATACTTTACAATGAAATGGCAATCATACAAAGTAGGTATTTTAAGCCAAGTGTAAATGGAGTTGAGTGTAGGATGAGTGGCGCGATCTTGTAGTCTTGTTAGTGACTAAGGTCAACATATTCCTTAGACAAAGCTGTTAATTAATAGCCCAAACAGCTATAATGTCAACTAAGGGACCTACAGTTCATAGTGGAATCCGAACCACATTTTTGCCTTGGTATATACGAATTGGGCTAATTTTCAGAATAGTACTGCGGATAGTCTTAGTACTCACTCGTGCGGACGTTAATCCACACCAGGGAGTATCGCATCCACAGTGCATGCCTATAAATATCCACAATTCGTAACCTCCTAGTAGCTAGATTACAGGACGACGCCACCCGTCCCAGTTTAACCGTTGTATAGATGTTGTATTTTACTAAGTAAAGATTCATTAAGTGATGATGATGTCGAATGTATGGGACAGTTAACCTTTAATTGGAACCGCATTGAATTCATTGTGTTAATAAAATATGGATAGGTCCATAAATAACGAACAGTTGATTATAAGACCAAGCCATCGAATACTGTACTCTGAAAACCAATACTATGTCTTTGAACAATAAATCCATTTATATCTATCGAACACTTATAGACTATGGCCGTTGCCATGTTGAGCCTAGCCTAAGTTCTGGAATGCATTGTAAAATTACAATCGTAAACTAATTATCGACTACTTCAACAGTCGATGTATCGCAGTCGCGATGTTCGACCCTGACCTCAGCCAATGCGAATGTATCTACTTGAGTGACATGCGGGTCTATGTCTGCTTCAACAGTCGATGTATTGCAGTCGCGATGTTCGACCCTGACCTCAGCCAATGCGAATGTATCTACTTGAGTGACTTGAGTGACATGCGGGTCTATGTCTGCTTCAACAGTCGATGTATCGCAGTCGCGATGTTCGACCCTGACCTTAGTCAATGCGAATGTATCTACTTGAGTGACATGCGGGTCTGTCTGCTTCAACAGTCGATGTATCGCAGTCGCGATGTTCGACCCTGACCTCAGTCAATGCGAACGTATCTACTTGAGTGACATGCGGGCCTATGTCTGCTTCAACAGTCGATGTATCGCAGTCGCGATGTTCGACCCTGACCTCAGTCAATGCGAATGTATCTACTTGAGTGACATGCGGGTCTGTCTGCTTCAACAGTCGATGTATCGCAGTCGCGATGTTCGACCCTGACCTCAGCCAATGCGAACGTATCTACTTGAGTGACATGCGGGTCTATGTCTGCTTCAACAGTCGATGTATCGCAGTCGCGATGTTCGACCCTGACCTCAGCCAATGCGAATGTATCTACTTGAGTGACATGCGGGTCTATGTCTGCTTCAACAGTCGATGTATCGCAGTCGCGATGTTCGACCCTGACCTCAGCCAATGCGAACGTATCTACTTGAGTGACATGCGGGTCTATGTCTGCTTCAACAGTCGATGTATCGCAGTCGCGATGTTCGACCCCGACCTCAGCCAATGCGAACGTATCTACTTGAGTGACATGCGGGTCTATGTCTGCTTCAACAGTCGATGTATCGCAGTCGCGATGTTCGACCCTGACCTCAGCCAATGCGAATGTAACTTGAGTGACATGCGGGTCTATGGCTGCTTCAACAGTCGATGTATCACAGTCACGATGTTCGACCCTGACCTCAGCCATTGCGAACGTATCTTGAGTGACATTCGAGTCTATGTCTGCTTCAACAGTCGATGTATCGCAGTCGCGATGTTTGACCCTGACCTCAGCCAATGCGAACGTATCTTGAGTGACATTCGAGTCTATGTCTGCTTCAACAGTCGATGTATCACAGTCGCGATGTTTGACCCTGACCTCAGCCAATGCGAATGTATCTACTTGAGTGACATGCTGGTCTATGTCTGCTTCAACAGTCGATGTATCGTAGTCACGATGTTCGACACTGACCTTTGCCAATGCGAACGTATCTACTTGAGTGACATGCGGGTCTATGTCTGCTTCAACAGTCGATGTATCGTAGTCACGATGTTCGACCCTGACCTCAGCCAATGCGAATGTATCTACTTGAGTGACATGCGGGTCTATGACTGCTTCAACAGTCGATGTATCGTAGTCACGATGTTCGACACTGACCTTTGCCAATGCGAACGTATCTACTTGAGTGACATGCGGGTCTATGTCTGCTTCAACAGTCGATGTATCGCAGTCGTGATGTTCGACCCTGACCTCAGCCAATGCGAATGTATCTACTTGAGTGACATGCGGGTCTATGACTGCTTCAACAGTCGATGTATCGTAGTCACGATGTTCGACACTGACCTTTGCCAATGCGAACGTATCTACTTGAGTGACATGCGGGTCTATGTCTGCTTCAACAGTCGATGTATCGTAGTCACGATGTTCGACACTGACCTTTGCCAATGCGAACGTATCTACTTGAGTGACATGCGGGTCTATGTCTGCTTCAACAGTCGATGTATCGTAGTCACGATGTTCGACCCTGACCTCAGCCAATGCGAATGTATCTACTTGAGTGACATGCGGGTCTATGGCTGCTTCACTTGAGGCACTTCATTTGAATCACTTTATTTGATTGACACAAAGTGATCCCGACCATTCAACTACTCCAGAGTCAATTCAAGTGGAAGGAAGCTTGGTTATGAGAATGTCTAATAAATATTTGTATTTTTACAGGTATACTATATGCATTATAGAAAGGTAATAGTAGCACTATCAAACCCAACCCGTCGTGGCTCACTCACGAAAACATAAGACGACACACTCATTGACAATTAAATTGGCCTGAACAGCTGATTATATTTTACTTCTTTTCTCTCAATCCTTGATCATCATTGGCCCGTTTCCCGTGTTGCTGTTAAGTAAGTAAACAATGCTGATAAGTAAACCTTTTCAATTCTTAAAGCGAACTGAAACGGCTAGTTAAAAAAACTGTCGTACTAGACAATATTGCCTTGGGGGGGCAACCATAGCTGACCCCTACCTATGTTAATGTAATTAATAATGCTATTTTGTTTCTTATATTATACCTAACCTGTGTGGCTAAATTCGCTAAATGAACCAACATTATCTTATCACACAGAGTGGAACATAGAAACCTAATTAATTCAGATTAACTCACATTACCGCGCAAAAATTTGTAACAAGTACCTACCTAGTAGTGGAAATTATGATTAGATTCATTGGATGCTTAAAAAGACATTCTTAGTACAGCAATTAATAATAACTCTTGCAGCTCTCTAAAATGGAAAACCTAAAAGATCCAGCCAGAAAGGTAACTATAACGACACAAAATAGTCATTGTCGGTTTTGTAAGTACAAACACTTTTCGGACGGAGGCTACTAATAGCACTATATACACTGGCGACATCAAAATGACAAAGTTAATCGGTTCCAGGTCTAGGCCCTACCGTGCCACCTACGGTCATAACTTGTTCCCTATAGAGGAATCTGCCAAAAACTTAACTAAAAGTAAACAAACAATTAAACATGTTGTCTAGTGATATAATTATCAACCAATGCACATAAGGTTATCGCAGTGACTATAGTTAAGGCAACGTAATTTACAAGATATCAGAATATAAACGCAATGGATAATTTTAAATGCACGAATCATTTGCAACCAATTGCTTTAATCTGGTGGGGATGGTCTTGTTTATTTTATAACCAATTTATATTATTAGACTCGAAAGAGAAAAATCATTTTCCATAATTGATTACACAATCTAGAACAAATGAACCAAATCTTCAATATCAACTATATCATTGACTATTGGATACAGAAGTAGACATCCCATCTATATGGATCAGCTGTCGCCAATTTTTATTTAGAAGGAATGTAGTTGTGTGAGCCTGTCAAAGAACGTGCTAGTGTTTTAGATTATTTTTCCTACCTTATTTTCGTTGTTGGCATATTTTATGGGTCGTAAAAGTTGCTATAGCTCACAATAAGTCGTTCCATCAGTTTGACTTCGTAAAAAACATCGTGTATTCAAAATAAATTAGTAGTTTAGATCAGCGGAATCTATCGGTGGTTACATTAACTACGACGATTATTTAAAAAAAAATCTGGCTACAAATTTAACATGGGGATGGATTATATTTAATTTGTTTGGATCAGCTGTATGAAATTGGGAAACAATTTCCAACCCAAACACCCAAACACAACCCAACACAAGTTCCTGTCAAAATAAAATTACGCTTCTTCAAATGCAAACAAGTATAACAATAGTAAACTCAGAAGTGTAAACAAGAGAGAAGAAGAAGAAGACAAACAGCTGTTAGTGTCACGTGACGTGTATCAGCTGACCAGACTGTGGCAGTATAGCCGCAGTGCAAGATGGAGATTGAAGGTATTGTCTGGTTGACGGTAGAGCGTTCGATACCAGTTCAATCTGGTTTGCTCCGGTTTTGAACTCTCGAGTCTGCATCTTGAAGTGTTAACAGACAGTTTGAATGATGTAGGTTATTAGCCTTTTTGAATTTGTTTGGATTTTTTTAATAGCTGTATAACAATGGCTAGGCCTATTACTCAAATAGGCAGGATTGGAATAGTTGAGATTTATTTTGTTTTTAAGCAAACAATATTATTGTCTAAAAAAAACTGGTGTACGTTTGGAATAAACGTGTACTATGAACGATTAGTTTTATTAATTTTTTTAGTGATTCTGTGTCCGTAACATTTTTTATAAAACATTGTCTTGACACCAATCTTCATTGTGTACTATAGATAACATTGTGTTGGTAATATTTATTTATTTGATACCAAACACAAACATTGTTTATCGATGATTATGGTACACTCTTCCAGTTACGACAGCTAAAATACCAGTTGCAACCTAGTTTATGTTTCTTTCATATGATAATTGATTTTGTTTTAAATAAATTAAAAGTACAATTTGTTGTTCAATTCACAGAACTCAATACCTTAATCTGATATTTAATATTATTAGGTATGTACATTTATTTTAGTGGAGTAAAAAGTATAAGCATAAGTGTTAAAATACGCAATGTGGCAACATGTAAAAATCCGAATGTTCCAGAAAAATCCGGAAAGTTCCGGACGCGGAACTATCTGAAAGATTCCGCAGAAGAAGGTCAACTGCCAACAACGACTATAGACTGTTGGCAACAAAACTGCAAACTGGACGTTATATGATTTTACATATTTTACCACGGGAATAAGATGACAGTTAACAAACAAATTTGAAAATTCAAATGGTGTGGATTAACGCAAGGAGTATATTTCTGTGAGAATAAATGTGTTCCTAAACAGTCGGCTAACTGAAAATCGTACTAAATAATATGTTAGATCCTAAGTAAAGCCAGAATTTTTCGATAGTATGTAACTGCTCCCAGCTGTCCTTGATTGTTCGTCTTTTAAATGGTTCTTTCTAAAATTCAGCTAATATTATAATGCGCTTAGTCATGACCTAACTAACACCACGCAAGTGGTGGTTACCAACACAAGTAGACTTCTCATCCCATTGTAAATTTTAAAGATCGTTTTTCGTGTCTAGTTCATGTGCGGTAACACTGGGCGCTAGTGTCGACGAAATTTACAGTACCTTCTATTATTTTTAGGTTAGTTTCATGATCATGAGTTTGGTTATATATAATGTTTATGTTTATAAACATTATATATAACCAACCAAGTTTGGTTTATGTTAATGTTTATGTTTAGTTATAGGGAATGAGTTATTGTTTTTGATTAGATCGTATTATTTGGTTAACGAGGTTTTAAATTGCTGAAATAACAGCATGTTTTATCTATGGCTTAGTACAAATCGTACAAAAATACACAGATTATTCCATCCTATTTTACACACATAGTTCATTAATATCCAGCTTAAAATAAGAAGTTGAGTGTGCATCGCTCATTGTTGTATACAAATTTTGAGTATTGAATAAATAACTTGAAAATGTGTATAAATTCGTAATTTTAATCGGTTTTACCTAAGTTTCTGAACTATGAAAAAGAGAACTAGAGCGTCGACGTATCTGAATATTTGAATTGCAACTGAACATACATCAATTAATTAAGTAAGTTTTTAGGTTAGATACGTTTAAACACATTTTATTCATTAACACGACAGAGTGGCCTTGAAGTGTTAGATAACACACATCTCTCTTATCTAACACTTCTGGTAATAGTTTGTTAATGACAAGATTATTCAAGACGTCTGTAAGCACTGCAGTATATTTGAAATGCATGGTTGTATCTAATTAAACATTTGGGAATGTTGTATTCCATTGAAAATTGTGTACATTATTTTTAGTTTTGCTGCATTGAAATCCGTGATGTTTTGAGTCCATTTTAGCGGATTTCCCATAAAAGCTATTACCGCAGGTCTCATGGTAAGACCTAGACCAGGGACCGATTTACTTTTTCGTTTTAAGGTCCCCAGAGGCCAAATATACAAGCTGTTCAAATTCGTGTGTGTGTCCGTTAGCGCGATAACTCGAGCAAAATTGATCCGATTTTGATGAAATTTGCTACAAACGTGTAAACATACATTTATTCGAACGAGTACGCGAACCAGCATAATCGGACTATGGGAACGGGGGTTTATGGGGGTTTTATGGGGTAAAAATAGATTTTTCCCGTTTTTGACCTTAAAAAAACACAAAATTTCATAATTACCCCCTGTTACGTCAACAATATGCTAGGTCTAACTCGTGCAACTGGTTTGTAGAGAAATACGGATGTAAAAAAATATTTAAGTAAAATGTATGGTATCATAACTAAACCTTGAAGCTCAATTTAACTAATGGCCTAATAAATTCATTTTCAACCAAAATTACCAAATACAAATTTTATCAGGGCATAGTAACTTTGATTTAATACAGAAACCATGACATATTTAATATTGTATGTTCTTTAACATCCTACATTAAATGTAGGCCTATAGGAACACTCACAATATAATATTAATAACATTTCTGAGTCTAGAATAACAAAAATATCTAGAAAAATATAATCAACAACTTGAAACAAATTTATTAGGTTGGTCATAAATAAATCAGCTGTTTACTTTATCAGCTGTTTACATTATCAGCTGTTCACTGTGCATCAGACAATTCCTTTATTGTGTTTACGTGAACAATTAATTGACCCTAGGTTAAGTAAGTTGTCTTTGCCTTGGGCGTTTTCATCAACTAATTTGTTCCATTCGTTATGTAAGTCTGGCGAAATAAGATCAGAGACAGAGTTTAATTTGGCCTTGGTGGGCGATTAAAATTGCATTGAGTACTGAGCTACGATCACTTATCAATGTTTCGCTTGTGTATTCATTGGTAACTTAAAACTAAATTAATATTCGATTTTCTAATTTTTAGAAAATACATTTTGTTAACGTAGCTTTCCTACACGTACTCTTAAAAGTAATGCATTGTAATATCCGTGATTTATTGCAAAAAAAAAATTAAAGGTTTATAAAATTTATTAGATTTTTGTCAACTAATTTAGACAGAATATTTGGTAATCATCGCAAAAGACATGATTGGTCTACGTTGTGAATTAGGTAGAGAGCGGAAGGTTTTTCTGTAACTTCTGAATATCCAAAAGCTCGTTTGTACCAACGCTCTTAAGCCGGGTTTTCCTAGACGCGGAAGATGAGCGCGGAAAGCGGAGGGCGGAGAGCGGAAAAGCGATTTACGAGTATGGCAGTTAGTCCATAATTTTAATCTGTCTGTAGTCGTATAAATAAGTCAAAGATGTAGTGAATTGGTGATCTTTGGTTGAATTTCATATTAGTACTTGCCTTCAAATACCAAGGTTACTGGTTCGGCCACTTGTCATCGCGTTATCATAAATTATACATCCAACAAAAAGGTCGACGTCAGATATTGAACAGAGTTTAGGGCAGTCCCCATTATATTGTACACAGAAGAGATTTCAAATAATTTTGTCGTCACTGGGGTATTTAAGTGAGTACAATCCAAATATCCGAACCACCTAGCCGAGTCAATCAACATGTGACTCGATTGTAATAAGCTGCAGAAAATACTACACGAGAATAGTGAATAGTTGTTGAAACCTGAAAGGACCGGGTCCATCCAAGTGTGTACTGGTTTCGCTATTTTAAGTTCGAAATCTGGCACAAGCTAACAAATCACTCCTGCATTATGTTCTGTGTTCTGATCCACCCCGGACTTGACCAAGCCCGCGACAACACTGTTATATATATATATATATATATATATATATAATTATATAATGGACTCGCCGTTGGAGAGGTCGGGGGAACAAAAGTAGTCTGATTTCTGAACGTGCCGATTTCTTTTTTGAAACAAAGTGTAAATTGTTCAAATTGCCCTAACAGACTGTTAGAATGTTTGTCTTTTTTGTTTGACTTCGGTATATTAGTAGTGATCTTTTAGTTTGAAAATGTTGAGGTCATGTTCAACCAAACATAAACCATGCCCCATTTTCTTTCGATTTAACTTACCTGTCTTTAAAATTTGAGCGTACAAAAATTATCCATGCATAACTATGTGTTTTACGGTCGAGAGTTTGAAATAAATTTGTATACAATTGAATTATTTGAGATGTCTAAAGACTTTTGTAAAAGTACTTTTTGTTATTTACGAATTCCAGATTGACTTCGGTAACTATGAAAATTGACTGTGAAGATCTATAATTTCAGCAGCGGATTGAATTGCTAACTCTCATCTCATAATGTATATCAATGAACGCTACTCAGAGCTACAGATGTGCATAATCTCTTTATAAATTAAAATATGCTCAAAATAAACACCAAAAATGGATTTAAATTTAAAAAAAATTAACATGGGCCTTATGGGTTGCCATGCTGGTGACGAAATAACAACGCAATATAAACAGAAAATCAAAACAAATGGAAGAAATTCCAATCACATGTCTTATTTACAGCGTAGTGTGAAAATAGAGAAGTCTGTACATAACATATTTTTTGTCTAGTTTTAGACCACGGGATGACCTCTAGTATAAATTAATAGAAAAACATGTTTCTTGAAAACTTTTATTCTCAGCTCCTGTGCATCGCAGAGAAAATCTACGCACACTGTTAGAAATATATTTTCCTGTAGATGTGCAGAATCCCTTTATAAATTAAAATATTCTAAAAATAATCAAAATAAACTAATTTAAAGTATAAACAAAATTATCATGGGCCATATGGGTTGCCATGCTAGGGACGAAATAACAATGAAATATAAACAGAAAACCAAAACAAATTGAAGAAATTCCAATCAGATGCTTTATGGGATGACAATAGAGAAGTCTGTACATAACATATTTTTGGTCGAGTTTTCGACCACTGGACGACCCCTAGTATATATTAATTATGCAAATATAATGAAACTATGAACCATATACCATAATCATTACACCATTAAAATAAATGTATGGCTCACCAATCAATAGTTGATGACTGTCTATAAAACTTCTCTATTATAGAGATGGCCTTTTTACTGGGGTCAGCCTCCCCCAGACAAATCCGCCTACGACCGCTTATGCTTAAGACAACATCTGTTGTAACATAATGTACCAAACTATATATTTAATCGTTTTGTTGTTGTTGTTGTTTTTTTATTTAAGTAATACTAGTGGCATGTAGGGACATAAGTACCTTAAAAGCTCAAAAGTTACAACAGTTTAATTTAAATTACTCATTGCATATTTCAAACAGTCGAAAAGATGGTCAATACAAGCCCAAATCTCTTGACCTGCTAAAGTCACACAAACCCGCATTTAGGCGAGTCTCTAAACCACAACGTTATGTTTGTTGAGATATCAGACCGCAATTATAAGATATCATGATTTGTTTCAGTTTATTTTTAGTTTAAACCAGTTCATTATTTTACTTGTAAAATTATTCGTATTTTCAAAGGAAACAATTACAATAAAAAAGACAGTGTAAAGGAGTTGCCATATAGTTTAGTTCATTTTTAATGTGGAAATAATATTGTATTGATATTCAAATAGTAATGGTTTGGTGACCATTTTCTGTTAAATTTTTTATTCTATGCGCATACCTCGTTCCAGGGCACAGTTAAAATTACAACAATTTTATAGAACAACTAGCTGACCCGGCGAACTTCGTATCGCCTAAGTTATAGGTTTCCCCTAAGACAGACCGATGGAAAGAAAGTACCGTTACGTTTAATTTTCAAGATGATCTCGTTCGCATCGCTCAATCACGTCCTGGTTGAAGTTCGTTCGCTACGCTCACTCACCTTTGGGTTGGAGCTCGTTCGCTACGCTCACTCACCTTTAGGTTGGAGCTCGTTCGCTGCGCTCACTTGCCTTCAGGTTAGCTCGTTCGCTACGCTCACTCGCCTCCAGGTTGAAGTTCGTTCGCTACGCTCACTCACCTTTTGGTTGCAAATTAGCTGTTGTCATAAATGTAAAAGAAATAATAGTGCTGCACCCTGTTGGTAATCCTTGTAACTTTAATGCTATTGAACATCATAGAACAGAACCAACTTGTTTAATTGAAACAGCTGTTAAGATTCATTAATTCCATTTCTCATAAGGTTAACATGGGAAACTCCAGAGCCACTGGGGCGGAGCCCTTTTAAGAATTTCGAAACGGGAAATAGTTTACGTCCGATTCGCATACCTACAGAATTTACACACCAAATTTCATAACGATCGGTGAAGTCGTTCCGGAGGAGTTTGCAGACTAACACTGTGACACGAGAATTTTATATATTAGATTTTAGAATATCACCGCCGCAGCAAACCTACCGACTAGGCGAATTTCCATTTGTCATAATTGATTTTCAATCGCTAACTTTTTTATTAGTGGGGCTGTATGCTCCGACCTTTTTTAGCGAATTTAACTATAGGGAAGTAGCTATTACCATAGGTCTCGTGGTAAGACCTAAGCCCGGGACCGATTTACTTTTTCATTTTGATGTTCCCAGAGGCCAAAAACACCATTCGTTCAAAATTTTATATATATATATGTGTGTGTGTGTGTGTGTGTCCATCCGCACGATAACTTGAGTAATTTATGTCCGATTTTGATAAAATTTGGTTTGAAGGTGTAAGGCGGGATAAACTTGAATGAGTTCGCGAACCAGCATGATCGGACTATGGGAACGGGGGTTTATGGGGGGTTTTATGGGGTAAAAATAGGTTTTTCCCATTTTTGACCCTAAAAACACAAAATTTCACAATTTATTTTTAAACCAGTTTGTGGAGATTAAAAAAACAAATAATTTAGTATATTGAAGCGTTACTATGCGCCTAATTGATACGGAGAAAATTCAAAAAAATTGTAATTTTAAACATTCCCATGTTATTCTTATGGAGAATAAGTCAACTGTTGTAGTTTGCTTGTTTATGAACATGTTTTGATCGATTTTGGAAAATACTTTTATTTCTTACTAAACTAATATCATTTTTTTAAAAAAATCTTTTTTACCCTCCCTGTTGCAGCAAACCTAAGTACTTGTTAAACTAATTCTATTTAAATAGGAAATAAATGTGCTATTTTTATGGAGGCATTTTAGTGTAAATCCAATCAGGTTGATGGAAATTCGCTTAGTCTGCAGGTATTCATGGTTAGAGTACGTATGAACAACTTCTGTAATAATATAATTGATTTTATTGTAGTTTTATTGTACCTATCCAAATGGCCAGGCCATACTCAAGTTTTGAACTGATTAAAGCAAAGTACACAGATTTTAATAACTTAATGCCACAAACAGTCCTTAGCAGGTAAAAAATCTTTACATATTTGATCAATTTCCTCTTTAAATTATCTATATTATTCTTCCAAACGATGTGGATTTTTTTAATACTACATATTATTCGTCTGTTTTAATTGTAAAATTAATATAAAGGAAACTCAAGTTTTATTTACAACTAATAGTGGAATTTCGATTTTTATTAAGATGGAAATTTTATCCGGACAATCCACAACACATTAATTTATTTTACAGCCCATGGTAAAAATCATCGTTTATAATTGTCTATATTTGCATAATTATTGGTTTAACAGTTAAATTAAAATAGCTGATCGAAAGTTTTTGTTTAAATTCTAATTTACATAAAATAATGAATAATAAAATAATAATAACAATAATAATAATAAATAAAAAATTATATTATTAAATATTTATTTTTACTACTAAACCATAGTTTAATTGACACAGTACTTCCAAGTTTTGGTAGAAGAGAGTCAAGTAAAAAAATCAGTATTTTATCAGAACTATTTTCTCTTGTATAGTAATCTTTAGAGTAATCTTCGATCAATAGTAACAAATGATGTTTCCCCCTTTGTACTGTATATTTTAATGTTCTAGTATACTGTGGATTGCTTGTTATAAACACATGTTACAAGACCTTTGTTTACTTTTTCCTTATATTTTGTTCAACCAATATAATTATTTGGCAACCCTTAAGGCCAATGTTATATTTTTAATTTTTCAAATGAGTTGTGTAGCAAAATAATAATTTCCCTGACGCTGTCATAAATCACGTGTTTAGGCAAGAAATAAATTATTTACAACTTTCGGAGGAAATCGTCGAAGCCTTTTCCAGTTCTTTGTGCAAGTAAGCATACATACAAGCAAACATCGCTCATATTTAAGACTTTGGGATAGAATTGGTTGGTTAAAAATATTGAACACCCAATGAAAGGATAAATTAAACAGTGACAGAATTAAATACTTGGAAATATTTTACAAAGTTAAGAAATTATGAGACATTATGGAGTAAGTGCAAATAAAAAGCAGGATAAAAACTCTGAATAAGAAATAATACTGTAATAACAATAAAACGAATACTGTACCACTGTAGGTAAGTACTGTATGCTACGTGCTTTTTAAATTAAACAATAAAACTCAACGGCAAACGAAAAACAATTGAAAGACCTATTTACCTTACTCAAATAAATACCAGCAAACCAAACCAAATAAAAAAATAGATACTGCATAGTTCCTTTATCAATGAATTTGATAAGTTACATTGTTTACTTATTAAAGAAATTAAGAAAAGGTTTAAATAAAATTAAATATGACCCCTCTATTACATCAAAATGTTTTAAATATAATAATTTAAAATATTA
The DNA here is from genome assembly GCF_028750875.1 of Macrosteles quadrilineatus. Lineage (NCBI taxonomy): Eukaryota > Metazoa > Arthropoda > Insecta > Hemiptera > Cicadellidae > Macrosteles > Macrosteles quadrilineatus. Next base: position 10,451,961 of record NW_026542601.1, on the reverse strand, counting down.
AATAATACTAAAAATAACAATAGGTACCAAAAATTAAATAAAATTAAAAATTATAAAAATAATTAAGTGAGTCAACAAAAAAAATGTTTTTAAATAATAATAAAAAAATTATTTTTAAATAAAAAAAAATATTTTTTTATTTTAAAAGAAAAATTAACTGACCTAATAACGCAGCCAGGTATTGTCTGAATATGGCCTTGGAAGACATTTCAAGAGGGTGCTCTGAAGTCGTCTGCACTACTGGACAGTTTACAGAACGCGGAATACAGGCGCATAGCCGCCGACAGCTGTTAACTGGCGGGAGTCTGGCGCGGTTCTGGCGGGCCCAGCGCCTAACCGCAGGGCTGCCAACTATGTAGTGCGAAATTTCCCCTATAAACAGACCGAGAGCAACTCCGCGGTATGTACGGTAGGTCAAGTTTATAAAATCCAATGTCATGCTCTACGGCCAGGCAACGGATCACGATGTATACAGTTTTAAAATGTATGTTTATGTTTAAATATGTTTTGTGTAGTACACTGTTAAATTATCGAAGTAATAGATTGTGCATGCTGTATTCTGTTAGAGAAATGGGTGATAAATAATATTCATAAGTCATGACCCTTGGTGACACTTGATGGTCTGGCATATACAATATAACAATATGGAATTATATTTCATTTCGAAAGTTATTATACTCAAGTAACGTTCAGATGGCACTGCATCTGGCCTGGCAGGACAGATCTGCACGGTCGTGCATTAATTGCTCCAAACAGTTCCTTAATTGTGCCAAGCCCTCAAAGGGTCCCAAAAAATGTGTCTTAGTTGCACCAGGCCCAAGCCAGGTAGGGGTGAGTCATTCTAAACTATCCTAACCTAAACCTTCCTAACCTAACCTACTCAATTATAGAGTAAAAGAGGGCTGCCACTTGCGGCTCAGTTAATCAACTCATAGGGTGGCTCCCTGGAGTAGTTGGCGCAATTCAGGAATACTCATCTACCTGACTCAGATCAGTTAGCGCAATTGCCCACCCATCTGCACACCATATAGCTAAAATCTTTTTGTTTGCAGTGTTCTATTTGATAAAACGAGAAAAGCTGCACAAAGTTAGCCTGAAATTGCAGCTTAATAAGGTCACAAACATAAACTAGGACCAAATTTCACCGTTATAATGAAACTATTTAACTGTTGATTAGAGTGTAAACATGTCAATGCACCGATGTACGCTCGCGCACTCACACACACCTTGCGTTTTGCATTTGCGCGGGCCCAGCTATATAGCTCATAAAACACTGAAACACTCATTATGGATAGTACAAAATAATTTTCGAGTCCCCCTAAAACTATTTTGGGGCACAAACCTCCTTCTCCGATATTCTCAAGTCTGAGTTCCCTTCAGGTAATCAAATCTGGTTCGCAAACTCAAATTTATGACACTTTGAACTTTTAATTGAAATTCCTTTCTTTGGCCACAGGCTTGGTTTTACAATAAACACTGGTATTTTATATTTAGATATTTCCTTGTACAGCGTACATAACTATTTTTGGTGTTATGAATACTCAACGGAAAGTGATCCTGGCTGTCATATGATAAATAGTTACATGTGTTTTAAGCCGTTCTGTTTTGTTTGGCAACAACAAATCAAAATTTAAACTTCAAAATTTACAGTGTAATATTAACAATTATCGCAAACTCCATTATTTGTGAATGACACTGTATTTAGGAGAAGGAAGAACACTATAACGTTTATTCGTAAGTTGTTGCATTGTGTAGTCTTGCACGATATAGACGATATTCAGTAAGCCAAACGGATTTGTATCTAGGTTATAAGTAAAGAATAGTTATTGTAATCAGTTATCACGTATCATGGAGTGCTATCCACGCAAACTTAATGGTGATCTTTGACTATGGACCCACTTTCTGATATACTATAATTGTATTCCATTATTATTGTTACAATTCATAAACACATTCTGCAATTAACTCTACCGCGTGGTCTCTAACGACTTTCCAGGGAGTCAATCTCCTTCATATTATCATTGTCTTATTTTGTTTTAGGAATACCGCACCTTTGCTACACAAGAAGATGAAAAGAAACCCGAATCAGATCAATCCCAGACACATTGGAGGAGGAGACGTTTGGCAATCTTTGAGGAGGGCGACTTCTAAGATATCCATCCTAAGAAGTGCAAACACAATTTTTACTTCATCAAACTTCGGAGGACAAATCACCTCGATCTCCACATTCTGTGGCGAAAACATTTGCCCTTCAGATGGAATAAAGACTATGGACTATTCGAAGAAAAAAAATCGCAACACAAATGTCTTTCCTCCAACAAATATGGATTCCTTTGTGAAAATACCACGTAGCTCTTCAACTTCAGACGTTGAAGAAGATGTGGTGGAGGATGAAGAAGATGCGATAGAAGGAACAGATGAAGAGGAAGAAGAACCTGTAAATTGTGAAGAAGAAACAAAATGTGTAGCAACAAAACCTCAGATTGTCAAATTGCAAATTGAGAATCCTAAAGAAAATGCTGACAAAAATGATCCTATTCCAAAAAAGGGCATAGCTACTCAAAATCTGGAAACATGTCCTTGGATGAAGGCATCGATAGTTCTTGTGGTTCTCTCACTTATACTTTTAGTCACCCTCATGATCAATGCATATTCTATAACGAATACAACATCGTTCCCAAACCTCTGGAGAAAACAAGTGAAAGAAAGTCCTTCTTTTCTGGAAAGGTGCAGACGAGTTTTATCTGAGGAGACTGTTTTATCAAACTTTCTGACTAAGGTGAATATGGTGAATTTAATAGGAGTCTTAGCGGTCGCATCTGTCTTTCTTATGATTCCCTAAATACACTTGGTATAAAGAATAAATACTAATGTTCGTGATTTATTTTTCCCTCCAAAAACTGTTTAAAAGTTACAAAGATAAAAACCCAAAACTTGTCTGGGATGGAGAAAAACTCGTCATTAGATCGAAGAAAATTCCATGCAACTACATACAGTAAATTTATGTAAGCCTATTCCTTCGAAACACCATCGTGTTAAACTGTCAAAATATTATTTCCCTTAGTTTACGAAACATATTTTACACAAAAATTGTTTCCCGAATAAATCTGGAATCCTAAAATTGTTAATACAGTAACTTCATGCAGTGAGTCTCTTATAGCTATTTACCTTACAAGTGTAGTAAGGGCGTTTTTTAAATCACGCAGGTGAATGTTGTGCAAGGAGCGGAAGCGAGGGGGTTACGTACAATATTTTTCATTATCCATTTCACTCATCTTCTATATAACAGTAACTTGCTGTTACATACAAAAGCTAGGTTAGGGAAATCTTTAAAGCATAACAATAATATCCAAGCGCACAGCTGATTTCTAGCGTTGAACGTCGTTGGCTCCATAGAGGTATATTTTTTTAAGTTGAGCACTCAATGTTATTTAAATGGGTTTCATTACTTCACCTAGTGAGTTTTTGAAACTTTACTTCACTCGTGAAGTTAAGAAGATGTATACATCACGCTTGGGATAGGGCAGTTTAACATGGCGGGTAAGGTAGAGTTTTAAATCACACTTTATTCCGTGTAGGGTAAATTTACGTGTTGTCAAAGAGCATCCGACAATTATTGCTACTCTAAATTTACCCTTATTTAATTCCCTATTTGAATCACAAACACCCGTTGACAGCAAACCTACGTCATCACAGCATGCGGTTATTTCCAGATGAAAAATAGACCCTTGAATAATTGTCGACTCAAATTAACGTAAATGTGGCCAAAACTATTTTAAATACTCGTTCCTGGCTAAGATCCAACGGTTACTTCCACGTCCAGAAGACGGAATGTCCAAACACAGTTTCATCTCTTCTCATAACAGTTTGGTACTGAGCTTGCCCAACTGTCCCTTCGTTAAAACTTGTTTGTATAGATAATTATATAATCGTTTTGTATAGCGTATAGCTTAACTTTCTTAAGTGCAGTACGAGTACAGAATAAGAACATTTAGTCTTTTACCTAACCCGCCATGTTAAACTTCCCTATCCCAAGCGTGATGTAGTATATAACTTCGTTACTTCTCGAGTGATGTAAAGTTGAAAAAAACTCACTCGATGATGTAATGAAACCCATTTAAATAAAACAATGAAACCCATAGCATTGAGTGCTTAACTTAAAAAAAATATACCTCTATGGAGCCAACGACGTTCAACGCTAGAAATCAGCTGTGCGCTTGAATTTTATTGTTATGTTTTGAAGAATTTTCCTAATCTAGCTTTTGTTTGTAAATTAACGTTACTGTTAGAAGATGAGTGAAATGGATAATGAAAAATATTGTTCGTAACCTCCTGTATATTGTCGGGTCAGGTAAAATCTTGTACCGTACGTTACACGTTACGCAAGAGCGTGTTTACATCACTTCGGTATATTATGCAACTCGCTTCCGCTCGTTGCACAACATTCACCTGCGTGATGTAAAAACGCTCTTACTACACTTGTAAGGTAAATAGCTATTACAGCTGAAACGACTTTAATTAATAATCGTATAGTCACGCCATTGATTGTTTATGAATATTATCAGCGTTTATTTGCAGAGGGGTTAGTTTGATCAAATGTTTGCCGGTTTGGATCAGCTTTATGGAAGTGTCAAACTACAAAAGTAAACTCATAAAGATTCAGTAAACGTTCTAGTTGTCTTACTGTTCCCAAAAAACATATAAATAAAATGTTTCCACAATGCATAACATGGCAATTTTGAGAAGGTCTTTAAACAGAACAGAAATTTTAAAATATATACTTAAACGAAATGTATTAATTATCAACTTATTGAGATGAGGACGCCACTTAGGTGCGTATTTTAACCCAAATATGAGAGAAGGGTGAGTGTAGAATTGTCGGTGATGATCATCACTAAGATAAGATATGCCATAAGCCAGAATCATCTATATGAGCTAATAAGGATCACGAACTTTTGAGAAAACCGTGCACCGCACACCAATCTACCATATATAATTGGAGAAACTAAAAGTATATATGATTTCATTCATTATTGTTTAAATACGCAAAAAGTGCAAAACATCGATTAAAAATGCGTGTGAACGTAGGAAAAGTTAACTAGCAGTTTGTAAGTATATAACTAATAGTACGGTAGTCGTACAGATCAACATTGTACTTGGCCAAATGTTAGACTACCCCAACAGCACACTGAACCTCAGTATTGTATTTACGTAGTACAACTTCCAGAATGCCAGGTAAACATCCGGTTAACAATTTGGCACGGTCGGCTACTTATATTTATATTTAACTTGATAAATAACCTGACGCAATCCCTGTTAATTCTACTGAAAACGTTATCCAACTTGTAAACTAGAAAATCTGGGTATAACAAACTGTTATGGGACTTTTACTCCAAGAATGGATACATAAATGTTGTCCACCTGCTGTTTACTTAATCATAATATTTTGTAATGTTTGAGAGGAAGAGGTATCAAATTTGACTTGTTTCCACCATTGGAAATGTTGTCACCACAATATCAATCATGTATGCTGGCACTTGTTAGTTGTAAAATCCGATATAATTTCCTTAATTCTGAAAATAGCTGAGTTCGAAATAAAATTGGGAAAAATTTACAATTTCTTCAATAAAATATTTTGTTAGGATGTGTACATATTTCCGTACTCAACAATTACAGTTGTAGGTATTTCAGAGGTGTGAGGGTTCAAAAACAAATTTTGCTATAAAAAATATGATTTTGTTCGGCTTATATCAAAGTTGGTAGGATTTCACTCCTATATGTAATTTACAAAATGTACCTTATACTCAGGTTATAACACCAGTTATAATGTCAAGCTATGGAAATTGTCATTTAGTCTCGATAATTTTAAAGTTTATAAAAAAAGAAATATAAGTGAACGACAAAATGGTCTATACATAAGCGAACATGAAATACTTTAAAATACCATAAGGACAGCATGTGTGAGGGAGTGAATTTAATTTATAAGTTTTAAACATTTATTATAAATATTACAAGACATATAAATCTAGTAAGGGTGAGCCAGTGTTATCCAGATATAAATACCTCACAGTACAGTTGATATTAGTTTACGCAACGATCGCGTAAAGATAGTTAACGACAGGAGTAGAAAACGGTACGAGCCTTAGCGAGTGCCTTAAAAACTTCTACGAGTGTCTAAGACTATTAACGTGAGTTGCGTACACTACTTTACCTACGACCAGTTTTTAATTAGGACTAATAATTAATACTCAAAACTTCTAGATGTTATGTTTTCGCTTATAACCTCTCATTACCACTGACAGTGATGCTACGATTCATTGTACCAATCGTTAACAATAAACTGGTAAACAGCTGATTAGTTGAAGTTCGAAACATTACAGTTTTACTTCTTCTCTCAATTCTAGAACCTCATTGGTCCTTTGGTGTTGTTAAGTATAAAACTATCCTCTTTATGTAAGAAAACAATGCTGTTATGTGAAACTTTACTATTCTAAGAACTGAACTGAAACGGCTACTTTAAAAAACGGTCGTAGGTAAAGTTATATACATAATGAAAAGTCGCCGCTTGCTGATAGAATATCCACAGTTGATCGTTTTTTGTAGTTCTTGGACCTACACCGGCGATACCATCAGACAAGATCAAACAATGTATGTTTGTCCGTTTGTCTGTTTGTCTGATTGTTTGTTTGCACGGTCACTCGTCGAGTTGCTCGCCAGACAAACCAGACGGTCCGAGTTGAAACCAGATTTGCTATTTCCACTTGTCGAAGGCTATGTCCAACACTGGGCTGTACGAGTTATAGAAATAGTGATGACAACATCCATCGAAATCATAGCACACACTTGTGGCACATAATGCTAACATACATCTATACAGGGTGAATAAAAATTCAAGACCCCCCCTCTAATATTTGTCTAATTAAATAGACAGAGATATTCTTTTGGTGGTCGCACAATCTTAGCAGGAAGTTTCTTTTATGATTGAAAACTAGAACTCGCTATCTCTTCTCTATCCAAAATGGTAGCCCGTCAAATGTTATGGAAAATCAATGGTAATATTGGTTTGTAATGGTACCTAATATTGGCTACCATTTTGGATATAGAAGAGATAGCAAACTCTGGTTTTCACCATTCTTTAAGTTTTTGTAAACACTTCAAAATGAGGGGTCACTTAAAGGGGGCTTACATTAACGTGTTTTGAGTTTCCCCAAAGTCCACCCCCCCCCTTTTTGGGGGACACTCAAAATTTTCAAAATTATAAAATGAAACTTCCTGTCAATGCTGCATGACCATCTAAAGGATAACTATGTAATATTTACTTATGAACAAATTAGAGGGAGGGAAATAAATTTTTATTACACAAGAAAATAAATGTAACAGTAACGTCATGACACTTTTGACGGGCTACCATTTTGGATAGAGAAGAGATAGTGAACTCTGGTTTTCACCATTCTTTAAGTTTCTTTAAACACTTCAAAATGATGTGTCACTTGATGGGGGTTTACATTAAAAAATTTTGAGTTGCCCCCCAAAGCCCCCCTGGACACTAAAAAGCTTTAAAATCATACATCGAAACTTCCTGCTAAGATTGCATGACCACCAAAAGGATATCTCTGTATATTTACTAAGAAAAATATAAGGGAGGGGGGTCTTGACTTTTAGAAATACACAAATAGTTGCCTTCAGAAATACACAAATCTATGCAACCCGTTATAACAGATTAGAACTTGGCCACGTGCAAGCAATTACTAACATAATTCCTACTTTAACATCCCGTTAAATTTTCTTACTTCCAGCTGGTCGGAAGTGTCAGTAGGATGACGTAGCAGGATGCTGCATGCGGGGTTAGAATTGCTATTTGTAGGTGGGCGCGAGGCCAGAACATCACCTTAGTCAACAAACAATCCGTCAACCCACCTGGAAGGGCTTCATGGCAACACTGGTACAGTAATGGCAACGATGTTTGTGATACTGGTACAGTAATTGCAACACTGTTGGCACTGTTGTACAGTAGTGGCAACAATGTTGTTAACAATGGTACAGTAGTGGCAACAATGTTGGTAATACTGGTACAGTAATAGCAACAATGTTGGCATCACTGGTACAGTAATGGCAAACAATGTTAGTAACACTGGTACAGCAATGGCAACAATGTTGGTAATACTGGTACAGCAATGGCAACAATGTTGGTAATACTGGTACAGTAATAGCAACAATGTTGGCATCACTGGTACAGTAATGACAACAATGTTGGTAACACTGTTACAGTAATGGCAACACTGTTGGTAACACAGGTACAGTAATGGCAACACTGTTGGTAACACAGGTACAGTAATGGCAACAATATTTATAACACTGGTACAGTAATGGCAACAATGTTGGTAACACAGGTACAGTAATGGCAACACTGTTGGTAACACAGGTACAGTAATGGCAACAATATTTATAACACTGGTACAGTAATGGCAACAATGTTGGCATCACTGGTACAGTAATGACAACAATGTTGGTAACACTGTTACAGTAATGGCAACACTGTTGGTAACACAGGTACAGTAATGGCAACACTGTTGGTAACACAGGTACAGTAATGGCAACAATATTTATAACACTGGTACAGTAATGGCAACAATGTTGGCATCACTGGTACAGTAATGGCAAACAATGTTGGTAACACTGTTACAGTAATGGCAACACTGTTGGTAACACAGGTACAGTAATGGCAACACTGTTGGCATCACTGGTACAGTAATGGCAAACAATGTTGGTAACACTGTTACAGTAATGGCAACACTGTTGGTAACACAGGTACAGTAATGGCAACAATATTTATAACACTGGTACAGTAATGGCAACAATGTTGGCATCACTGGTACAGTAATGACAACAATGTTGGTAACACTGTTACAGTAATGGCAACACTGTTGGTAACACAGGTACAGTAATGGCAACACTGTTGGCAACACTGCTACAGTAATGACAGCAATGTTGGTAACACTGGTACAGTAATGGCAACACTGGTACAGTAATAACAACAATGTTGGTAACACTGGTACAGTAATGGCAACAATGTTTGTAACACTGGTACAGTAATGGCAACAATGTTGGTAACACTGGTACAGTAATGGCAACAATGTTTGTAACACTGGTACAGTAATGACAACAATGTTTGTAACACTGGTACAGTAATGACAACAATGTTGGTAACACTGGCACAGTAATGGCAACAATGTTGGTAACACTGGTACAGTAATGGCAAACAATGTTGGTAACACTGGTACAGTAATGGCAACAATGTTAGTAACACTGGTACAGTAATGGCAACAATGTTGGTAACACTGGTACAGTAATGCCAAACAATGTTGGTAACACTGGTACAGTAATGGCAAACAATGTTGGTAACACTGGTACAGCAATGGCAACAATGTTGGTAACACTGGTACAGTAATGCCAAACAATGTTGGTAACACAGGTACAGTAATGGCAACAATGTTGGTAGCACTGGTACAGTATTGGCAACACTGGTACATTAATAACAACAATGTTGGCAACCCTGGTACAGAAATAGCAACAATGTTGGTAAAATATCCAAATGATCCTTGTATGGATAACTAGCAGTAGCCTAAATGTTTGTAAGTTTAACTTGAAAATTCCTTCTTTGTCGCAGATATCAACAGCATGGTATACTTAATTAAGATTGTCAGGACATGTAGCTAACTTTGAAGAAGCCACAAAATGAGTATACATATCAAAAGGAATAATTTAGATGAGGGGTCAAATTTTAGTAGGTATTCTTTACTAAATGCAAAAAACAATGTAGGCCTACATTTTTTTTTTTATAGACACCACATACTCTTTAAGGTTCTGGAGGCAATAAAAAAGTAATGTAGTACATTTTCATAACTTTAAATAAAAAAACTTTGTAATTTTTTAGTTTAACCTGAAAAAATAAGGTTATTCAAAATCCTGTAAGTACTTATTCACAGTATACATAGCGATGATGTAGCCAAATTTATTCAGCAATACCATATTGTAAAATTTCAAAATATCTGTAAAAATTTTATTTTTTTTAATTTGAAACCAAATAAAGCTAAGAATACTATTACTCTTATAACGTCAAGACCTAGCAAACCCCTCTGGCTCCAGTTGATATAACTTAGAAATAAAATAAAATAAAAATAAGACAAAATCGCCGGTGAGTGCCGTGCAGCCCAGCCTAGTCAATATAGCTACTGATATCGTGCTGCGTTTACTGTACAAAGGCGTTCGGTTTGTCTAGAGAAGAACCAAACAGCACCTAAACCAGAAAACCTACGTGGAACCAAAATAATACCAATATTTTATTACATTCGCCATAACAGTTAGACGTGGTTACTCGTCGTGGATTGTGATACGGAGACACGTATGATTAAACACCTTATGGTATACTACAATCGACGACTATATTGGTGCAATTGATACCTAAACAAAATAATACTAATTAAGAAAATGCGATGTATATCAAAGATAAGAAGAAGAGCTAAAAAAGAATAACATAAAAAGCGAAAATGTAGTTTCCGGCCATAAATAGACAAAATATGTAGAAATACGATAAGGGATATACGATGAAAATTTTTTGATAGTTTGAAACTGGACCCAGCATTCATTGATCTTTCAGTTAATGTACATAGCTAAAGAAACAGCGGACCTATTCAATAACAAAGATGTCACCTTAATATTAGAATCCTTATCTTTACGATACTTTTCCCTCAAATACGCACTCTGGTCCTCGGGGTTGTATGGATTTAATCTGGTCGTGCATTAATTGCGCCAAAGAGTTCCTTAATTGCGTCAAGCCCTTAAAGGGTCCCAAAAATGGTCCTTAGTTGCGCCAAGCCCAAGGCAGGTAGGTGTGAGTTTCCGACAGAAGGAATGTCCTTGTTTACATGTCATCCTAACCTATTCTAACCTAATCTATCCAACTTAATTTACCTAATATAATTTAACTTGACCTAACCTAACTTAACCTAACCTACTCAACTATACAGTCAAAGAGGACCGCCACTTGGTGCAGTTAATGAAAGTATCGGGTGGAGGGAGTAGGGAAGGTTGGCACAATTCAGAAAAACCCTACTACCTAACTCAAGTTAGTTGGCGCAATTGATGCCCGTCTTTAATCTAGTTAAAATATCGGATCTGAATATTTCAGGGATAAAAAATCTGTTTATGGTTGTTAGGATAGTGTTTATTGTAAATTATGTTTTATTTAAATATTTATTTTAACTACCATGAAAACTTTTTACATCGTCTCTCATACAAAATTTAAAACTCGGGTCAAAATAAGACAAAATAGAAAATTATATCTTAAATAATATATTTTTTAATGCAGTATTCCTCTCTACCAAACTTGAATGGTGCAGTATTTTAAAATGGAAAAATTAACAAACAATGGTTGCCGTGGAGCGCCGTACAGTCCATACTAGGCAACATAGGTACTGCGTTCGATTTGCGTTTACTTTCCATAGGCGTTCAGTTTATTTTATAAAATATTACACGGAAATAAAATACGGCCCGTAAAACTCATCACACATTGTGTTTGTTAAAATAAAAATAGCTTAAAAGAAGCTTTGCGGCTAGTTAAATAACCAGAGTGGCAGAATTCTATCCTGGAGGCTCCTGGATCAAATCCAGTTAAACAGCGATTATTTACAGCTGTGTGATAATGCAATGGTCTATTAGTTCGGGACCCACATAAGCTATCTTTTAGGATAAGTCACTAAAATGGCATTATTTCTCTATACTGTAAAATTTCCACCAATTAAAGTATTCCAACAATTTAAAAAAAAATAAATACTAATTCAAATTTAAATATATTTATTAAAGAAATTACAACAGCTTGGCCTCCCCAAGTTTTAAAAACTTGTCAAGGTCCAATTGATTCATAAAGATAACAAACAAAAGGATTAATTTTTTTATGAACACAGCTTAATTTGTCAATTTTTCAAACCTTCAGCAGTATGTTTTCCTACTGTTCATTTTCAATAACTTCTAAAAGGAAGTAGTAAGAGTCATGCATGACTGTGAGAATGGCAATCATTATTAGAATTTAAATTATTTTAGAATCGCATTGTATTATACATATTAATTCGGCATATAGAGACGGGGTTGTTAAGTTATTTATTTATATACTATAAATTTTGCAATGTTACTATAAATTGTGCAAATTTTGAGAAAATTAAAGTTTTTATTTTCGTCAAATCGTTGATCAGACTTCAAGAGTTTTTTTTTTTTTTCAACTAGTAGACCTTCCCAGCTACTAAAAAATACATACGATATTATTTGAACAAGCTATACCACAATACAGACCTTATTATCTTGAAAACTGTTACTTTATGTCTTGATCTCTGATATTTCTGGTAAATATATGTTGGTTTTTTTAATTGTTTAGGGGACAGTACGACCTTTTGGAAATTCTTGTTGGATTAGACTTAAGTTTTTAATTGTGTTTGTACCATCCATTACTTTTTTAGATCTTTTTTACAAAGTCTATCATGGAATCAGGCCTATATCAATAAAAAGAGTTGTTTTAAATTCCTAATAACCTGTAAAAAACAATTGCTTGATTGGGGCAATGTACCCAAAAATTTGAATTAAAAAAAGTATTTTATTTATTTTTTGTTTCTTAAATAATTTAGGAACAAGTATCAAGCATTGGTTTTGGTTTTTAGCGAATTTCCCTATAGGGAAGTAGCTATTACCGTAGGTCTCATGGTAAGACCTAGGCCCGGGACCGATTTACTTTTTCATTTTGATGTCCCCAGAGGCCAAAAACACCATTCGTTCAAATTTTTATATATATATATGTGTGTGTGTGTGTCCATCCGCACGATAACTTGAGTAATTTTTGTCCGATTTTGATAAAATTTGGTTTGAAGGTGTAAGGCGGGATAAACTCGAACGAGTTCGCGAACCAGCATGATCGGACTATGGGAACGGGGGTTTACGGGGGGTTTTATTGGGTAAAAATAGGTTTTTCCCATTTTTGACCCAAAAAAAATAAAATTTTGCAAAATCTTTTCAAACCATTTTGTAGAGCTTAAAAAAACAAATAATTTAGTATATTGAAGTGTTACTATGCGCCTAATGGTTACGGAGAAAATTCCAAAAAAATGTAAATTTTAAATTTCCATGTTATTCTTATGGAGAATAAGTAAACTGTTGTAGTTTGCTTGTTTATGAACATATTTTGATCAAATTTGGAAAATGTTTTTATTTCTTACTAACTATTAAAATAAAAAATAAAATTTTACCCTTCCTGATGCAGCAAACCTAAGTACCTGTTAAAATAATTCTATTTAAATAGGAAATAAATGTTAAATTTTTAAGTAGACATTTTAGTGTAAATCCAATCAGACATATGGAAATTCGCTTAGTCTGCAGGTTTGCTGCGGCGGGGGTATTTAATATTCAAAATGTGTTTTTTTGATTAAATTTCATAAGCGCACACAGCTGGCTTTTCTGCTTCAGGCGCCTATTTTGGAAGCAATGTAACCAAAAAACTTCATTAAAAACTTTTTTTCTATTTTTTTTCTTAAACTAATTAAGAACTAGTATCAAGCATTAGTTTTGTATTTTTAAAATTGAAAATAGTTTTTAGACTAAATATCATAAGCATCCACAGCTGGGTTTTCTGCTTCAGGCGCCTATTGGAGTCAAAGTGTTTTTGTTATTTCCCGCATATTTTATTTTAGTGTTTTCCTTCACGTTTTACAGCATAACTTTTTAATTTTTTAGCTAGAGAAGTCAAATTTTGTACATATGTTCCTCAATACATTATGCACAAACAATAGCATGGAAATTTACATATTGTTAACCATATTCCTTACATATTTTTTTAATAAAAAAAATAAACGGAATTTCGTCAAAAAGTTAAAATAAAATGTCCCATATCTATTTTTAAATGCATATCAAAAGCCATGCTACAGTTTGTAATAGCTCACCTTCAAACCTCAATAATTCACCTTACAAGTGTAGTAAGAGCGTTTTTACATCACGCAGGTGAATGTTGTGCAACGAGCGGAAGCGAGTTGCATAATTTACCGAAGTGATGTAAACACGCTCTTGCGTAACGTGTAACGTACAAGATTTTACCTGACCCGACAATATACAGGAGGTTGCGAACAATATTTTTCATTATCCATTTAACTCATCTTCTAACAGTAACGTTAATTTACAAACAAAAGCTAGGTTAGGAAAATTCTTCAAAACATAACAATAAAATTCAAGCGCACAGCTGATTTCTAGCGTTGAACGTCGTTGGCTCCATAGAGGTATATTTTTTTTCATCACTCCGTAACGAAAGTAACTACTTTCGATAACAGCTGACATCAATGAAATTAGTCGTTTCCCAAGCTCTAATTTAGGGCGAGGGAAAAATCGATCAGCTGATTTTCCCTCGCTCTAAATTTACTTTCCCTCGCTCTCAATTAGTTCTATATTTATTCACTACGCGCGCTAGTGTTTTGTTATGGTTTGATTTAATGATTTGAATCAGCTGTATGTATTGTTCAAAGTTGTTTTATTTTGATATTTAAACTAAATGTATTGAGAAATATACGTAGGTTTCCTATTAGAAAATGTTATTTTATTTTATTTTGATGTTCAATCAAATTAATTGAGAAATAAAATAGTTGTAATATTACTGAGGTCTGCTATTCTGTGTTTGTGTGTTTTTGCGTCGTGATGAAAAGTATCGTTCATAACTCGTACCGAAAGTTACTATCCGGCACTTGCTCCATTATTCCCGTTCTCGGCTTCGCCTCGTACATGAAAATAGCTCTCACATACTCGGCTTCGCCTCGCACGTGAAATTGATGTTCCCTGTGTTCGGCTTCGCCTCACACAAAAACTTAAGTACGCGACGGAAAATGCCACTTTCGGTCCTAGTAATGAAATATACTATTAAGTCAAGCAATCAATGCTATTTAAATGGGTTTCATTACATCACCGAGTGAGTTTTTTTCAGCTTTACATCACTCGAGAAGTAACGAAGTTATATACATCACGCTTGGGATAGGGAAGTTTAACATGGCGGGTTAGGTAAAGCTATTTATTAGCTTTGAAACAAAGTTTTAAAAATTGGAATACGTGCTATACAAAAGGAGTTATGCTGTAAAACGTAAACGTATGTTTTTTTTAATCCCCCCCTTCGCCCGAAAGAGAAAGGGGGGGGCTCATACCATATTTTCTTGTTATTTTTACACTAGGATACATTTTAATCAATAAATAAAAATGTTTAGGCCATTTACAAAGAAAAAGTATTTTTGGGTATATTGCCCCCTTGCCCGTTTGTATTTTGTTACTATTCATGACCATAATATTTTTCTAATCGGATGGTAAGACCATTAATTATATTATATTTATTGGAATAACTTTAATTTTATAGAATACGCTGGAGGTATGAAAACCAGATTGATAAGTGCCATTGTCCACGTTAAATTGAAAGGTATATAAATTGGAAATAGAGAAATGATTCTGAATCTTCTTAGTTGTAACTACAAATTAGAAGAGTTATTTTCACTGGCTTTGAATCAGATTAGCCCTATTTAAATCATTATATAGGTTTTTTAAAAAGGATAAAAACTGCTTTGCAAGCGCCTGCATCAATACCAGGACAACTTGAAGTACAATTATGTATTGCGTGTCATCTAATAAAAGTTGCAGGATCTACATATTTGAGTATAATATTTTTTTATACATTTTTGTACTAATAAGGTTATTAGCGGTCTTAAAAATTACTGACTTTACTGACCAGGACCTTTCTTCAGACACCTCTACCAAGTTTCTACGGCCAGCTGTTCTCTCAAATCAGTGGACACACAAAACAAGTAGCGTTAAAAAATACACAAAATAGAATAATGCTCAACGATTTTATATCTTTTTGAGAGTTGAGAATCATGCTTGACCACACTTTGACTAATTAAAACCACACTTCTCTGTACACTTGACTCACTTCAGCTTGATTTTAATTTTGTCCCTAGGGGGTAAACGAACAATGCATCCTTTTTTATAGAATTATTAACTTGAGTTATGTATTTCTTGTAGAAATATATTTAGGTTATAAACATAAACGAACCCGAGAAATTTTGAACCCTCATTGAGTCGTAATCTTAAAAGATTCAAAGTATATAAATATTTATACATTACATTAATTACAAGTAAATAAAGAAACTCTTAAACATCTAGAACCTTCTTGTAAAATCAAAAGAGTTAAGAATCATGTTTGACTACCATATGGCTAATTAAAACCGTAATTTTCTGTACATTTGACTCACTTCAGATTGATTTTAATTGTTTCCCTACGCAACAGTGCATGTATCCTTTATGAATCCTTAACTTGAGTTATATATTTCTTGTAGAAATATATTTAGGTTATAAACATAAACGAACCCGATAAATTTTGAACCCCCGTAGAGTCGTAACCTTATGTTAAAGATTCCAAATATAAAATTATTTATACATTACATTAATTACAAGTAAATAAAGAAACTCTTAAACATCTAGAACCTTCTTGTAAAATCAAAATGTCCTTTTTCACAAGTTCCCGTGACATATAGTCATCGCTGAGTTTTTATTGTAGAGAAAGATACAGTTAATACGAACAGTTAGCCTACACATGTCGCTGTCATTCAAATTTGTCGCGCGGATAATCAGCTGATCAGCCAGTCAGCTGTTCTCCCCACCTGTCACGTGACCTTGTAGCTATCCGTCTGTCTGTCAGTCTGTGTGCTTCTGTGCTGCCGGGTGACAGAGAGGTAGCAGACCTTCCATACAGGTATTTATCATTATTTACAATTCTCATTTGTTAATGATAATATTTAAAAATTCAAAGTTAATGTAATATATGAATTTTTAACATTTGCAACACATTTTAATTTTTTTGTAGTTTAACGCTACAGTTTTTTTTTAGCTACAGGTATAATTGAACGATGAAATTTAACGAATTGATATATTGATTAAAGGAATTCATTAATAAATTTTAAGTTAAATGATTAGATGAAATCCGACAAAATAATTATAAATATAAACTTTGAATAGGCTACCATATTTTACCGTAGTTTAAATAGATATTTTTTTCATCAGCTCTGTAGGATTTAGAAATAACTATTGTTTATGTGCAATTAATGAAATAGTAGGAGGACAATTTAATAAGCCATAATAACAAAAAAACCAAAAGGGGATGTTTTTTTACAGAAAATGTCAATTCTTAAAGAATGATCAGAAGTTGTTTGTGAAAGTAAAATACATGCTAGAATAAATTAACTAAAAGAACTGAACAACTATAATATACTAAAATATCTCATTTTGATGCATTTGTTTCAACGATTCTCTATGTAAATAGTAAACAAAATGCTATAAATGCTTAGTTCTGCATGGTGCGCAAAATAGTATTCCGAACATCATTCGGTTAAAAATATAAATCGTCATTAGAAAAAGAATAATCTATCATGAACTTTATACACCACTATAATAAATATAAGTTATAATAAAAGTATGTTCAAAATTAAATTTGAATCTCGTAAATGTAGTTTATAGTAAAATATTCTATTTTATCGTTAGTTAGTCTAGAAAAATTGAACTATGTTTCATAGTTAACTCCATTGTTGTAATTTTTTTTTTTTTTTTTTAAGTTTGATCAGATTTGTCAGATGCGTGTAAAAAAATATTAATTTCTGGTTGTCACGGTCAAGGTTCAGTCTTGTATATTCTACACTTATTACTGGACATAATACTTGTTTCACTGTAATTGCACTTTACATTACACTAAGAGACATTAGACAATTACAATTACATGTAAAATTACATTACATTACCTATAAAACAACAGTTATTTTCATTTAACAATGAGCAGTACCACAGCCCCTGTGGCACTACACTAAGTTTACGAAATGCCTTAAAGTGATTAAATTAGAGGTTTCATCAACCTGTGTTGAAACTTTTAGTTGCATTACTTGCGTTGCAGAACAAAATGCGGTTCACCCTTAAGGGAAAAGAATCGGCTAAAATTAAGAACATTAGGTGTTTTAGTGTGAACTTTCCATTTTTTATCATGTGTCCATTAGCACGATAACTTGAGCAAAAATGATCCAGCCTTGATGAAATTTTGTATAAAAGTGTATAAAACATACATTCATTCGAACGAGTTCACGAACCAGCATAATAAAACTATGGGAACAAGGTTTTACGGGGTAAAAATGGGTTTTCCCATTTTTCACCCCGAAACAAGCATTATTGCCAGTTATTTCCAAACCAATTTGTAGAGCTCAAAATATAAATAATTTAGTACAGTGAACCGTTGTTGTATATCTAAAGGTTACTGAAAAAATTCCAAAAAAGTTTAAACTTAAAATTACAATGTTATTCTTATGGAGAATAAATAAACTATTATAGCTTGCTTGTCTATAGGCATATTTTAACGAAATTTGAAAAAAAATTGAAATTTGTTTACTTTATAATAAGCTTTTTTAATATGTAAATAAAAACACAACTTATAATCCAGTAGCAGCAAACCTTAGTACTCATTAAAATTAATAATATTCAAACATGAGGCAAATGGAAATTCTTTTAGTCTGTAGATTTGCTGCGGTGGGGGTGTTTTGAAGTAAAGAAACCTCATAGGAATTATGCTGTATGACCAATAATGTAGTATTTTTTGTAATATTAACTCCAAATGCAAAACGTGTCATCTAACTATAGCTAATTTTAACTTTTAGACCATCAGGTCATAGTAATGTCTACAGTTATACTTTTTTTGTCCTAGGACGCTAGGCATGAGCCCGAATTTGTTTTTTTAATTACTTCAGGCTAGACCTTGGGGTTGCGGCAATATCACATGGATAAAATACATTGGTGATTTGGCGGGATTTGAACCCGGGACCTCTGGAACCGAAGTCCCGCGCTCTAACCACTAGACCAGCTCGCTCCCCCCATTACTAATCGCTATATGAATCTAAACAGTCCAATCTTAGAAAACAATGTTGACGCTTCCTATTAATCTTCTAAATGACATAAGAGATAACTTAATATTAGTGAGGAAACACTTTTCCTACCACCACAGAGTAACATAAGCTGACCTGATTGCCTTGAGTGATCAACAACAGCGGTGCCAAGACAGATCCCTGAGGAACGCCGCTTCCTTACTCTATGTAAACTTCACCTTGGGATTGGCATTCGTGTCCGCCGTCAACCGGAATCATAACATTGTTCATTGTTTGGTTAAGAGTAGATAATTATGTTGTTTATGATAAGTTTTATATAAACATGATGGGAGGGATTGCGCCAACTGACCTGAGTCGGGTAGTCGAGTATTCCTGAATTGCGCCAACTACTCCAGGGAGCTACCCGATACGTTCCTTAACTAGACCAAGTGAAGGCCTTTTTTGACTGTATTTTAGTAGGTTTGGTTAGGTTAGGTTATGTTATGTTAGGTTAGGATGACACCTAAACAAGGACATCCCTTCTGCCGGCAATAAAATCACCCAACTCATTCAAGTTCATCCCAACACCTTCAAACCAAATTTCATCAAAATTGGACAAAAATTACTCAAGTTATCGGGTTCACGGACGTATATATATATTTGAAGGAATGGTATTTTTGGCCTCTGGGGACATCAAAATGAAGAAGTAAATCGGTCCCGGGCCAAAGTCTTACTGTGCCACCTACGGTAATACCTACTTCCCTATAGAAAAATTCGCTAAAAGAAGTTTTTGGTGTTTTACACAATCCTTTTAAGCAGCCTTAAAGTTAAATCCATTAAAATTCACCTTCAACAGCAGTTATTACTACTGTTTAAATAGTTTATTATAGTTTATTATTTTCCTACGATCGCGTCTGGGGCATGAATACCAATGGATTAAACTAACCAGACATAAATTTATTGGAAACCTAATTTTTTACCGTCGTAAATTTTTTTAGAACCACCCTTTAAAACTTGTTGCTTAAGAAATCTTTGCTACTGACGCGATCAATACAAAATACAAACCCAGTGATAAAAATAAAGCAAATTCGCTTAAAATAGAAAATTTCTACTCTCACACTTACATCTCTCGTAACATAACCTTCCGTAAAGTCAATTATCATCTGTAGTAAACAACACAATGTTTTCCCCCAACAGATGATGTTGGCCAAGGGGACACAAAGATCAGCTGTTTATACCACAGGCCACACATGACACAACCTTGACCGCGAGGTTTGCAACATTGTCCCTTATTGTTGTGGTACTAAAGACGAATTTCGTGTACACAATTCTTTTGTGATAACACCTTGTGCCTTTTGTTTTCAACAATGTTCCTTATTAACTTTAACCTAAGGGTGATTTTAGTTTGCGGATTGTTCAAGCCAAGTACTTGAGCTTTTGAGTAACACGCATTCATGTTTGGTTTCCCATATTTTTTTTTATATTTTATTTTTCAAACCATATTTTTTTTTAATTCTTTGTTCAAACGAATTAAATATTTTCTGCATCACATCCAAGAAACGAATTACAAGTACAAGTATCTCGGAGCTTTTTATCCGTTCATATTTACAACGTTCGTTCACTAAAACCCTTACTATGTCTACTATATCACATAGTCAGTATTTCACACTTGAGATGTTAACCATAAAACATCCTGTAACTAAATTACTAACACAACCACTGACAAATTTAGTCAGATTTAATGTAAACAGACAACAATAAATTATTACAGGTAGTGCTTTAAATCACAATCATTGTTTGAAATCAGACAAGCCACTCACAGTATCAATCAAAGAGATTGAAGACTGCATATTGATGGGTGTTAGGGAGTTTTCCCTTCATTAGAGACATTTTGCTTACCATATGACTTATTGCCGTTGAATGTCGTACGATTTGCAAGCCTAAACTGTGTAACGGTGCAAAAATGGGTCTAAGGTCCTCAATTTACAATTCATTTCGACCTCTATAAATGCTTATCAATTTAGTAAACGTCTTTAAGTCAAATCGCAGAAATAACCATAATATTAGATCAATCTTTATTACTGTATACCATTCTTCTCATAGATTTTCTGGTAAACCGATGTTTTTAAATGCCTTTCTAATTTAATAGTAGGTTTTTAGCCTCCTGATTGCCAAAATTATTTTTTTAAAAAATGTTCAAATACCTGCTATTATGCAATCCAACGTTGTTGTAAACACAACTAGTTTTGGTGTCTGTGTGACACCATCATCAGGTTGTCTTTCAAATGTTAAAATGACTAATTTTTTATTGCTTTAGTTACGTTAGTCCAAGTGTTGTGTTAGACCACGAGTGACTTAAACGAACGGAACAAATGAAGTTTTGAAATTATTCATGGAAATGATAATACTGTAACTTTTAAAAATGGCTTTGAAATTCGTGTCTATCGTGTACTTTGTATATTGAATTAGTCATGCCATCAATGTTACCTTCGTTTTAGTGGACACGAACATACTTCAATAGGACTTTGGCGTGTGCTATTCAATAATAGCACACGCCAAAGTCCTATTGAAGTATGTTCGTGTCCACTAAAACGAAGGTAAGTTCAATAAGTTATATTTTCTCTAAGGATTTCACGCTATGACAGTTAATGGAGACAGCAGAAAAAAGGGTAGCAAAATAAAAGCGTATTATACAGCACCAATATTTGAATTGTTTTCTCAATCCAAGCGTATTCTCGTGCATTCTAAAACTGACCACTGTTGCATGAGAAAATAACGGAAAATGAATTGCGTAAGCAAACACTAGTCTAAAGATTGAGTTGCCAAATAATGTCAAATGCTTTACACAAGAACATCATTCGCACATGGAACTTTGTTTGTCAACGGAACATAAAATAGGTAGAAAAATTGGCAGACTAAATGTGTGCCTGAGCAGATTTTGCAAATTATGCAATTGCAAAACAGGTCGCTCCGGATAAAATTAAAAGCTAGTGAACAGGTTTGTGACCTTGGTGAAAACTGGTTGCTTAGTAACCGGTTGCTCTTCTTGCTTACGTATGGTCGCAAAATATTGTAGCATGACGTCTTCCGATGTTGTATATGTTACTAGGTGAAACCCGTCGACATTGACGGTTAGGGCTTACGCTAATTCATCTAACTGCGATAAATAGAGTGAAATAATACACATTTTGAGCATTTAACTCTTTAGCTTTTTATGAGTAAGTGTAAAAACAATAATGATTCTTTATTATAATTCTTTCACATGAGCTTCCAAGCCGATTTCTCATGTCCTATTGCTTTAAAAGTTCATATTTCCGGAGACACATTCCAGAATAAACAATTACTAAATTTTTGCATTAGAGATTTTCATTCGAATCCGAATAGTTCTTCCCCGAAAATTCGTCCCTGGAAAGCGAAATACAACACTCAAAAATATTAAACTTTTCCTGATTACTCATCACGAATTAATTAATCACCATTGTCAGAACAAGACTATAACTCATCTCAAAGCGAGTCATCGTCCTCCCAAACATCTCATCAACATCTGCAACTTCGACAACGACATTGGGCAGTCTCTAATCACTGTGACCTTGACTATAACCTTATCTCTTCCTGCGTCACTCGTAATCACTGTAATCAGCAATGGCTGCAGTGATGTTTCAATTATACTTCCTGTTGTTTTGTACCCTTGCCAGACTCTTGCTGTTCTGATGATGATTGTAGCTTACAATCCAATTGATCAGTATTTCCTATGAAATATATATTACCTCGAAAAGACACTTTCTATAATCTCCTATATTTTTTTTCATTTTGCTTAAGTAATTTAGTTTTCCTACAGTCAACCGACAAAGTGGGCCTCCTTGCACAGATTATAGTACAGAAAGCCAGAACTGCGTGCTTTTATTATGTACGTAATCCGTGCATGCTTGAATATAAGTTGTTGGCAACACTACTATGATCAGCTAGTGCAACGTTTCCCATTTCGTTCAATGTTTTGGATTTAACCTAACCTAAATACGTGTTGTACAGTGTTTGAAAGACTAATTATTTATATTATTTATAGTAACTGTAGGAAAAACATAATGTGTAAAACGAGTGCAAACTGCCTTTGCTGCAAGTACAGTTTAATAGTGCAGCAATGTGCCACTTTGCCTACTATTACACAAATAACTATAAATAAATTTATATTAATTTTACAATGGCCTACTTTGTAAGTTCAAGACCCGAACTAGATCCATTTTGCGTTACAGTTGCCGTTTCCTAGAACTAAAAGCAACACACTGTACAGTCAATGATTTTACAAGTGTTTTCAAAGACCCTTGCGGAAATGTTCCGATCTTAATGTAATCGGCACAGTCGTGTTCGAAAATAAACTCAAAGGGTAGGAGTTTTATAGGACGTTTTATAAGGCGTTAGGGGACTTTAATAGAATTACTGTAATTTCCTTGTATCTGTTAAGTAATGAAGTTAATTTATCAATAGAAGTAATATTTGTAGGTTTTCTGCAACAATTGTGTTTTGATTTCGTGCGTGCACTATGAAAGCAAGTATATTGCAAGTAATGTTGTCATATTATAAATGAAAGCTAGAGATAATCTAATATTTTGCACATGTATTTCAAAACTTAACACATACTCAAGGCCAGTGGGCGGAGCCCTTGTGGACCATTGTTTCATAGGCACATTGTTCGGAATGAAAGTCCTAACACGACCGCCAGCCAGTGTGAAGTATCAATAGAGTGACAGACAGCAAGTCAGCTGTGTAACATGTTTGGATTGGATTACATCATTAGGACACAATACACCTTCTATTAGTAGGAATATGTCAGGTGAAGAACAAGAGAATTTTAGTTAACTTGATGTGTCAATAGACCATTTAGCTCAACATGTAACCTCAATTGCAGCTAAACACAATAATTCACTAGTACTGACATCGGCATCAAGATGGCTCTTAATCTGTTTAAAATTTTAATACTGTGGTTTCATGAAATGGCACAATTTAAATGGCATTTTTAATCAAATAATTTCTTCTTTCCTACATCTGGTGACTTAAGCCTTTGTTAACATTCGTCA
The DNA here is from genome assembly GCF_028750875.1 of Macrosteles quadrilineatus. Taxonomy (NCBI): domain Eukaryota; kingdom Metazoa; phylum Arthropoda; class Insecta; order Hemiptera; family Cicadellidae; genus Macrosteles; species Macrosteles quadrilineatus. Next base: position 10,427,933 of record NW_026542601.1, on the reverse strand, counting down.
AACAGCTGTTTTGATGTGTCTAACTTATTGTTGATATTATTATCAGTTTCCAAAAGGTTTGGCTGATAACGGTAATTTAAGAACAATTTTACAGCTTATACAACCTCTTTTGAACATGCATGTAATCTCCCTGATGTGACCTTATTTAACCATTCAAATATTTACATTGATTTATCAAAATTCACCAGCATTATTTTTGTTCCAGAACCATGAAGACCAAACAACCCTTTTTGAAAAAGAATGTGGAAATACCCAAAGGAAAGGAAATGGATGTACAAAACATCAAAAACTGGCTAGTGCACCAACCGCACCTACCGAAACTTACAGGTGAGCTTGAATCATCCAATTGTTTAAGGTTACCTGTATAAGACACAAGATAGGAAAGCAGCATTAAGGTGAAACAATAGCTATTTGTGTAACTAGTGTAACAAGTGGCACTTTGCTTCACGTGAGAGAAATGTTTACGCACGAGCCGCAGGCGAGTGTGGAAAGTTTCTGGAGTGCAGCAAAGGCACTTTGCACTCGTGTTACACATTATATTTATCCTACAGTTACTATAAAGCATATAAATAATTAGTCATTCAAACAGTTAACACGTTTTAGGTTAGGTTAAATCCAAGCGTGGAACGAAATGGGAAACCCTGCACCAGCTAAGTCGTAATATCTAAGTGTTGCCAACTTATTATCAAGCGTATACGTATTACGTGCCTAATAAAAGCACACAGTTTTGTGTTGTTTGGTTGGAATACTGGTGTGCGCCAATGTAAGGCTTTCTGTATTATAATCTGTGCAAAGATGCCCACTTTGTCGGGTGACTGTAGGAAAAGAACATTTCTAATATCGTTTACTAGATATTTCAATTTTAATCTCTTTGGAGTTTGAAAAAATATTTTTAGACGATAAATAACTCTTCATCAGCTGTTTGAAACTACCCAAGACGACCGCTAGACTCCAAGGACTCCTAAGGGTTCCTTCTTGTTTGCCCTTGTTAAAACAAAGAAATATATCACAATCTCATCACAGTGTATAAAGACAAGTAATTTTTTTCAGACGCACACATAGTCATGTTCCTACACAGTTGTTACTACTCCGGCGAGAGAACCAAGGAAACTATAGACAACTACTACACGGTCAGAGCTCAGTGTCTAGATCTGTTTGGAGGCAGAGACTGGCCTAGACTTGAGAAACTATGGAAGTCCTTGTAGTAAGTAAAACAACTTGTACAATAATGTCAAATTCAGGTATACTTTTAAAGGTTTTCTGGGATTTACCAGGTTTTCTGATTGAAAAAATCCAATTTGTATACTTTTATGGACATTTGGATGTGATAAGTTGGTCTTGGGTTAATTTTCATAATTATGCTGCAAGCATTTGATGTTTTAGTTGCTGAGCGACCAATTATCTGGGATATTAGATGTGTCAATTTATTTTGTCAATAAGTAGGCCTAAGGGTGGTTTTATATAATGGTAAACCTGACCATTGACATTTCCTGAGTTGACCGTAACTATAAGATATATATTCCATAAAAGGAAGAACAAATAATATATTCGAGAATTAGTATAGAATTTTAAAATAGATATTAATTTATACTCTGACTTCAATTGCTTTTACAGTAGTAATCTTCGGTGATCACTAGGTGTTTTTTGTCAATGCCAATAACGCGAGGCCTAGTAATTCTACACTACATTAAATAATGACAAGCTGCTATACCCGTGCTTTGCAACGGGAAGAAAATGTGACCTAGAGAGCTATTAAAGTGGTGCTGATGTGTGTCTTAAAATACAGCAAATCTATGATTTAATTTGAAAATATAAACTGATTTAAAAGTGTAAACCTACTTTCAAACCCCTAATTTTGATGTTAATAGATCCAAAAGAGTATTACACATACCTTAGTGTAGCAATAGTATCAACTTCTTCATATGCTTCATGAATGAAATGTTTTACCATAATTCTTCAATTTTAGTCAAGCCTCTTTACATGTAGCTTACTATTTAAATTACAAAATAAAACTTTGAGAAATACTTAACAAAACTTATATAACCTTTCTTTAAAACCAAACATAACCCTCCTCAATCTACATAAAGCATCACACACATCTTTTTCTAATAAATAAACAAACACCAGTTCATTGCACTGACCAGCTGTTTCATTAAATAAATTAAATTATATAATTTAAACTTTGGAAGTATGCCAGGCGTAGCCCTTTGGAAATCAGCCTATGGGGCAGAGCCCTTAGGTAATTCGTCCATATAAATACTTTTCGGCAAATCTACACACTCTAAGCTTCATTTTGATGTGCCATATGCCCATATTTTCATTTGGTAAATGGCCTTAACAGTTTCCATAAAATTTGATTGTATCACTTTAATAATATAATAGATGTATGAGTAGTGATGCTGTTAATAACTGGACCCAGCTGATCCTGATCATTGGGCTTTAAATAAATGATCCTGTCTAATGAAACAGCTGATCTTAGTCTGTAACAAAGCTACACAGATCATCTCACACCATTCTACACTCATCCTTTACTCATATTTGGGTTAAAATACGCACCTAAGTGGCGTCCCCATCTTAATGATTGATAATTGATAATTGACATACATTAATTGTATGAGGAATTACATGTATTACGTAGCATTACTAGGCCTTGCGTTATTGCAATCCACTTAAAACACCTAGTGATCACCGAAGATTACTACTGTAAAAGCAATTGAAGTCAGAGTAATACTAGGTAATGTAAACGAAGGAATTGTCGCCCTCAATTATAGTTTGTTTGTTCAATTATTCGCTGACGTTTCAACAACTGCTGACGTCGGTGGCAGCAACATCACTTTCTGAAACGCCGTCTTAGTACAGTGTGGTTAAATAATTCACAGTTTACAATCCAGTTACAAAGTAAAATATTTTGTGCTGTAAAATACGTATACATTTTTTCTTAAAACAATTTGTTTGTCAATGTATCTACTCTCCCGCAATTTAATATGTCAAAGTGGATTTCCACACTATGAAAATTGAGGAATGAATAAAATGGATTGATTAAGTTACTTAGCATATATAGTATGTTAAAAATAATTCTATTAATATGTTAATAATAATTCCCTGTCAAATATTGAACTAAGATATGACTAGCTAAAAATAATCTACATTGAGATAACCAACCCAAAATATTTTATTACGACGTCCTTCTATCACGTATTTATCAAACCAAATTTGACAACTAACGTATGGATTGCGAGCGATGGGGAAACGTTTGAAAGAGTTGAGAATCTTTCGTACCCCTGAAAAAACGCCTAAAACATGTTAAAAACATGTATTACCCTGATTCGGAAGCTATTTTCAAAGATGTGACAAAAATAAACTTATGTTGCATCAATTAATCTTGTATGTTCGATTTTGTATCTATTCCCAATCAATGACGAACAATCTCGACTTTTGCACAATAATTTCCCAAAGTTTACTCGCGAACTGGTAACGTTGTTTCAGAAGAAATCTGGTTCTGGAAAAAATTGCGATAGCCTAAAACGAACGATGAAAAATCGCATCGGTAGCCACGCCACGTCACTGTGGTTTTGACACTGGCCTAGATCAGTTAATGATCAATAACCGGTTCCACATATCGGTAGACGATATCGAGTCCGTATGCTAATTTAAGTAATCAACTGAATGACGCAATATCGATCTGAAAACATCAATTACCAGCCGAAGAATTTGAATGGATCGAATCGATGCGATAATCGATTTGTTCAAGTAACATGTTTTATTTTGACGAATCAAATCGTTTCGATGTAAGAATTCTGGTTACAGAGATTCGATTGTTTCATTCGATATATCGTTTGGTTAGTTAGGTTAGGTTAAACCTGACTAACCAAACGATATAACTTATCGAAATTATTGATATATCGGTCGATATTTTCATTCAAATGAGTGTAGGACGTAAAGTTAATTCAGATAGAACTAAGGTGTATGTATTCACGCATTTGTATTGAACTCTTTCAAATCGATTTACCTTACTTGATAGATTAGTAGACTAAGTTACTAAATACGGGGTGAGCCAAAAAACAGGGACCATTTTAAAATGTTATTACTCAGCTGTTATAATGGCTGGAGACTTCATTGATGCGGCAAATTAATCTTTATTTGATGCCATTTAGTGTATAGTTACTATGAATCATCAATGGTTACCGCAACATCGTGCCTTTGTTCTAGAGACATATTTTGAAGAATAATTTGTCTATCATTTCTACTCAACGTCAACTTCGTGTTTATTCCAACGTTGGCTGTAAGGTGCAATCCCAAACCGAAAAACTATTCAAAGTTAAGTAAGTAATTTCCAGAACACGGCTTCTGCACTCAAAATCAAACCTAGTGGGAAACCTTGTACTGTTCGAACGCCGGAAAACATTGAAATGGTTCGCGCGAGTGTGCTGCGTGTCCTAAGCGTCGAGCGTATTAAGTCATCCGAACATTGCATTTAAATTTAAACTTGCATAGGTTTAATTTTGAGTACAAAGGCCGTTTTCAGGACATTGCTTATCCATCTTTGGGTAGTTTTTTTTCAGTTTGGGGTTATTGGCACCATTACGTACGGCCAACATTAAAGTGAACACAAAACTGACGTTGAGTAGGAATGATAGACACATCGTTTGAAAAAAAGTCTCCATCATAAAGGCACGATGTTGAGGTAACCATTGATGATCCATAGTAACGATTCACCAAATGGCATCAAATAAACATTCATTTACCACAAAAACGAACCCTCTAGCTGTTATAACAACTGAGTAATAACATTTTAAAATTGTCCCTGTTTTTTTGGCTCACCCTTTACTTCGACCTGCAGTTAATTCATAAATATAATCACGTACGGCAAAAACGGTCTAACTCGCGTATATTGTTATATTTTTCTACTTTAAGCATAAATAATTAGTCTTTCAAACACTGTAGAACGCTTTTTTTAGGTTAGGCTAAATCTAAACATTGAACGAAATGGGAAATGCTGCACCAGCTGATTGTAGTCGTAATATCTTTCAGTGTTGCCAACTTATTTTCAAGCATACACGTATTACGTGCATAATAAAAGCACACTGTTTTGTTTTGTTTGGTTGGACTACTGGAGTGCGGGAAAAAGAAATGAGTGCGGCAAAAGTAAGTAAATGCAATAATTAGCTACTTTGCGTGCTATAATCAGTGCAAGGAAGCCTACTTTGTCAGGTGTAGGAACAATGTAACCGTTAAAGTAATCGACTGAAACATCGACTTGAAGAAACATCTGATATAGATTATCACACAAACAAATTCACATCGTCTCAATCCATATTGTAACCAGTATAATTATCAAATAACATGTATAAAGCAAATGACAAATCGAAAAATTACAAGCCGATTTGATGGAATACCACTAGAATGACACATAAATCGAATAACATACCGATCAATTAAATGACCTATTGATCATTTGTAAAACATGCCGAAATGCTACATTGATGCTATGTCGATGAAGTTGCTTACCAAACGACTGCATCGGCCAAGTGGTGGCAACACATCGATTAACCGACGAGAAACTCGTATAACAATTTACATCTACAAACCACCACCATCTTTGTTGATAACTGGTTGTAAAAATTCCAAACTACTTATAAACTTGCCACAACCACAAGTAGTCTTCTCCATTACGATTCGCTCGGGTGGCACTGGCGATGAAGTCCTCACGATGAGAGAAAACACAGAAATTCACGAGGAAAACCGCTGCTGTTTTAGAAAAAAAAAACGGTTTTGATTTAACATAGTATGTTATAGTATGGTCCTTACAATTTTAATAGTTTTTTTAATAGATTTTAATAGATAACGGAAAATAGGATTTTCCCAAAAATGGCCCGGAACAAAACCGTGAACATTTCCGTATATTTACTCTCATCGCTTACACATGATAAAGGTTGACAAACTTATGGGACAAAGTGTGTGTCAGAATGCTGATACCGTTTATTTACAATCTGGCAATTTATTAACTGGTATTTCGATACTACCAACTTACATGTTTGTATCATTACAGACGTTTTACGAGAAAGGAGAGTGTTTCAAACATTAGCAGAACCTAGTTCACATTGGAACATACACTTAAGAATCCATAACGTTCAAAATATTTTGTTCATGACTAAAACATAATGATTCAAGTTAAAGCCAAATCTATTATTGAATCAGCCATGGCATGTGCCTAGAATTCAATACAATAACCCTGCTTCCAAACAAACATGTTTAAGATATTCCTGACCTAACCCAGAGCCTATTTTACACGCAAGGCAAGTTGTCCGCCATTTTGTGATGTCAGCTGATCGCTGCCTTCTGCATGTAAATCAGAAGTGGCGACGATATCTAGGTGGCAACTTGTGCAAATCATCAGCTGTTGATGTGAAATGTTGAAAATGTTACACCTCTCTCTTCGGACAAATTGCTTTTCGTCACAATGCAGGAAAACATCCATTTTAATACAATGCTTTGCGGGTGTTAAAAGTAGCTCTGTTTAAGTTTTTTCGCCGCTGGCTTAAAACAGTAATACCAGCAGTGACCTTGAAACCCCTCAAGGACACTTTCTCCCGGAGAACAAGGTCACGCGGGGGTGTTTGGTAGCTCATTAGCGATGTATTACACGTAGGCCCGGGACCATGATAACTTATCTAGTTGAAAACAACTGCAAATTGATAGGCTGTTTATGTAAACCTTATAAGAAATGCTTCCGGGGTAGATTTCCATGTAGATGTGCATAATTTCAACTGTAGATTTTAAACACACATACAACGCACTAATTGTTTGCGCGAAATATATTTACAAGTCGCGAGTACTATACACCAAAGTGGGTCAAGAAGCCAGAGAATGTTACATAAGTATCTTGTGATTATCTATTGTTGTCAGTTCACAGCTGATTAATCGTGTTACAATAATCTGTGAAAACTTTCAATCGCGAGGATTTAGTCTTTGGTCGCGATCTCATTGGACAAGTAATTGTATTGTCATTGAGCGATATTATCATAGATAAAAGGAGTATAGACATGTATTATCAAATACGTTTAAATATAATAATAATTGGACCAAATGCACAGTGAGCGATGCGACTTGGAGCGACTGCCGACTTCCTTCGAAACTATGGAAGGAAAATTTTGATCGGTGCTTTCTTTGTGGGGCACAATACTATAAAGAATAGTCGCCATCAAGTAAAAAATGGTGTAGTTAATCAAATTATACTGTTAATAGAACTTCGACCACCGTCTTCAAAACAAAATACTCTATGTGTAAAAAATTGGAATAAAAGTGATAAAATGTAGACTATTCGTCCCAGTGTGTAATGATTTTTCTAACCATTTTCGTCCAGTACCATTTTACACTAGCACAAAAAATAGTTTTAAATATTATTTTAAGTTCCTCTAACAGAAACGTTTTACGCATAGCCAAAGTCTAAACAAACATGTAAACAGATTATCATTATTATCAATAATCTTTATAAAATCAGCTGATGCGTTGTGGTCTTTACCATGGTCACGTGGTTCATGTGGAACTGTTGGCCCACTGCGGATGTCAGGTGAAATTCATTTTGCAATGTTTGTCGACCTGCGGACATTAGGACAGCTGACTCAACGTTAATTGTTATGTGAAACGTCTGCTAATTGTTGACATTCGGGACTTATAACGTTCGATTTCACTACAAATACACTAACGCATACTGGAGTGTGTTAATTCATACTGCGGAAAGACTCGTCGTTGAACTAATAAGTAAAACATACTGTTTCATCTTAGTCAGTTGTAGTGAACACAAGATTTCTTTTTACGAGTTCAAAGTTAAGTATTGTCTACTAGAGGGATCTATATAGTTTTTGTTATAACGTTTTCGTCAAGCTTTGCAAAACTTAAATTTTTTGCAGGATTAAGTACAAAATCCTCATGAACAACAATGCCATTTTAATGCTAAAAAATGTAAACACCCCAAAAAGGGTAACGCTACAATGAAAAAAGCTCAAGTTTTAAAATACTTCAGTCAAATGACAAAACTATACTCAATGCAAGGGAGTATTGGGACTTTAGGGCACAGCCGCAATTATTTCAATGAGACAAATGAAATATTCGAATATTGTATTGGAGTTTGGTGTTTTACTAACTAAACGTACATAAAAGGTAAGTAAATGGATTGCTGTCGTATCTACAACCCTCACTTTTTTCCAGACCCGTCAAAAAAATCAGTTCTGTACTAGGCCTACATTGAGTACAATTTTAAAAAAGTTTTCGCCCATGAGAGAAGAAATGCGTTTCCCAACACTTAATTTGGTAATCATAAAGGCCTACAATAACCTTTTGCGTTAACTGGTCTGCCATGCCTAATATAACTTACGAAATCACGACCGTTTTTTGCGAAATGGCGCATTTATAATTTATGTAAATATTACTATAAAGTTTAACATATTTGCTGAGCTGGTTTTGCAAAATGCTTATTTCAGTAATTCTGGACTGGTTACGCCAGGGACGTTTCTGTTGAAGAAGGTTGTTTTGGCAACACTGTTGAATATGTTATCGTATGCAATGGACAGCTGTATCCCCCATATCATGTTATGGTGGAACAAGTGTTATTTTGAAACAAAGCTTGAATTTTTTAGGTTATGAAGATTGAGTTGATAAAAAATTTAATTAAATCATGTAAAAAGAGAATACTTAGAAAAATTAGTACAATATCATTCATACAAGTCACTCTTGTTCCAAGTACCTAAACTAACTGCTTTCAATCATAAACTTTGTTTATACAATTTTTATTAACTATCAAATAAAGTAAATAACCAAAATTAAATCAATAGCCAATTAACATAAATTTCCTAATGTGTTACATGGGTAAGTATTGAGAGGCATCTAAGTAACTTAATTTCAAATAATTAAAATAAATTAAATAAACTCTATCAGCATCAGCAATCTGACACATACTTTCTCCCATTAGCTTGTCAACAACCTTTATCAGGGGTAAGCGGTGGGAGTAACTACGATAGGTAAAATCACCAAAGATGCAATAACTTTTGAACCGTAATTTTTACAAGAATTCGGTGTTGCCATATTTTATTTAGAATTAAAAGGACCATAACAGACGGATTTCAATCAGAAACTGTTTTTTATCCATTCTTCCGGTTTTTCGTGGGTTTTTATGTGAAAATAAAATAAGTTACAATAACTTTTGAACCGCAGTTCTTACAGCAATTGGGGGTGCACTATGTGGTTTAGAATTATAACGTCCACCACATAAAAAACCTGTTTTTATGGTTTTTTTATCGTGAAAATAACATAAGTTACAATTTCTTTGAACCATAGTTTTTACAAGAATGGGAGTTCTGCCATTTTATTCACAATTTGAAGGGCTACAATATACTAAATGTTTTTCAAAATTGTTTGGCTATTTTTGAGAAAATTCTATTTTTCCGTTATTTTATGGGTTTTTTTGTTGAGAAAATTAACATTATAAAACATGTTTAAATAAAAAAAACTCCTGGAGATACTATGGATTAGTACCTACATAGTTAACTAACAAACATATTATTGCTAATATTGTGAACAAAAATATATCTATTTATTACTTATTCTGTATATAGCTATACAGACCGTACCAGCTTACATTATTGTGCGCCTTCAAATTTAAATGCGCTCCGGCAACTCGCAACACTTAACTGTTTGGCGCATTTCGTGTGAAAGTTGCAGGCGATTTTGTGATTTTCAATTAATTGTTTTTAGGCCTATATAATTATTAATTAAAGGATTTTATTGATGTTTTCAAACGACTTTCTGACATTTTAAATTGTTATTGTGTATATGCATTTCGAATAAAACCAAGCGTCCTCTTTCTATGTGGCTGTTTAGTTCAAATGCTACCCTCAGAGATTTGCTAATTTATTACAATTCTTGGTTCCACTTCCAATGCTAATAAAATTTAGTAAACTGTCTACATTTAAAACAGCTTAAGCTAATTCCCAGCCATTACAAACAGGTACATTTCAAATCGTTTTAGTTTTTATGTTATTAAAAATGTAAAATTTATACAAATCAAAAAACATTTTTTCACAAATCCCTTAACCTAACATATTTGAAATAGTTTCATACAGAAATTATATAAAAGATTTTCAAAATTTTAAACACACATCAACTTGAAAAATATCACTAGCGGACATGTACAAAGGCAAAAACGTAGGTACTGAAAAGATATTGTGCGTTGTCCAGTACATTGATACATGTGACATTTATTTTTGATTGTTCTTCATAAAACAATAAATTGTGGCAGCACTAAAAAATATGTACGAGTATTTTGAACGTATGACCATGGTCGGTTTGTCCTAGGGCCTTGTATGCATGTTTAATCACTGACAGGAGTGACAGGTGTAAGTGTATGTGTGTGTATATTTGTAAAATTTAAAATGTAAGTAATTTTTTATCTATGATTTCGATTTTTGTTGCATTATAAATCGATTAAATTATTAAAATATTCGTAATATACAGTATTTAGTCCCGGGAGACGGAGCCTTCCTCGGTTGTAATTAATTGGGTTTAATAAATAAAATAAAACAATATTGTAAACAAACATGTTATAATTTCGGAAAACATTTTTATTACAAAAATATACAGACATTTGTAATAGGATTACAGTATTTTTTTTAAATTTTCAAATGAGTTGTGTAGCGAAATACAAATTTTCCTGAGGTAGTGACTGTCACCAATCACATTTTTAGGGCTATTAAGTCCCCAAATACAAAATTTAATCAAAATCCTTCTGCTGGATTTCGAGATATATATTACTGACAGACATAGCTCGTATGTATTAGAGAATAGGATGTACAGGTTAAGTGTAATAAAGAGCCATGTGTTTTCATTTATTTTTTTATTTAATTTCATAAGACACACGGAAATAGGGTAAGATCAAGTTAGTGCTGTAATAATGTACATTTTTCTTCAGGGAAGTAATCAAGGGTTTTTCCACAGCCTGATGGCACCTCTCCCCAAGTCTACGCCCGAGGGATATCGTATTTTGGTCTACCGCCTGGCCGACACTGACCCATCCAAATTCAACTTTCAGGTAAGGATAAATTAGATGAGCAATCCTTAAAAATACACACATGCTGTAAAATTATTGCACTTCTGGTTTAAAACTTTCCTCTGTGTTCCATCAGTTTCAAAGACTATTGACTATTGACTAAGGGAATGAACTGTAGTGACTGGAAAAAAGTATAATCCGTGTTATAAAACTCAGGAGGTTGCCAGTTAGATTGTGAGAAAAGTACACACTATTCTGTGTACAGTCAATGTTAGTAGCGTTTTCAAAATGTACTGATAAAATTTTTAGGTTAGCGAACCGAAAAATTTACCATATGTTTTTTTCTGTTCCCTATTTTTAAGTTATCCGAAAACGATGACTTTTCTGACGATTTAGAGAATGGCTGCTTTCCGGACAGTATGATGAAAAAAATTTTAACAGAAGTTTTTTTACAGAACTATAGAATGCAACAATTTTAAAATACATCTGATTGCTCTGTAAAGAAAATTTCTGTAAAAATAAAAGAAGCCTCCTTAAAAGCAGCCATTTTGACAAATAACAAATGGGTAAAATATTGGACCGCAAACTGTATATATCTTCTGATGACCTTAAGCAACCAAAGTGACATAATACTTTAAAGTTAAATCGTCATGTGATAGTCAAAATGCTTTTATTTAATCTTGTTCTAGGAAGCGTTGACGGCGTTCTTTGCGTACAATGATGTTCGTATCTCAGAAGATGGTCTAGTGGAAGGTTACATTGTAGTGTTTGACATGAAGGGCGCCACTATAGGACATCTGGCTAGAGTGTCTACATGTATGCATCTAGTACGCAAGTTTATGGTCTACATCCAGGTACGTATGTATCACTTTATATAAGTAAGAATAAACACTCCTTAAAACCATCATTACCGTGAGGAAGTAGCAATTTAGTCTGTCCACTTTTATCTAGAATACAGAGGACAAATTTCAACAAGGATATTCTTTATGTTGCAGGATTGCCACCCTGTTAGACTGAAAGGTGTCCACGTCATCAACACAGTGTCATTCATAGACAGTTGTCTGGGATTGGTCAAACCATTCATACAATCCGGCCTCATGCAGCTGGTTAGTTGACATGTAGCTTTAGTCAGTTGAAATTAAATGCTTCAAAAGTAGATTCCTGGAAACACGTTTGTAATATTGGTCGTCTCCGGAGAAGACCATGCTTGACGGTTTACTCCGCTATTGGGTTGTTCCTAATCGTATCATACGTTTTAGCAAATTTTCCATTTCAGTCCAGCGTTTATAGGGGATTGAGTATGCACTGAAAGTGTAACACATTTCAACTTCTAATTGTTTGAGGCATATTGGAGACGACCAAAACAGATGTCATCTGGTGCACAACTTTGGGGGGAGGGAAAGTAGTAAGAAAGTTTTTAAATAGGGCTCATATCCCGGAAACTTGAGGGATAGAAACATGCTCAATTTAAATGGTATCCCTATTTTACTAACCATCTATTTTCATATTATCATTTTTTGAAAGTTTTTGTTTAACAGCTTGTTTTTATTAATAAATAAATATGAAAATTTATGACAAACTCTAATGCTACTACAATGAAGAAGAGGGTTACAGATGGTTTTCAAGCCAGGTTAATTAAGTGTAAATGATTGTGTTGCTAACTTTGTTTTGCTAAAATATTGTTTTCTTACACTTACATGTTTTTAACAGATCCACCTCCATTCTGATCTCAAGACGCTAGAGAAGTTCTTTCCTCTGGAGCTGCTTCCTTCAGACTATGGTGGAATGGCTCCCGACACAGTCACTCTTGCTGGTAAACTGTCAACTGTTATTCACTTTTTTAGCCAGGCCTGTCTTGATAGGAAATTTACATTTAAGTCCTGCACACACTGGAGCGATACCAGAGCGAGTGTGATACTTTTTCTTGGAAATTCTCTTACGATACCATGGTGGCTTATGGAGCCACACACACACCATAGCGAACTGCGATACTTTAGTGATATTATCGTCGTAAAGCTGCATGCACTGTTCGCAGCACTTTATTACGGCGATACCATGCGGCCAAACTATGAACTACTCAGATTTGTCGTCTGTCCTGTGCTAACAATACCTATATGTGCAACACACAGTGAGCAATCGAACTCAGCAACTCGTCAAAACATTTCTGATTCATTCTAAAATATATGTAGAATCTTTTTAATATTTTCTTAACTTGGTCATGAGCGTAAGGTATTTCCTTTATTCAAACCCCCATTTTGTATCCACATTTTCCTTGCTCTCTCCTCTTCTAGCACGGCTAATAACAGCAACGCTACTTCTTCATCTGACGATGTCATGGTATTTGGTAGGCCTAAACACACAGAACAGTATATAAAAAAACACAAAACTATAACACAACACTTTTACGTTCATAGAGTGACCAACCCACTTCATCCTACGCTCCCCTGAGGTGTACTTGCTTTCCCGTGCGTCTATTTTCCTGCTCTGGCGCGGAAGCCCTACTTTTTTTTGCTGCAATATTATCGCCCAAGTATCTATCACATATCAAATTCTAGGAATTATATCGTGTTGCTCCAGCGATAAAGCATCGTTTCGGTGTGTGCAGGGCTTAAGTCAAGGTACAATTTTTTTTAAATTGGTACCGGTACACAACACATAAAAGTTTAAATATTTGCCATCCGTGTAATATTTATAATTTTTAGTTTGAGTTTAAGGAAAAAAGACATTCTCAATGAAAATTTTCTGATTTCTTAGATGTCTTGGTAACCATTGATTAATGCAAAATACAAAATGGCTGCACACTGTTGCCGACACCAATCTGGGTATTTTGATACGAGGATAAATAGGATGAGTGTAGAATCATATGATATCTTTGCTACTAACTGAGACCAGAATCACTCATTATCATGGATTGCTGGGCTCAATTCCGAACCCCAGAAGTGCTTTAAATTTTTCTCAGAAAAGGAATAATATATTTACAGTAAAAACATATTTTCAATTGAAATATCTCATAGGAATATGTATTGTATGGTTGATTTTATGTTTATCCTAAGCTAAGCAGATCACAAATTACCCTTGTAACTGTGGTTCAGACACACAATATAAATTCACTTAATGATTTGGTCTTTGTAGATGAACACATGAAGTTGGTCGCCAAGAACTACAAAGATTGGCTGAAGGACTCGGAGAAGAGCATTGCAGATTTAAAACGAAGAATCGGCAAACCAAAGAACCAAATAATGGAACTAGAAGGTTCCTTCAAAACTTTGGAAATTGATTAGCACGTAATTTATTGTAAATATTTCATGTTATTTTTCGTATCTTTAATATTACTTCAGGACAGTTTATGTGCAAGAACCAACTATGAACTAAATGCTCAACTTTTTAGACATGCATTTTAGGTTATTGTTTTATATTGTACAGTACATGTTTTTGAAAGTTACGTGTTAAAAATACGTTTGCAGGCTGAAGTTTCAGTGGGTGTTAAATGTGACAAAAATAAGAATTATGAATGTTTACTATGGTTAGAAAGAATTCTAAGTCCTATTTATATCTAAAGACCAAAAATAAATAATTTATATACCTAATTTCTACAGTTTACTTTACATCCTTCTTTCAGTTTTTTTTTTTAACGTAGATTACGAGTACCTACTAGTTTTTGTATGCGTTTCTCACTTTGTTGAATATTAAAACTCTATGTATACTATTTGTTTTAATTACAAATATATGATTTTTCAGTGATCTATTGCTGTAAAGAACCAATCTGTTCTATATTCAAGCTGCCTTTAAGCACGTGCAAAAAGTTTTCATGTCAGTAAGCCGGGGACTGATTTACTTTTTCGTTTTGAGGTCCCTAGAGGCCAAAAACACCATCTGTTCAAATTCATATACAAATATATATATATAGTTATATATGTGTCCGTTAGTGCGATAACTCGAGCAAAAGTCATCCGATTTTGATGAAATTTGGTACAAACGTGTAAACCTACGTTTATTCGAACGAGTTCGGGAACCAGCATGATCGGACTATAGGAACGGGGGTTTATGGGGTGAAAATCGGTTATTCCCATTTTTTACCCTGAAAACTTAAAATTTATCAATTTCTTTCCAAACCATTTTGTAGAGCTTAAAAAATTATTAATTTTGTATATTGAAGCGTTATTATGCGCCTAATGGTTACAGGGAAAATTCCAGAAATCTGTAAATTTTGTTATTCTTATGGAGATGGTTGTAGTTTGATTCTTTATGAACATATTTTGATCAAATTTGGATAATGCATTAATTTCATAGTAAACTATTAACATTTTACATAAAAAACATCTTTTTAAACCTCCCTGTTGCAGCAAACCTAAGTACTCGTTAAACTAATGTTATTTAAATAGGGAATAAATGTGATATTTTTAAGGAGACGTTTTCGTGTAAATCCAATTAGGCAAATGGAAATTCGCTTAGTCTGTAGGTTTGCTTCGGCGGGGGTATTTTTTAATTCTACGAGTTCCCCCCTGCGGTTTCGGGGTTAGAATAGAACCGCAGCCTTCCCGGGCTTGTCGTAAGAGGCGACTAAAAGGGTGACCGACGCTCTCACTGGGAGTCCTTGGGAGTGCCCCTGTTGTGTTTGCAGGGGTTGATGTGTGCTCTGCACTGCCGATGGGTATTCTCAGTGAGTCGTGAGAAACCAGCCACTTCGGTCCTTGGTCAGGGAGTGCGGCATGGATGTAGAGGTCGGGCTCTACATTGTGACGGGTGACCCCCGGCACGTCAGGTATCCGGTGCTGGGAAAACGGAGGTTGGGCCTCGGGGAACTGGGGTAGGGGCGCTGTCCCCGAGGGTATACCCGTTCCTGACTATTCCGGGCCGCCCCTTGCCGCACGATGCGCTGGTAAACACAAGATGGCTTTTATAACAAATACCCTGAACACATCTTTAATAAGTAGCTCGAATGAGCAAGAAAAGAAGTCGGAAGTAGAGCGAGACCCTTTTGGGCGAAGCTCCAAGGTCCAGAGATCGCCAACATTGAAAGGCGTGAAGACGTCCCCTCCACCTGCATCTTTCAGGTGTACAAAAGACTTGACTTTGGGATCTCCCTTGACAAGTGGAGAAGGAAACGGTGGACCACCCTCTAAGTCTGGTGAAGGGATGCCGGAGGAATCCCTAACAACAGCGTTAGATTTGGAAGTGTCGGGAATGGTACTTCTGCGTCAGCAATATCTCGACGCAGAAAATGACATTGAAAACCGGCTTCGAAACATGGAGCAGACCATAAAGGCAATGCTTGAAACCTTTAAGACGCAGAGAGGAGTTAACCAAGTGGTTAAAAATGGCATGGCTAAGCTCGAGGACGACCTTGGTTTTGTCTTCGCCTGCCGGCTGGTGAGCAAGGCGGCCATGGAAAGGATCGCCGAGAAGGTGGTGTCCCATTCCTGACGACAATGCGCGACCTTCCAAGAAACGCAGGAGGCCTACATCAGAAAGCCCTCCAAAAAGAGAAGAGGTTGTTCAGACAGCAAAGCCTAAAGTTAAGGTCAAGGCGACCCAGACTTCTAGGTCCTTCTCTGACGTAGTTGCCGCTCCAGCGAAACCTCAACAGCCACAGCAACCTGCGACACCCATTGAGGGTAGCTCCCGAAAGGGGTCAGTCGTAGAAACACCATCTGGGACTGTGTGGGAAAAGCGCCTTACGAAAAAGGAGAAGAGGAAATTGAGGCACGCGGAAGTCGGCTCCAAGACATATGTGGCAGTGAGGGCGCAATCGACCGGCGTGGCCCAAGCTGTGCCTGGCTCGGCACTCGCTAAAAAGTCGCGGCCCAAAAAGCCCAGGACTGAGGCAATTTTGGTCAAGCCTTTGGAGGGAAGATCATTCGCCGAAGTCTTGGGTGTTATCAAGGCCAAGGCTAAGCCAGAGCAAACCGACACGGTTGTACGGTCGATTAGACAAACCCGGGACGGGGACGTCCTCCTCGAACTGGGTAAGTCTAAAGATAAAGCCGCCTTTGCTGCCGAACTAAAGGCAGCTGTGGAAGGTCAGGGCACCGTTCGTGCTCTCGAACCCAAGACGTCCGTCGAGGTTCGGGATATGGATTGTGTGTCAACGGAGGATGACGTCATTGATGCCCTAAAAAAAGCTGTCCCCGAGCTTGCCGGACAAACGGCTAGTCTGAGGGTGTGGCTCACGAAACCAAACCGGAGTCAACAGCGGATGGCGGTCGCCGAAATGGCAGACGCAAACGCCAGTAAGGTTTTGGCACTCCAGCATTTGAGGGTTGGATGGGTTAATTGCAGGTTGAGACGGAGGGTGGAAGTAACGAGGTGTTTTAAATGCCTTGATTTCGGCCATTCCTCCCGAAACTGCGAAGGGCCCGACCGAGGCAAGAACTGCCTTCGATGCGGGGAGGTGGGTCACACTCGTAGGGACTGTAAAGTTGAGACCTGTTTCCTCTGTAAGGAGAAAGGCCTCAATGATAAAAACGCTAAACATATAGCTGGGTCTGGGCAGTGCAGTGCATTTAAAGGCGCACTACAACAAGCGAAAGCCCAACCACGAAGATAAGGATCCTCCAGTGCAATGTAGATCGATCCAGGACGGCTGACGCGCTTCTCAGTCAGCTTGCCCTCGAACACGGTGTTGACGCGCTCTTGGTCAGCGAACAGTACCAGTACCGGGACAGGGACCCATCTCTTTGGTTTCCCGATACACTTGGTACTGCTGCGTTCTGGGTTCGTAATACAGCTAAAGTGCAGGTAAGGAGTCACGCGAAGGGCCGAGGATTCGTTTGGGTCCGGTGCGGGGATGTCACTTACTTTAGTGTATACCTCACCCCCAACGAGGCTATCCGTGACTTTCGTGGAAAGATAGACCGCCTGGAAGAGAGCGTGCGCGATACCGCCGGGCACGTTGTCGTGGCGGGGGATTTCAATGCTAGGGCTGTCGAGTGGGGAATGACTCTCACTAATTCCCGGGGGAAGTACATCCTGGACTTTGCTGCCAGGGCTGGACTTGTTGTCATAAACGAGGGCAACACGCCAACTTTCCAGCGTCCCGGAATGAGGGGAACGATCCCAGACATCACGCTTGCATCTGAGTCCCTCTTGCCGAGGATACGAGCCTGGAGAGTCCTAGAGGATTATACGGCCAGTGACCACCAGTACATCATTTTTGATGTCATGGATAGTCATCAGAGACAAGCTACCGTGTCTCGGCAGGTGCCCGTTCGGTGGAACACCAAAAAGCTGGACGTGGCCAAATTCACCGAAGTCATACTACGGGGAGAGCCAGTGGTACCTGCTGCATCCGGCGTGGCTCACGCAGAGACATCAGTTACATCATTGATGAGGCTGATAGTCTCGGCCTGCGAAGAGTCAATGCCTCGCAGGATATCCCGGTGCGATAAGCGACCTGTGTACTGGTGGACAACCGAGATCGCAGAACTACGACGGGCAGCATTGAGAGCCAGACGTCTTGCTACCAGGGCTAGAGAACCTGAAGATAGACGTCTTAAGTCTGACGCTTACAAGGTGGCAAGGAAGTCTCTTCGCCGGGCCATTAACCGGAGCAAACGCAGTTGCTGGGAGAAATTAAGGGACGATGTCGATTCCGATCCGTGGGGCCTTGGTTACAAGATAGTAACCAAGAAGCTTGGCACCCGCTCTCCACCTTCCGTTATGGACGGGGCCTCTATGGAGAGGATCGTAAAGTCCCTTTTCCCGACTCACACACTGCGTCCATTGCGGGAGTTCGGAAGGGTGGACGACGTACCGCTTTTCAGTCTCGAGGAGTTGGAGGCGGCCGTTCTGTCCCTGAAGAACAACAAGGCTCCTGGACCGGATGGGGTACCTGGTGAGGCCCTGAAGAAAGTCTTTTCAATAAACCCACAAATCCTTTTGAGCACGTACAATGCCTGTCTGGCCGAGGGGAAGTTTCCCTTCTGCTGGAAAACAGCTAGGCTTGTGCTCGTGGGGAAGGGAAAAGGAAACCCAGACCTACCCTCCTCTTACAGACCTCTCTGTATGTTGGACACTGCTGGGAAAGTCTTGGAAAAGTTGATCCGTTCCCGACTGAATTCAGCCGTGGTTGCTGCAGGGAATCTATCCCCTCGTCAGTACGGTTTCAGGAAGGGACGGTCAACGGTTGACGCTATTGAGGAGGTAAAGCGAGCCGTAATGAGAGCTGAGGAGTTTAACAACTATTCTCGTCGGGTTGTGCTGCTTGTAACACTTGATGTGCGAAACGCATTTAATTCCGCGAGGTGGTGCGATATGCTCGACGCACTGGAGAACACTTTCCACGTCCCGGCATACCTCATGCGCATGATAGAGGACTACCTCCGGTACCGCCTCATCATTTACGACACTACAGAAGGCTCCAGGACGATGGATGTAACTTCTGGTGCTGCTCAAGGATCCATACTGGGCCCGGACCTCTGGAACGTCGCCTACGACAGCCTCTTGAGATCCGAGATGCCTGAGGAAACCGTCCTAGTTGGGTATGCAGATGACGTTGCGGCTTTAATAGCTGCACGTAGCATTGAGCTTGCCCAGCTGAAACTAAATCGAGTCATGCGAACCATTAACGCATGGATGGCAGAACATGGTCTCTCGCTCGCTCTGAGCAAAACTGAGATTGTCATTCTGACTAAAAAGAGGATTGACACCATCGTGCCTTTGATGGTGGGGAACGTTGAAGTCCAAACCACTCGTGCCGCAAAGTACCTTGGGGTCATGGTGGACAGCAAGCTCAGCTGGCGAGACCAGATCACCCGTACGGCGGACAAGGCCGCTAAAATGGTTTCTTCCCTTAGTCGGTTAATGGCCAATGTCGGAGGTCCACGGTCCAGCCGCAGAAGGCTGTTGATGTCTGCGGTCCAGTCAGTGCTCCTGTACGGTGCGGAGGTCTGGGCAGACGCTCTCAATAAGGAGGTATATAGGATGCGGCTCGCCCGAGTGCAGCGTCAGGCAGCACTAAGGGTAGCATCTGCCTATCGAACAGTGTCCGAACCCGCCGTCCTGGTGGTTGCTGGAGTCATCCCCGTCAAACTTTTGGCGGCGGAGAGGAAGGCAATTTATCAGCGCCGTGGGGAGGACCAGGCAAGTATTGAGGAACGCACCCGGACCTTCCAGCTGTGGCAGGAGAGCTGGGAACAGGAGACAAGGGGGCTCTGGACCAGGCGACTGATACAACAGGTCCAACCTTGGGTTAATCGGCGGTGCGGAGAGGTGAACTTCTACCTCACCCAATTTCTGACGGGTCACGGCTTTTTCCGGTCGTACTTGTTCAGGATGGGCAAAGCCGTGTCACCCGATTGCATATACTGCCCAGGCATTCCCGATGACGTGGAACACACTTTCTTCCACTGCCAGCATTGGGAAAGGCCCCGCCTAGAGGCTCAACAGTTCGTAGGACTGCTGTCGGTGGACACGGTCATACCGATGATGATGGAGGGTGAGGACAATTGGACCTGTGTGTCACTTTACATCCAGGGTGTTCTCCGCGCCAAGAAGCTTGACCTCGACCGGGATGCGGTGTAGGTCAAAAAATAAATAATGCCAGAAACGGTGCGAGCCCTGTGGGCTTAGGTCACATGTTGGCCTGACTTGAAGTAATGTGACAAACAATTCCAGGTCTGTGTCCAACAGAGTAGAGGGGGTTTTTTAGTGAGTAGTCTGTGATAAACTCAGGAGTCTCACACTACAGGCTGGCTACCTGTGTGCGTAAAAGCATTTTCCCTCCTCACCCTAAAAAAAAAAAAAAAAAAAAAAAAAAAAAAAAAAAAAATTTTAATAAACACTGTGCTATGGGGTTATTACAACTATTTTGCTGTGAAAACCGGTTTTAAGAATAATGATTCTTTTGCAAACACTCGGAGATTGTTTGGGCCACATATCATCATTGTTCAACATGGGGCTGTTCCAGATTGGATAACGATAGGGAACCGGGTAAACGTATTTGGAATAACAGCCTAAATCTAAATCGTAAAAATAATTGGTGAAAGCCACAAAACTATTTGTACACCAGCAAAATGTCGAAATAGTGCAAGTCACAGTAACTAGAAGTCCAAAGAGTTTGCCTTCTAGGTCCAAAGACCCGCCTTTGTTGTTGGAAGCTTTCCTCCCTAGAAACTACTTAAAGTTCACGGTTTTACAGAGTCGCTCCTGAGATTTGCTTCAACTGAAGCTAAGGATTTTTTAGGAAATGTAAGCAATTCCTGAATAAATAAATCACTATGGAATATAAGACTTTTTAAGTAACAGAAAAGGTTTAACAAAATCTCTACCATGCTAGAAAGAGCACTAGATGGAACTTTCAAGCCGCTAAAGAAATGTTACATGGGACAGTGACGTCACTAGAAGAATGTTGTTTTTAAGAAATGGAAAATTTACTCCATCAAGTTATGATGACATAGGATAAACTGTTTTTTGGTGTGCTTTTTTTAAGGTATAGGTTAAATAGTATTAAATATGTATAAATTAGGGTGCTTTCGTTGCCTCATCCTGTGTTATTGCATAGCCTAGCAAAAAAATTATAGTTTGGACTGATCTTATAAATGTATGACCTTAACATTAATATGCGTACAGAATAAAATAACCTGTTGGAGTAGGCCTATAATTGGTTGTTTAAAATCATAAATAAACACGAGTTCCAATTTTTTTTTAATAGGACTAGATGCACATTATCAATTTTATATATATACCATTAGGTAGGCCTAATTGATTCAAAACATGAATTGAAGACAGGATTAGAAAAAGTATAGTAGTATCTTCAAGTAAGCGGGCGACTTAGCTCTAAAAGGGTTAAACATGTTACAACTGAATTCAAATCAAATACAAACCCCATCATGGGTTACCATCCAAAACTTCATTCACATCTCATAAAATGTTCATAAAAAACCTCTATAAATAACAAAGACGTTGAAACAACAAAAAGTCTCAAAAACTACATGAAAACAGAGAACAGTAAAAAAAAAACACAGAATTAAAACCACATAAATAAATCTAAAAAGATAAGGAGTATAAAAGTTTCCCTCGAGATTAAATCACTCAGTCTTACAAGGTCTATGTTACACGGACAAGACTGTACACGATTTACACAATGGTAACCCTAGCACTGTAATGTACACACACGAAAATAAACAGCTGACAAGACATTTAAAACAGGTTTAAACTTTAATAAAAAAATAACAAAACATATGACTATACCGACTGAAATTTCACCGATTCCGTGGGTTTTTGAGTGTCATTGTTTCGCACAACAGTTTCACCTGAACTCGTAGATTTGTGTGCTGTGTTCGGGAACATGACTTAACGTCAGCGACTGGTACCTGGAACAGCAACGGCAGATATTAGATCTCGAGTAGTAGTTTATTCCATTTTAACAGGCAACAAAAAATGAATAAATCAAGTTAGAACCATTTTTCAAACACGTGCTTGCTGGAAACACCCATAGTTTACATACACAGATAAACTAACAAAATATCACATCAGATATTCATTCACACATGTCCATGCATGCCCGCCTGTATTCTAAACCTCTACCCGTTTAGGGTCTAGTATATTTTTTATTGTTGGTTGGAGGATCTCTCCCACCATCTCTGGTTCAGAGGACTGCATTGGAATCCTCAATCCAGGTCAGTTTCTCAATCTATACCCATATAAATACAAGAGGATGTGATGAAATTGTTTTAAACTTACCATTCTGAACTCCGATGGTAGTAATAGCCCTCGATTGTTGCGGCAGACTTTTGGAAACAAATGTAATAGAAACCGGCGAAGCTGGCGCCATTTATGTCTTTTATCGTATGATCTGGAACGAGGAAATGTTCTTTCCACCTCATAAACACGTAGTCTGTAAGGTTGAGACCGTCGTAGTCGAAACAGTCAGAGTTGAACGTCTTTGCGTACTGATAAAATGAACTGAACTTGCTCTGTAACAGAATTATGGGTCAGAAGGGACCTAACTAACACAGTCCACCAAACATGATGTGTGAGTTCTATCAAATCCTGGGTTACCAGTTTGATAGAAATAGAATAAAAAAGTAATATGGCATATTGTCATCAGCTTAAATGCGACAAAATTGTCCACACCATAAAAATTGCCAAACAAAAATATAGAATTATAAGTACAACTGTTATTTCTTTACAAACCTAAGATTTTATTGACATGCTTTGTTTAGGCAACCCACCAATTACTCCAAAAACAATTTTTTTCATGAAACAGAATACACCATACATATTATTAAGCCTAATACTTATTTAAACACAAAACCAAGTTTAAACAAGGGATAGTACTTACATTTTCTTTTGAACTGTTCACTAAAATAAGCTAAATTATGATTAGTTTAAATCTCAAGACAAAATATTAGTAAAATCAAAATTATAATGACTTTTGTGGAACACCATTTTAAAGGTATGTGACTTTTTTTGGTTGGACACAGAGTAAGCATGCTACTGGAAACAGTGTCTAGGCAAATTAAGAATTTAAAAACATTTTGTTAATAATGCATGTCATAGAACTAAAAGAAATTTAAATTGAGTGTAGTGTTGAGTGAAATTCTAAATTCTTAGTTTAGGCCCTATTATAAAAAAGACTTTTTAGAAACTATGTAGGCTAGTCATAACTACTACAATTTACTATTGTACAGTCCTGGAAAACAATTATTAGGAACATTATCAAAATGTGTTAAAAAGTCTAAATAGTTTTGTATGATTTTTCTCCCCGCCCATCATGAATTGTAGGTAGGCTAATCTAGACTAAACCTTGTGATTAATATCGGTTGTCCGTAAGTGCCGGACTTATGAACGACATCGATTTGTACATCGTAAGAATGGATCGTTGCCCTTAAAAAGTCAATAGGATCTACGTTTTATTCTTTAAGCCTCACCGTCCAAGTGAAAAAATAAAATTCACTCAAACTAACTTAGAAAGGTTACAACTGACATTACATTTAAGTCTGTCCCAACTTTAATATAACTCTGAAATTCCGTTGATTTTGTTAGAGGAATTAAGAATTTGATGATGATCTTAATTCCTGTAATTTTTTCTCATTTGTGAGTCACAATCTGATGTAATTTACAAATATAATTCATTCAAAGTACCTAGAAGCATTATGCTTGTAAAAATCTAACTGATCCAGCTGAAGAATCATCCTCCTCCACCATATTTCATTCAACATTTCATTTCGCTAACCTAAATTATGTTTAAAAATACTTTTGATGAAGTGCCTATTGTTACCAAAAAATGCTAGGGCTTGATTTTCATTTTTTGTTCCTCAACATTAATTTATAAGCCACTTATTCTAAAGCTCAGATTCTCTAAACAAAACTATAAATTCAAATCCTGATTACTTTGCTCAAGGAGGGCATTAGTAACATGTCAAGATAGTAAACAATATGTAATGGTTATGATAGTAAATAATATGTTCATTTGAACTGCCCAATTATTGGAGGATAGTTACCAAAACTATTACCGTACTCACAAAAGTATTATAATAATGACAAAATGAACATGAACTATTCTCTTTTTCAAGCTAATTGACTTTCTATCTCGAAAAGTCTAAAAAATTTCAGTGAAGTCTCATTCTGTAAACGGTCGAATGAATTTCAACAACCGGTCAATAAAGGAGCGAGATCCAGTCTTATATTATAAATCGATGGCAACGGCCCCGCCCTTATATCGCTTATCACTCACTCGGTCAATGACGAATCTGAACCGTTCGGCCGCTGTCTGTGTTCGCTCAGTCTGGATGTAACGTCTCGGACGATTCCGTCGTCTTCACCTGAAGTTAAGAAATGTGAACATCGTACGACACCGGACAACAGGATAGGGTGGACACGCAATGTTAGTGAAACTTATCAACAGCTGGATTATTTTAACTTAAGCAAAAGGAAAAGCGATTATGGACTGGTTAATTCAAATGTACTTAAGTATAAAAAATCATATCTAGATAATTTAACGTCCTTGACTGAAATTTGAATCTACTACAACTATTTCAATACCTACCGTACCTTACTTACTCTTGACAAATTTATAAAAAAGAAAAATCACAACTATCCTTACACTTACAAGTTAATTGTATAACTTGAAAAACTATTTTTTTATATGTTTTTCTGTAGGTTATTGCAAAAAATGTGCACAATGTTTTCATCAGGAATGTAAAACAATCAAAGATGAAATCTTACGACCAAAATGTGCAAAACAAATTAGAAAGCTACAACCTATGCAATAATTTAATCTATGCATTATAATATACCTCTGAGATAACTGATTTAATTTTTTAAAAGTATTAGGATCACATGTACAAGCAAAGGCTTGAGACAGGTCATGTTTTAAAGACTTTTTAAGCTTGAACCAATGACTGAAAACTAAATTTCCCAATCTGCCAGGGTTCATCAAAATATTTTGTACCGTACCTAAAATTTTTTTATGAATTTTTAATACAAGGCTGAAAAACTTAATACAGTAGGCCTAGGCCTAGGCATAGGACTTAGCTAAACAATATTTTACTAGAACTAGCAATACACTACCTATTGTTCAAGAACTAATCCAAAACAAAAGATCTAATATTTTGCCAACAATCTGTACAAATACGCCCTACATTGTAATCTTATTAAGGCACAAATCATGATTCAAGCTTACCCAATGTTTTTTATCCACATCTTCGTCAGCATCCCATTTACGTGTGAGGAACGGATACTTTTTACTTATAATCTCTCCATCAAAAAACGTTGTCAATGTTGGAAACTCTTCTGTTAAACCTTTGATCTTCAAGTATCCACAAAGATACGAGTTCTCTTCATCTACATGCTGAAAATGAACATTCCGTTAACTACTTAATCACTTTGTTTGAAACCTAGTTTGAAGCCTAAAGTATGTTTTTAACTTTGAAAGATATTAAATTAGTCCTAACACCTAAAGGACCTTAGGATCAAGGATAAAGGAGCTTAGGTTAAATGGTTATTTACATATTTTACAAAACCTCGGACTACCGGTACATAGCATGATGAAAGCCGGATTTCAAATCCACTAGTAAATATCTGAATCGATTCGCTGGATTTAGCTTGGTGAACACTAAGAAAAAATAGGGTTTTAATATAAAAGTTAAAATTGCATTCAATCGAACTAAGTACCTGTAGGTGACATGCTGAGCTTACAAATACCTACCTAACAATAATTAGGAATCAATAATAATAATAATAATAATATCACTTTATTGTCATAAAACATTTCACATTTCCAGCAAAGCTGGTGAAACAGATGACATTGTCATTTCTTAGCTAACAAAAATGAAAAACTAAATCTAAGAATTAAAATTAAAATTAAACTAGTCACTTTTTAAAAAACAATCATTTAAATACTCTTCTATTGTATAGTATTTCTTTTTTATAAGGAATAATTTGAATTCTTTCTTAAACTTTATAATACTATTGATGTTTTTAAAATGAGCAGGTAAACCGTTGTAAAGCCTCAGACTCATATAGTACGGTGATCTTTCGTAAACACATAGCCGATGTCTTGGATACTGCAAATTATTTTTTGAACGTGTTGGGTAGTGATGAATAAATTGATTTTTTATAAATAATTGTGGATTACTCTTAAAGTATACCAGAATTTTATAAATGTAAAGTGAAGGCATTGTTAAAATTCCATATGTTTCAAAAAGCGGTTTACATGACTTTTTTTTGTGTGTAAATGATAAGATTCTTAAAAACTTCTTTTGTACCTTAAAAATTGTTGAGGCATATGATGTTGAGCCCCATAACTCAATACCATATTGCATAATGGAAAAAAATATCGCATAATAAACTATCAGCTTTGTTTTAGAATCAATTATGTTTCTTAAAACATACATCTGGAAACAAGCTGTATGTAATCTTTTAGCTAGTATTTCAATGTGAAGTTTCCATGTCAAATTTTTATCAATATTTATGCCTAAAAATTTAGTTTGTTCAACAAAAGCTAAAATATCATTTTTGTACGGTAATTCAAAAATTATGTTTTGCTTATTTTGTAGTGTTTGGAATTGCATAATATGTGTTTTAGCATTATTAAGTTTTAAACCATTTGACGCAAACCAGTTAGTTAAGTCTACAATTGATTGATCAAGTTCTAATCTAAGAGTATGTACATCTTTTGCTTTTACTATGGCTGTAGTGTCATCAGCATATAATATTAGGTTTGATGATACATTGTTAGGTACATCGTTAATGAATATTAAAAATAACAAGGGACCTAAAATTGATCCTTGGGGTACACCACAATTGATGGTTTGCCATTTTGAAATGAAATTTCTTCCATTTTTCTTAATGACAGTTCTTTGTTGCCTGTTTCTTAAATAAGATTGTATCCAAGACAGCGCCAGATCAGAGAAGTTATAATATTTAAGTTTATTGCTTAATACATTATGGTTCACACAATCGAACGCCTTGGAAAGATCGCAGAACACTGCTGCAGTACTCTGAGATCCATCCAAGCCCTCCGACACTCGATTTATGAAATCAGAGACAGCTGATATTGTGTTTTTTTCCAATCTAAAGCCAAATTGAATACAGGTGCCTCCACACACATTTTTTATTTTAATAGGCCTATTACTTTATTGCTTTTACCTCCTAAATTAAAATACAAAATTAATTAAGTGAAATAGGCCTAGCATTGTACTAAGTTAAGTTTAGATAGGCCTATAAACTTTTCATTTTTCGAATGTTCATTTTGGAGGTCTGTCATCGGCGTAAGGCCAGGGACACACTTACCGGCGAAATCACCGGCCGCCAGAGCTGGAGAAAGTTGAAATAGGCCTACACAGGAAGGCATGGGGAATGACACACTGCACCGGTCAGGCAAAACAGCCGGTCCGGCGGGATAGAGCTCCGGCAAAACCGCTGGATATTCTCTACTTCGCCGGACCACCAGACTACACGCTCGGACCAGACTACACGTCCCGGCGAAACAGCCCGAACTGCCCCTGCCCCACTCCTCAGACACGGTTCAACCCTCAGCTGTATGGGCTATTAATTAAGAGTCTTCTTCCCCCTGCGAAAACACTAAAAACATGCCTTGGACGTCCCTCGCTCCGGATGGAATGTGTGAAGACATAATGTTAAAACTTTTTCCCCTTACAGATTAATGTTTGTTCTAGGGCCCTAATACATGATATAGGCCTATCCAAGAAAATCAATAGTATAAGTACAGAAAAATCTTAAAGTAACGCAAATTGAGTCACTTTTAAACACTTATAAAACTAATTACTTTTTCATTGTCAACCTTTTGAGGTATAAGAACTCTAATATAACTATTCAACTACATTGATACCAATTTTCAAGAACATCTGTTGAAAAACGGCCTCCGGAACGGGGGACGAAATTAACATGTTTTGTCAGAGGCTACTTCGCTACTAGCCTTTTACAAAACTTGGCTCAGGCGGCAGATAAATCACTGACGTGTCTATTTAGTAGTTGTGTGTTTACGATGATTTCATAATGGCGCGCATAATGACCCCGCGCTACCTTCCCATCTACAACACCTTCCCCCCAAGGCCATATCCCCAAAACGCAGGGTGAAGACTCTTAACAGCTATGTCTAAGGAATTACTACAAGATTGCGCCACTCATCCTACACTCATCTCCATTCATACTTGGCTTAAAATACCTACTTTGTATGGTCGCCATTTCATTAAATTGTATTTAAATGTAAGGTGGTGGTTGTTTTGTACTTTATTTTTTAGCACAGTGTCCAATTGTTTTATTTAGTTTTATTTGTATAGTTATTAGTGTTATTCTATCACGAGTGTTGATGTAGATGGATTTACGCCGTCTTATTCCGTTCTGCTAGTTGAATGTAGTCACGGACATATGAAAATATTTTTTTAAACTTATTTTTTGTTCATGCCTGATCTGTAGAAATAAAATAAAAATAAAATGCCCCATGATGCTGCCTTTCTTCTAGAATGGGATGAACCCAATACTCAGGTGGCGTTTCCTCTTCTCCTGTGGTGGAGCACAGCCAATTTTTTCAATATTGACAGCAACATTTCAAAAACACAAACTGATTCATCGCAACTCTATTTATTGTCGCTGGCACCGGCAAAACAGTTTTTGCCGGGACAGTGTGTTCTGATATCCAACTGTTACCGGTTCCGGCAGAACCGCCGTCGGCGATTTAAATTATTTTGCAGTGTCTTACCCAGTGGTTTAATTAGACAAAAATAGTCTGGAGATAACACAAACTAACAACTCAGTTCATTATAACCTTACCTTGAACTTCCTAATCTAACCGAACTTCAAATCACTTATAATACAGCTTGAATCAACATAAAGAACGACCTTTCATCCTAACATGCCTAAATGAGGACTAGGCCTATGTGTAAATGTGGTCTGGTCAGCCAGCCCATTTATATCCCCGTAATGAGACTAAATTTTCTTTAAAGGAAACATTAATTGACTAATGGTCACTTAAGAAGTGTTTCAATGATAATTTTCTATACTTTAATCAACTATTCTTAAATCTACCCATCATTTCTCAACTTGCTTCAATTCACCTTCACTTATGTTAAAAGCTAAGTGACGCCATTGTTGATTGACAGATGTCCAAAATAGGTAATATTTGATCGGCTAGAAATATTCATTTAACTTACATAAAAAATTATGGTACCGGTATAAGTTAATAGGATTCATGAGGTAAATAAAACTTTGGAATAAGATATCAAGATTAAAAATTCACCCAAAGGTACGTTTTTCCAATTTAAGTTAGGCCTACCTCATCTGCTAATAGGCTTCTGTTTCTTCAGATGAAAGCTCTCACGGTTGCACCGAAAAAAAAAAAATGTTTTTCGCAATTGAGCATTTATACATTCCTAACCACATTTCTCACACTTAACTAACTTAAGTAGGCTACATTGCTTAGAATTATATCCCACCTCATCTTCATTTATTATTCATATAGGCCTAATATCAAGACTCTACATGGTGCACGAATTTCGCTGCCTAGTCACTTCTCAGGCGTCATTCTTGATGAGGACAATGGGGGCAAGATGATCGTAGTCAGGGCACTAAGTCGTTAAGTCTTATTCACCCCTATCTGGGAGATACTTTAACACGAGCCGAGCCTTTCAGTATTAGGTACCGGTAATACGTAATATTTGTTTAAAAGTATAGGCTAAATAAGATATTATGTAGGGCCTAAATGCATAATATATGATGGTTTAAGTTAATGTTGGAAGAATAATATAAAAGGCCTCCTTACTGAATTGGAAACTTTAATATGTTGAGGTAAATGTGTTTAGGCCTAGCTAAAAAGGGGGAGGTAATTTAATAATTGGAACAGGCTTGACTATTCCGGTTGGTTGTATCCATATCCACTAAGGTGTAGGCCTACTTTGAATTAGTTCTAGCTATCTGTCGAACATTAGCCTACAAATGAAAACAGTTCCATCTGTCAAACATGGCAAATGTAAACATGAAATCTACTTATTTCAAGAAATGTGAAAAAACGTAAACTCCGCTATTTTCTTTTACGCAGAGGATACGTGTCCGGTAACAGGACGCGGCAGTTACTGTCATAAGTAACCTAACCTAACCAACCAAACTTGCTGATAATGAAAAAAATCTAATGAAGGTTCAATTCTCTTCATAACATAAAATTATAAATGCCAAAAATTCTAACAAAAGATGTAACTTAGGCCTACAGTTAAGAAGAAATTACATTCAAAGCAAAATCAGTGACAAAAAGTTAAAGAAACCGATGGGTTTCGAACCAGGGACCTCTTGGATATCAGCCGAGCACTCTATCCACACCACGAACAACGCTGGCCGAACATCGTATCATTGTGGTAATGGCGTTCCGGGACCCCACAACCCGGTGACGTCACTACCGGACGCCTAATCCACGTCTGGTTACTGGACACGTATCCTCTGTGTTTCTTTTAAGAGAGATGGAAAAAAATATTAGGCCTACATTAACCCTCCGAGTGTCCCTTGTTTTGGCCTTAATGTCTGCCTATTTTTTGCTCATTTGCAAGGTTTTATTAAAACGGATCTGAGAAGCTTGAAAACAATGTTAATTATACTGTTCTATATACCATTTTGTTTGGCAAATCATGGGCTTCAATATTATACATAAAACTTAAGGAACATTTGTTTAAAAAAATTTTTTTAGGTAAAAAGAATTATTTGGAAAATTTTCAAAAAAAAAAATAAGTTTGCGCTCAATAAAATTGTATAAATTATAGGCCTATAAATATATGAAAATATAGCCACTTTGTTCTAAATTTTATGAGGATTACAAATATATAATAATATAAGGAAGTAGATTTGCAAATAAATAAGTTATGGGCAAAAAACAGATTTCAGTACATAGCGTTTAGCTAAGAATGCATAGCCTAACCATAGCTAGGAATCTGGCTGATAATTTACATCAATATCACTACCTAAGTTACTTCTTCAGGATCATCAACCAGCCCTTCAAAATCACTTAAATCTTCTTATGATGCATCACTACTTTTGATTTTTAACACTAAAACAATGATAAACGTAAT
The DNA here is from genome assembly GCF_028750875.1 of Macrosteles quadrilineatus. Taxonomy (NCBI): domain Eukaryota; kingdom Metazoa; phylum Arthropoda; class Insecta; order Hemiptera; family Cicadellidae; genus Macrosteles; species Macrosteles quadrilineatus. The sequence goes on along the minus strand of NW_026542601.1, from coordinate 10,396,376 downwards.
AAAACACATCAGTCATCGGTGCGAGGTTAACCAAGCTGTTTACAAATACGCACGTCAGCCGTCTGCTACAATATTTTCGGAACTAAAATGAAAAGCGCTTAGAGACAGACCTCTGGAGAAAGCTCTGAATCTGCCAAATAAATCGGTACCTAACTCGATCCAGTTCAATCCGATTTTGTCAGTCATAGAGCCTTCGCCGTAAACAGTGTTTGTGAGCCGATGCATCGACACAAAACACTACACAAAGTGTATTTAACTTATGTGTCGAAGCATCGACAAATAACACTCGGAGGGTTAAAGTATGCCTAGTGATCTAACTTAGACGTAAGTTAAGTTTTGATGAATCCCATATGAAACTTAAACTAGGAATTTACTGGCTAAACTTAGGTTAGTTAAGTTAAGTGACATCATTGGGTCTAAACTTATAACTGCCGAAGACAGACCTCCAAAAGTCCTATTTAACCCTAGGAGTGGCGAGACCGATTTTCAGTATGTGCTTTGTGGAGTGGCACGCTCATATTGGTGAATTTGTAAGAGAGTTCTTCAAAAATCTGTATAAAATTAGTATGTAGAGATAAACTATTGAACCGTATATTCATTTTGTTCGTAATAGTCAGTAGAATTCAAAAATGGTAGCCTAATACAAACCAATTTTAGAAAGGTAGATTTTTATAAAAAAGTAAAAAAAATAAAATTTATAAATTTATCAAATTTTATTTCAAAAGCAAACACGTGTCACATGTAACGTAATTTTTTATTGCACAATTCAAAATATGCATTTTGTTCAGAATTTATTCCTCTACATAGACATATCATAATTTACACAAAACAATTATTTTTTTATAGATTTACTAGCAATAATACGGAAAAATTGGAAAACGTCAAATTCTTCAACTACACGTTGATAGATCCACAAATGCCCTCTACAAATATAGGCTATCAATATAATAAAACCATATTTTTTTTTGAAGCCAATAATATCATTCTATATAAGAATAACTAAATAAGATAAGTAATAGAATATTTGGTTTTCACAAAAGCAAAAATGTAAACAAAACAACTGATCAGCTGTTATAGCCCACAAAACTTCACTGACTTTTTATCCTATTTTGGATCACTCATGTATAAATATTTATGCAAAATAATGCATAAATATTTCGCCTTATACAAAATAATAAACTAAAACGAACATTACAATGTAAAATTAGGGATAAACCCACACTTCGTCTTTGTTATCGGACAAAAACTCACGACGACGCCGCCATTTTAGGTTAGACGATGACAAGTGTTCTGTTCCTTTAGCTTTGAAAAATCAAAAGCTTCTATTTGTGTGACCAGCCTAACAACATTGAATTCTACTGTCCTTCGTCTACAAGAGAGGGTAAATATGCATTTTAGGGTTTGCACGCGATTTTTGAAATTTTTTTTTTCATTCTACTCGAAATTTAACGCTGATTCCGAAAATGACGTTCTTTTTCCGCGGAAAACGACCATAACGCGGAAAAACGACCAAAACGACCAAAAACTCTTTTTTTACCAAAACACGTCATGTGGGTACTCAAATTAACCGTAATATTAAGCAGATCACGACTATGCAAGAATTTTTTGGATCCGAGGTCAAATAAGCGAGATTTTCACGTAAATATGCGATGCTATTTTGGATTTTTGCTCTAACTTTTGTCTGTGTTATCTGGTGTTTATGTTTTAATTTAACAGGTAAAAGGGATGATACTATGCATAACCTAACTTAACCTAACCTACCCTAACCTAACCAACCTAACCAAACCTAACCTAACCAACCTAACCTAACCTAACCTAACCAACCTAACCTAACCAAACTGACCTAACCTAACTTAACCTAACCTAACCTAATCAACCTAACCTAACCAACCTAACCTAACCAACCTAACCTAACCTAATCAATCTAACCTAACCTAATCAATCTAACCTAACCTAACCTAACCAACCTAACCTAACCAACCTAACCTAACCTAACCTAACCAAAATAACCTAACCAACCTAACCTAACCTAACCTAACCAACCTAACCTAACCAACCTAACCAACCTAACCTAACCTAACCAACCTAACCTAACCAACCTAACCTAACCTAACCAACCTAACCAAACCTAACCTAACCAACCTAACCTAACCTAACCAACCTAACCTAACCTAACCAACCTAACCTAACCAACCTAACCTAACCTAACGAGCAACATGGCAGTGCTACTACAACCAATGAATAGGTTGGTACTGAAAAATTTCCCAATTTCAAGCATATCTCCCATAATTCTCCCGACTAATTACCCATTATTTTTTACACATTAAATTACAACGATAAACCACGTTAGATGTCTCCCCCACCCAAAACCCCGAATTCCCACCTGTCCCCTAGTGAGTTGGAGTTATTGCTGGTAGTATCACGTTTTCGTGAATATCTCGCTTATTTGACCTCGGATCCAAAAAATTCTTGCATAGTCGTGATCTGCTAAATATTCCGGTTAATTTGAGTACCCACATGACGTGTTTTGGTAAAAAAAGAGTTTTTGGTCGTTTTTCCGCGTTATGGTCGTTTTCCGCGGAAAAAGAACGTCATTTTCGGAATCAGCGTTAAATTTCGAGTAGAATGAAAAAAAAAATTAAAAAATCGCGTGCAAACCCTAAAATGCATATTAACCCAAGAGGGTACCTATATAAAACAACGTTTTTGTACTTTTCACATTGTATATATATGCAATTTAGAAATCGACATTTTATGTCGATCCGCCACATGAACAATACGTAAAAATAGGCTATTTACAAAAATTGTTTATCAGCTGTTGGAATGTATTATGACGTTATACTTTATACAGAATAAAAGATTTCTTCATGCTTGTTGCAGTGGTACCACTTGCTTTTGTCAGAGACAAAAATCACGTCTGCTATTTATTTTTGAAATGACTCATCATTTACGATTGCGCAACAAAACATGGCGTTCGCGAGTTTTCGCGTATTTTTCGTTTAAATGTAACTCATTATAAGATCGATATATTTATGTTATAAGGTTCATTCTTATAATAAAACGAAACTACGGAATCTCATCTTTCCATTGGTATAAGAGTTATGTCATTTCACAGACTTTAAATGTGCTTAACATGCAACTGAAAAAAACGTTACATAAATCGACATATTCTGTCGCCCGCCACTCCAGCGGCACATTTTGAAATCGACATTTTCTGTCGATCTGCCACTCCTAGGGTTAAGTTAGGCTTAAGTTATTTTAAGAGGGGAGCTTATCACCAAGGCTAGTACAAGTTAGTATTCATTTGCGGTAAAACATAATTTGGTTAACATAATTTTCGCGGAAAACGACCATAACGCGGAAAAACGACCAAAACGACCAAAAACTCTTTTTTTACCAAAACACGTCATGTGGGTACTCAAATTAACCGTAATATTAAGCAGATCACGACTATGCAAGAATTTTTTGGATCCGAGGTCAAATAAGCGAGATTTTCACGTAAATATGCGATGCTATTTTGGATTTTTGCTCTAACTTTTGTCTGTGTTATCTGGTGTTTATGTTTTAATTTAACAGGTAAAAGGGATGATACTATGCATAACCTAACTTAACCTAACCTACCCTAACCTAACCAACCTAACCAAACCTAACCTAACCAACCTAACCTAACCTAACCTAACCAACCTAACCTAACCAAACTGACCTAACCTAACTTAACCTAACCTAACCTAATCAACCTAACCTAACCAACCTAACCTAACCAACCTAACCTAACCTAATCAATCTAACCTAACCTAATCAATCTAACCTAACCTAACCTAACCAACCTAACCTAACCAACCTAACCTAACCTAACCTAACCAAAATAACCTAACCAACCTAACCTAACCTAACCTAACCAACCTAACCTAACCAACCTAACCAACCTAACCTAACCTAACCAACCTAACCTAACCAACCTAACCTAACCTAACCAACCTAACCAAACCTAACCTAACCAACCTAACCTAACCTAACCAACCTAACCTAACCTAACCAACCTAACCTAACCAACCTAACCTAACCTAACGAGCAACATGGCAGTGCTACTACAACCAATGAATAGGTTGGTACTGAAAAATTTCCCAATTTCAAGCATATCTCCCATAATTCTCCCGACTAATTACCCATTATTTTTTACACATTAAATTACAACGATAAACCACGTTAGATGTCTCCCCCACCCAAAACCCCGAATTCCCACCTGTCCCCTAGTGAGTTGGAGTTATTGCTGGTAGTATCACGTTTTCGTGAATATCTCGCTTATTTGACCTCGGATCCAAAAAATTCTTGCATAGTCGTGATCTGCTAAATATTCCGGTTAATTTGAGTACCCACATGACGTGTTTTGGTAAAAAAAGAGTTTTTGGTCGTTTTTCCGCGTTATGGTCGTTTTCCGCGGAAAAAGAACGTCATTTTCGGAATCAGCGTTAAATTTCGAGTAGAATGAAAAAAAAAATTAAAAAATCGCGTGCAAACCCTAAAATGCATATTAACCCAAGAGGGTACCTATATAAAACAACGTTTTTGTACTTTTCACATTGTATATATATGCAATTTAGAAATCGACATTTTATGTCGATCCGCCACATGAACAATACGTAAAAATAGGCTATTTACAAAAATTGTTTATCAGCTGTTGGAATGTATTATGACGTTATACTTTATACAGAATAAAAGATTTCTTCATGCTTGTTGCAGTGGTACCACTTGCTTTTGTCAGAGACAAAAATCACGTCTGCTATTTATTTTTGAAATGACTCATCATTTACGATTGCGCAACAAAACATGGCGTTCGCGAGTTTTCGCGTATTTTTCGTTTAAATGTAACTCATTATAAGATCGATATATTTATGTTATAAGGTTCATTCTTATAATAAAACGAAACTACGGAATCTCATCTTTCCATTGGTATAAGAGTTATGTCATTTCACAGACTTTAAATGTGCTTAACATGCAACTGAAAAAAACGTTACATAAATCGACATATTCTGTCGCCCGCCACTCCAGCGGCACATTTTGAAATCGACATTTTCTGTCGATCTGCCACTCCTAGGGTTAAGTTAGGCTTAAGTTATTTTAAGAGGGGAGCTTATCACCAAGGCTAGTACAAGTTAGTATTCATTTGCGGTAAAACATAATTTGGTAGGCATGGCCTATTTTATGGATTCAGTAGCCTAAAAACTATAAGTTAGGCCTAGGTAAATTACACTCCTAGATTGGAGGCAACATTTAATGTAACTTGGTTAGGCCGCCTAGGCCTAGGTAGCCTAATGCAAAGAGGCTAAGTTTTACCATCAACATTAGGCCTACTGGATGAATTTTTAAGACATAGGTCAACAAACCTCATGGTTGCAATATGCCAAGTTACTGGGACTGGGCCAAGTAGAAAGGCCTAGTTTCTCAGTTAAATGTGCTCGCTTAAGAGCTGCAATAGACTAGGTATCTCACAGTAGGATTAAATAATACAAAATAGCTTTAAGGCTATACGATTTAAATACAAATTATAACTTTAAATTGTGAGTTAGATATAGCCTCATAGAATAAACTAACCTGCAATACTACTTCAACTTCGTAGCTGTTTCCCTTCGATTTCTGGTGACCTTGGAACCGAGATCCGTTGTAAAGAAGTGACCTTGTTACGCCTGGTTGTTTGGAGTTGGCAGGTGGAGGAGGAACAATATCAACTTTGACTGGCATTTTACATCTGACTAATAATTAATATCACAAATTAACCCGATTTGGTTGACGGAAAAAGGAATGACAACAACCTCGAGTTCTAGTCCTAGATGGTAAGATGGCGCCACTCAACACCAGTGTTGCCACCTCGTTGTTGCGATTTTACCCTAAATGCGGGCTAAAATTACCCTAAATTACCCTAAATCTACTTTGAGTTACCCTAAAAATTACCCTAAATGTTAATATTTGCGTTTAATGCTATATTTAATAAAACATTGTTAAAATAATATAAATCTTACATAAGGTGGTTAATTAAACTAAATAAGGCTCCAATATCAATCAATATACGTAAAATTATACTAGATTCTAAAAAAAACTCGAAAAAGAAGAACAAAATGTCGACATTCAGCTCTATCGTATATACGAAAAATATCGAATCAAGAATTATCGTATTTTCTTACTGTGTCGACCCATTTTAGCCTACTACTGTTTTTGGACAATCATATCTTTATAATACAGTACGGTAACACCAAATCTATACTTGGCAGTAATTTTTTTAAAAAATTTGTTAAATAATCCTAGTTTAATTCAATTCAATAATTAAAAATCAAAAAGTAATGAATAATATGTCATATTTTATTATAACGTGTTATAGAATTGAGATAATTCACAACTATTGATTAGAGGATTAGATCGATTAACTTATGAAAAATGCATCATTAACAATAGATTTTTAAGCGGGTTGAATCGCATATGACGGTTGGGCTATAATATGTAGGTAATAAACGTTTTTGCCGAATTTTGAAGGTTATTTTCATGTTTTTAGTTAAAATTCCATTGTTATGCTAACTTTTTGTTTTACCCTAAAATTACCCTAAATCTACCATTACCCTAAACTTTACCCTAAGACTAGTAAATTACCCTAAAAAAGGGTAATTACCCTAAAAGTGGCAACACTGCTCAACACTCACTCAGCCACAGCAATCTGAAGAAAAACTCGTTAACGTCGCGTCGTCGTGACTCGAGCCTGCCCAATCGCATTTTGTGAATTTTATGATGGTGAGTACCAACATGAAAACAATAAACGTGGTGATGACCATAGCTTAATATTATAACAAAATTAGCACCGATGCTTTAACAGTTAATCAATAATTGATTAACTGTTAAACCAAACCAACCAAGTATTAACAATGTTACAGTACGTTCATTGATATTATGATAATTATTATCATAATATCAATGAACGTACTGTAACATTGTTAATACAGTACTTGGTTGGTTTGATATGAAGGATTACGCTTAATAATGTTTGATGATCAATTAATTGTTTTTAATCTATCCACAGGTTAAATCAAGGACTAAAACCATAGATTTATCATGGAACCAACAAGGTATTCCCCAAGGAAGCATCCTCGGACCCCTCCTTTTTATCATATTACAATTTACCTGAAAAACTTCCAAAAGAAATGGACTGTATAATTTTTGCCGATGACACCACAGTATAAAAATATCAAGATCCCTTATAACCACCTTATAACCAACGGAGGAACAGAAAATATTCTAAAACATATTAAACAATTCTTCAAATCAAAATTTCTGGGAATTCAAATAGACGAAAATTTAAAATGGTAACACCATATTAACTTTCTGAAACAAAAACTACCTACATCAATTTATGCCATGAGAAGGATAACAAATCTGACCGATATTTTACTAGAACCAAAATTGCATACCAAGCACTTATAGAATCACGCCTCCGCTTTGGAATTGTTGCCGGGGGTGCAGCAAGTACATACCTTTTCAATAATTTTTTGTACTACAAAAAGAAGCAATAAGAACCCTAAATCATTTCCACTACCTATCAAGAACACTGCAAACCATTCTTTAAAAAGTTCTCACATTAACATTTCCATACCTGGATATAAAACTGGATCCCATAAAACAATCTGTGAAACCCATAACTATTTTACCAGAAGAAAAATTATCCAAATTTACCACAGTATAGACTGTAAAAACTGCATGAACCCAAACATATAGATGACGCATGGAACTTTACAGTCTACTATATCAAATCAGCTTTAAAATATTAGACACAAGGAAATTCTCTGCCCTACTGAAAAACTATCTCCTCGAACGCCCCTACTACAACCTAAAAGAATTCCTGGATGAACCTATATTTAACAGAAGACAATAGAAACCAGAAACTCTTCAACAATACCAGAAAAACAAGAAAAGTAGAAAAAGATAGGGGCTCCCCAATCTTGATGACTGCGGAGGAGAAGAACAGCAGTTAAGCATGAGGCTAAGCAAGTAAGGTACCACTCCAACAACCCGCTAAATGCATGTAATTGATTGTACAAATGGCGATTTTGCCATGAATAAATAAGTAAAATAATTTTGAATCACGCCATACCATTTTTCGCACTTCCTGAAAGGGAGTTGGTGGTTTATCACCCATCTCTTCTTATTTTCGTGGAAGGTTATTGGGGTAGCACCTTACGCCCCTTTCAAGCTGAACACAGACAAACTACAGTCCATATTCACAAAAAATGTGGTTTGTAGGAAGTTTTTCTGGGTTCCCCCACCGCATTTTCTCTTAATGTATGTTAGTATGTTACAGTAATTGGTTCCTTAGTCTATGGTTACAGCTAATTGGCGGTTTGAGCTTATAAGCTTTTCAGCTGTTGTTTCAAAGGTAGAGCATGAAGGGGATGGAATAGTGCTTCCCCTATAACCGCTAAATTTTGTGAACGGAGTGCACTCAAGGGGATGGAAAATCTAAATATGATATCATTCAATTTGATACAGTATTTTTCTAGGACACATTTTACACTTTTGACATTTTCTTCATTTAATGTATAATCGGTATCCTGAACCGGTATCGCCCACAGTACTGCAATAGACTAACCAGTATGATCTCCATAGATCATACCGTATAGATGTAGATGATACCGGTACCATTACCGGTACTGCGTATTTTAATTTGAACGTGAATGAATGTGAATTGTGTGTAAATTGGATCAATATTCCTTACGTATAAAACTTAGATCATCATCGTCTCCCATGGACAGGGAAACAACATCATCTTTTTCCGCGATTAGGGAAAAATCTTGTATATCTTCTTTGGTCTTGTAGATATAATTTTTATCTTCCGTGATCATGCTGGTAACGACATAATCTTTTTCCGTGATTGCGTCCAAATCTTGAATATCTTCTTCGGTATTGAAGACATCCCACAAGGTACGCCACCATAGGGGGTTGTCAGTTATCTTGTCAACGTGTCACTTCACTCCTCATTCCTCAATGCCAAAAAAAAAAAGGAACAGCTCAACGATAGGATGGTAATAGTGGTAGCCGGTATAGTTTTTGTCACACATAACTCGCATAACTCGCAAGGAAAAGTCGTCATTTCTTTCATGTTATTGTCCATCGATCCTGTGATATCGAAAGGTAGTAATATCGGTTCCTATACATCGATACATAAATCACTGGAGAAATATCGATATTACATCATTTTGTACTATCCAGTCCATAGGCATATTTTAACTTCTGTGAAACTGCTAATAAGTGTCAAAATAATTTGGCAAACAAAGATCATTTGGGGTTCATGTTATGTTAAATAAGGGGTTTTATATGTTATGTTATATGTTATATAGGTACCTACTATATGTTGCGTAGGAAATAAGGTGCCCCATTTACAAATCAAGAGTGAAAGCTAGTAAAACAGCATCAAAGTCGCCTCGTCTGTCTTATCTCAGTAAAGAAAATCTACATCCCAAATTCACAAGTCCTAAGCGATAACCAAACCAAGTCCAAAACCAACTTACACTCTGCCACCACCTCTTTATAGTGCTTTCATCATCATGGGTCGCCAGTCGTGCTACCACCAGTAACGATCTCAATAGTAACTCACGAAATTCAAACTTTGACGGAATGTTTGAATTAATTTTTTTATAAAAACTTCATCATTATCCTACTGACGTTTAATTGACAAGAAAATGTTAAAATGTATAGGTACTTTTGACATTAATAAGTAAAAATATCGATACTGCCGATATCGACCAAAAACACCGATGGCAGAAAATGTAGGTGAATTTCCATCGATGTCAAAAATATCGAATATCGGTCCAAAATATCGATACAGAACACTATTTCCCTCGTGCATGGCCTCGGCCAACGGCCTGGAGTTTAGAGATGTACCATACTATACTAGTCAAGTGCGTGGAACAGTTCCACCCGAGACTGTTCCATTATGATACTAGTCTCATATACCTGTTCCGGAACAGGTATGTGATACTAGTGAGTCAGTAGAGTTAGTGTCAGTGTATGTCTAGTCCTAGTGTTACTAGTATTCTCCAACTCCCAACGAGTCTTTTTTGGCATTTAGTCTTAACTGTTCTGGAACTCTCGGACTCAGTTACGCACATCTCTACTGGAGTTCCCTTCCCACAAGTACGTATAAACCTTGCTTGCGCTTGCGTTATTCTACAGGGTTTCCATACGCGGGATTATTGTCCCGAAAACGGGATTTTCGATTATGACGTCCGTTTTATTTTGTATGCTTTATTTTAGCGAACAACCCCAATTGATAAAATTACTGTAGTAAAATATAATAGCAATGTTTAAAGAAACTACTATTTAAACAAGATAGGTATAATATATTATAACTCTCAGATTTGAACAAACAAAATTTGCGGAATAAAACGGGATTTTCATTATTCAAAAGCGGGATTAAACGGGATTTTTGGACCCATAGTGAGCGAAATTATTCTTTTAGTCGTGTGTCGTGTGGAAACACTGCATTCACATTCTTCAAGCTTCATTCCATTTTCTATTATCCGCTTTTCGCATCGGGACTTTGCCTGTGGTGTGATGGTGAGGTGTAGGTGTAACGAAAGAACCACTTTTAAATTTAAAGTTACAACCTACCTTAACACAGTATAAAAATATAACTTACCGAACATTTCAAAACACTTGGCGACTTCCAAGTGAAAAACTAGTAGTGAAAAAAAGACTAAAACATATGGTTAATTATTAGTTGTGGCTGCCCGGGTCGGTACAATACCACCCATTTTGCATCCTTATTCAATGTCCTACCTTCTTCGTCTCGGGATTTAGTACTAGCCCTCTAGTAAAAAAAAAACAGATAACAAAGTTTTGTACGGTAACTTATTGAAAGAATTTAAGTAACATGCATACTAAACGTATCATTTATTTTACTAAAGAATTATCCACATCTGCCTTGATATAGCCTACGAGTAATTCTGATAAGAAATGCTAGGACTATAATATATTTTTTAAATTGTTCAGTTACTTTGTGTTTTATCCTCCACACTTCATGCAGATTAATTACTATTATATTTTAATATCAGTATAGTATTTGAATTATATTGATGCTTTTTACAACATCATGTACATTTATTATTATTACTAGCAGAGTACCCGTCCTTCGTACGGGGTTGGCATATAAGTATCAAATGCTTATAGCAGTTATGAGTGAGGACATGGTTTAAGAAATTTCGGTTCTTTTTGAAGTTCGTTCGCTACGCTCACTCACCTTTAGGTTGGAGCTCGTTCGCTGCGCTCACTTTCCTTCAGGTTAGCTCGTTCGCTACGCTCACTTGCCTTCAGGTTAGCTCGTTCGCTACGCTCACTCGCCTCCAGGTTGAAGTTCGTTCGCTACGCTCACTCACCTTTTGCTGTTGTCATAAATGTAAAAGAAATAATAGTGCTAGTGCTGCACCCTGTTGGTAATCCTTGTAACTTTTAATGCTATTGAACATCATAGAACAGAACCAACTTGTTTAATTGAAACAGCTGTTAAGATTCATTAATTCCATTTCTCATAAGGTTAACATGGGAAACTCCAGAGCCACTGGGGCGGAGCCCCGAAGGATTTTTGGGATAAAAATATGCCTATATGTTAATCGGGAATGTGAGCTATCATCATGCCAAATTTCAGCCCGATCCGACCAGTAGTTTTTGAGATTAGCTCATACAAACACACACACAGACACCACCTCTTCTTTATAATAGTATAGAAGTATAGATATAGATAGATAGATAGATAAATAATAAAGACGTTTGAATATTATGTAACATCATGATAAATAAAAACTAACAGAGCAAATACAAATGAGACATGCTAACAACTAGTTCCTATGCCCGGGGTGAGAATACATATAATAATGCGGCTTTGTTAGAATCTATTACAAAGAAACTGTGACAACACACTTACCAGGAATTATAGAGGCAAAGCAATTACTTATTGAAATGAAGGTCTCTACGCTAATAATAAGCTGTGTTGCAGAATCAAAATAGCAACTAAGGGGAAAAGTAAAGAACAGAATATAAACCAAATCAAAGTAATAGCTGACTTTTGTATTTAATATTTTAAATGTTATTAAATCAAAAGTTTGTCATCCTTAGCTTTCTAGACTAGACTAAGTAAACTTGTTATTCCATATTTAAATAAGTAACATTAGGTTTAATGAGTAACCTTGATTTGCTGCCACAGGGAGTGTAATTAAATGTGTTAATTAGTAAAATGTGATTAGCTTAGAATGAAATAAACCTAAATAAATTTTCCAAGTTTCATCAAAATATATACAATCAAGCAAACTAAACGGTTTACTTACTCTCCATAAGTAAACATGGGAATTTTAAATTTACAATCGTTCAAGTTTTCTCCATGTACAAATGGTGGAGAAATTGGTAAATTTAAAATCCAATTTTTACCTTATAAAACCGTGTTCCCATATATCGATCATGGTGGTTAAAAAAGTTATTCGAATATGTAGGTTTACATAGTTGTATAAATTCAAAATCGGATAATTTTTACTGGAGTTAATCGTGTTTACAGGACACACATATCTATAAAATATAACTGAAATATCACAATAATTTTTAGTAGTTGAAGTTAGTAATGAAGTAAAAATCATGACATTTCAGCTATTTTTATTTAATTTGTGTGAACTACGTGTCGATTGATAGAACATTTTAAATGCTGAACTTAAGATTTTGTCATAAAATCAACTATTTTTTGTGATTTAAATTTAAATGGCCACGCTTTTGAAATGTTGGAATTGGATCAAGATAAGTTTTTTTCTACCATGGGTCTCTTCCACCTTAACATAGGACTACATAACAATTTCCGTAAAGATCGTTTGGAACAATCCGAAGATAAAAAAAATGTAATAAGAAAATAAAAAAATTACAGATATCTTCTTAACGAAGCAATTTTGGAATTAATGTTCTTGATTTTCTCTTAATTTTGACCCATAGAACCATTTCCCGGAGTTCGGCTGCTTACTTGCGTGACACCCGTATATGAATCTGAACAGATATTTTTTGCCTCTGGGGACATGAAAATGTAACAAGTGTATTGTAATTTGTTTCTTCACAAACCTTCGTGAGAATAAAATATGCTCAGCCGATATTACATGTGGTAACAAAATTTGCATTTGGTCGGATCTCAAAGAGCAACTTTGCTCAATAATGAAGCATCGAATCAATAAACTGTGTGTTATCTAATCCAAGCTCTAAGCTCTTGAATTACCATCTTGTTTAATCTTATCAAACCCAATGATTCAGTTAGCAGATGGATATACACACAGGAAAGAGTAAACACAACCCACCACTATACATAGTGTGGATTAATTTTTGTTACTAAAAAAATCTTTCCTGAGTCATGAGTAACCCAATCTGTTCATTGTCTTGACACTCTCACAACATTAGTTAATTTACTGGTGATTTTGTATTTTACTCTTAGAACACAATTTTAATGGGTTTTGGATCAGTTAATTTATAAAATATATATTTTTCAGAATAAGAGGAGAGAGATGTCATCTAAAATGTCATCTTATGTCTTACTGCTAAGCGATCAAACTGCACAGCTGTTGGCAGAATACAAGATGCAGATTTTGTCAAATGAACTTAAACCAAGCTTTAATCTGAAAGTACATCTACAAAACTCAAAACCTCTGCCTGAACTTACTAATGAAGAATTTCTGCAACTACTGCTACTGACCAAGAAAATCACTTGCTTCGCTGAGAGTGAAATATCCGGAGACGGCTCAGATTGGAATCCAACAGAGTTGAGGATTCTTGGAGACGTGTCTGTTGCTATGTCTGCCATGGCATTCGACAACGGAGTGTGGGACGTTCACGAAAAAACATTTAAAACACACGATCCACCAGTACCTGTCAAACTGATATTCACCCCAGGTCCACTCCTCCATGGGAGCAGATTCCGCTCAACAACCCCAGATTTCGACGACATCTCCGACCACGGACAGATAAGCCAGGTGAGATACAACGCAGTTATCGAGAGAAGACTCCTCCCAGCCTTTCTGTATGCGAATGAAACAGCAAAACAAGAAGGTAGAAAAGCATTATTAGTACTTCCGGGCCTAGGATGTGGCCAATTTGCAGGAAAATTCCATGGGAAGATGGGCGAACATTTGAACCAAGCTTTACAAGCAATACTAAAAAAGTTTGACTTTGAAAACATAGCCTGTGTCAGATTTGACCCGTACAGTGAATGTGTGGATTTTGAGCAGGAGATCAAATACGTCAAATACCGCGTTAGACTAAACGTGGGTCCCTTGGGAAAATCTCAACTCTGCCATGTCCGAGACTACGAGGAAACTCAAGGTGAGTTTGAAGGATGCATCTTATATAAAATCGTGGCCTGGGATCACGCTAGCTTACCTGGCAATGACTACTTCCTTGGCTGTAGGACGACAGACGACGGCGTGACAGCTGCAGCGACCAACTCCATGGAATTGTTGACAGGAGTGGTAGGGAGTTACTCCCAGCCTGGCTATTTCATGCCACCTGCAGGCACCGGGTCTTGGAGAACTGTCGCATCAAAAAACAAAACCAGGCTATTGGCCGAGGGGAACATCAAAGTGGCCTTGGGCAACGGGCTGGTAGAGCTCAGTTGAGCAAAAACATGTGACCATTTATATGAAAAACATTAATAAATACTGTTACAGTCACTGTATATATTATATTATTATCTCTTGCTCATTCACCACATTCCAGAAACACGGTGACCTTCCTGCCATCCCCCACCCTAGGCCAGCTTTTGTCAAGTACTGGTCTATTTCATATTGTTTGAGTGAAGCATCCGAATCACTGATCAATATGTGTACTGGTGCAACTAACTGCTATCAAGTGATCCTTGTGACATTGAAAGGTGACCGGGTTTTGATCCTCATGGGATCATCTTCAGGCGAACGTTGTCATTGTCATATTTACTAAACACTTACACAAAACATATAAAAATAGCCAATAACTATTATATTATAGTATTATAGTATATAGAGAAATAATTGTTTTTGTCAACATTTTTGACTTTGAGTGGATATATCCGTTTTGGGTCCCCCTGTACTCAAAAAGTGGTTTTTAAGTGGTGTCTCTGTGTGTACGACCTTTAGTCAGATTTTGATGAAATTTGGTATGTAGATAGTAATTAATAGTATCTCCAGACATTATTTCAATTAGGTATTATTTTAATGAGGTATTATTTTAATGGGAAATTTTTTTTCATAAAAACTTATAAAATGACAGAACAAGATTTTCTCTAAATTGGCTTGAACAGTTTT
Organism: Macrosteles quadrilineatus; assembly: GCF_028750875.1. Taxonomy (NCBI): domain Eukaryota; kingdom Metazoa; phylum Arthropoda; class Insecta; order Hemiptera; family Cicadellidae; genus Macrosteles; species Macrosteles quadrilineatus. The sequence continues at coordinate 10,381,047 of NW_026542601.1, read as the reverse complement.
TGTAAAAATTTAGCACGCTTAGTCCTTTAAATTTTGAACTATACTGTAACTACCATTGCTGTAAAAATTACAGTTAAAAGGTTAATGAAACATGTCATTTTCCCATAAAACAGCAGAAAATTGGTTAAAAAATAGTTATTTGTGCAACTAGTGAGCAATTGCCTCACTCTAAGAAATCCTTACTCACGAGCCGTAGGCGAGTGAGGCGATTGCACTTTACACTCTGCACATAATATTTTTCCTACAGTCATCATAAAACAAAATAAATTGGTAAAGAAACGTGCAACGTCGCAAATCTGGAGTGAGACAATGGACAATGTTAACATTGTCTCACTGATGAGCGAATTGGCCACTTTGCTTTCTCAAATCAGTGAGAGAACATGTACATTGTTAGGTAACTGTAGGAAAAATAAATAAATTATCAAATTACCACCGCTTACCCATGGTAAAGGTTGTGTTGTTCACAAGCTAATGGGAGAAAGTTGTGTCAGATTGCTGATACAGTTTATTTTGGATTGTCGTAAGCTTGTTTTTAAAACACATGTTGTTCAGCTTAAGTTCTGTTGACTGGATGCTGGCTAACAGATGTTAGGCTGAAAGCTACAATTTTATGTCAATGATGTTATGTCTTCACTAGCAGTGGTGTAGTGGGACGAGAACTTTCACTCTGCTTTCCTTCAAAGAACCTATATATTGTAAAGCCTAATTTTTTCCCCAACAACCTCGATGAGCGTTCTACAACACTCTGCTCACTAGTGCCAATGTGAATCTACTACCGTCACGTATTTGATATGGTAGGTATTGAAATTTGTAGACTGATATTACATATTCCAAAAATACATGAGCTCGGTATGTTTCCTCTTACAAGCAATTATTCACTAACCAAGTCAGGCCAAATTGGTTTTTATGATAGGGTTATTGCAAGTATAACACTGCACCATTTTATTATACTGCCTTTGCATATCTGCAGACTAAGTCAATTTTAAGTTTTTTTAAATTTTATGTCCCACCTTTACATCCTAGGACGATAAGTTCTAGACCAAAACTGGGTCATGTCATTATCACATAGATCCATTGATGATTGGCGGGATTTCAACCCGGGACCTCGGGCTTCGAAGCCTCGAGCTCTACCACTAGACCAGCTTGTTCCTCTAAGTTTACTTTATTAGGTTTGATTGAGTTAAATAAACTATTTGAAATGTTATACATTACTTTAGATTTCTTGAAACCCCTTATACAGTTGCCTCTGATTACTTTTAGTTTGTTTGTACAAGGTGCACATCTGCACTCAGTATTTTCACTATCTTGGAAACTAACAAGCATCCAATAAAAAGTATGATTTTAATTGTATGCATTACAAGTAGAGGGTATGAAAGAATTACTTATTGACAGCAGTTGTGTTCTTTTTTCATCTCAAGATTAATTGTTCAGTGGAAGTACTTAATTTTGGTGACACTCTAAGACACCCAAAAGCTGTTGAAATGTTACTTACCAAAATATTACACACAACTACAAACGACTCATCAACCCAAAATATAGGTAAAGGTCAAGTCCAGGTATAAATAAGTAATACAGTTTTGATAATGTGCAGCTTTAACAAAACACTATTATACAGGGTGGTCATAAATTATTGTACACATTTTAAAATAAACTAAATAAATAACCAAGCAACATAGACACATGGGAATTGTTTAATTAAATAGCAAATTTAAAACAGTTTTATATAGTAACTGCAAACAATTAATTTAAACAATTTCAGCAATTATGAAAAGTAGTTATAAAAAGACTGAAAAAAATCACCTAAACTATTATTGCAAGTTATGTTCTTCTGAGATGAGGATCCTTTAGACACTTTCCAGTCGTATGAACTGTCTGTATTACCATTTTATAGAATTGTTACATGGAAAATTATGGCCATACTCTAAACGGAGCCTTCTTTGAAATGTTATTACAGATTTGCTTTCATGAAACCAAAGACTTTGTTTTTTATTTCACACTAGTAATTTTGTTACACAAGTTTAAGGTTTGATTCAACAAATGTCATACACAGCTGGTGTAGAAAGGTCCATTGTTGGTTTTGCCATGCTAACTCTGTCATGCTCTATGCTGACTATGCCAAAACACAAGTCATTGAAAAAAAAAAATATAACTTACACTCACTGTTTGAATGATTTTTGCAAACCTTTTTATAACCACTTTATATTATTACTGACATTTATATAATTATTGTTTTGCAGTTACTGTATAAAACTATTTTAAATTTGCTATTCAATGAAACAGTTCCCATGTTTCTAAGTTGCTTGGTTATTTGTTTATATAATCTTAAAATGTGTCCAATAATTTATGACCACCCTGTAGATATTAGCCAAATATTTATAAGAACTGACACATCTTACTAGTCTCGCAAACTTGGAACTATGAAATTATGAATAGTTTATAGAGGTGGAAAATGATAAATGTACAACCCAGGGAAATCACCAGCATGATTATGGTTTTAACCATACCATATAATAATCTATTAAACTTGAAAGGACCAATCAATTGTTATGGTTAAAATTATGCTGAAAACTGCATATTTTAATCAGAAATTTGTAATAATGTTTAATGAGCATGCAATTACTAGATCCATTTAAGAGTGGGTTCTTTTGCACAACCAAATGCTTTGAGATTGAAATGCAGATAAGGCTACCTAATAATCTCACAGGGTTTTATACCACTCTCGTCTCACAAGTAGAGGCTTAAAACTGGTTGAGGAAGAAATACTTTCAGTTTAGGATGATACAGATTACCTTCTCTGCTCCAAGACATTAAAAAATGCAATATGGTTACAAGTAGGCCACCCTACCCTTAGGTATATTGTTAATCTATATCAGATGTTTTTTACAACTCGATAACTTCCTATTTAAAAGCTAACAGGCATGACATAATCAGTCTTAAATGTGCACAATTCAACTGACACAGGTAGTGTATGTTACTAATAACCAACCACAATTCCTCAATTGCAAATCTAGTGTTGCAGAAATGGACCTATTCTTTTTTTGTGTACTTAAGGGGATACGCCACTATCTCCAACTTTATTTTTATTTTTTTATTTTTGTCAACCTAGTTAGTATATTTTGTTTATACTAGACTTAATTAGAAGATTTAGGTACAAAAATATTGAATTTATAACTTATTTACTAAATTTATATGCGTTTTTAGCTTTTTTTCACCAAAATTTTTAAGAAGTCGTTATTGAGAATAACTTTTCAACTACTGATCGGAATGACATATTCTATTTATTTCCTGATTCAGGATGAAATAATGAGTAATTCTGTGTATAATCGTTATGGTAACTAAAAAAACAAAATTTTTAGGACACCTTTTATTCAAAATATAAAAATAGCTGAAAATTTTTTTTAAAATTTTTGCGTAAACATAATAATTTTTAGTAAATGCAATGCTATAGGGCTTACTATACACACAATCCTTTATTACTATATAAAGAAGGTCTGGTGAAAATTTGAATACTATAAGTATAGTACTAATGGAGTTATTCAAACATTTGTACAATAATAACCTAAAAAACACGGTATTGAGATAATCGCAGGTGATGTAACAGGTGGTTGGCAGGAGAAAAATTCCCATAACTACACTAATTTATTATTTTATATTTTATATAAAAATAGCAAAGTACTTATTTTGTTTTAAATAAATGTACCCTACTTTATACCTTCATAATACATAATTATGATACACAATTAAAAGTGTAAATATCAGGAACAAAAAAAAAGTCCAAAATTTTGTTAAATTGCTGGTTGCGGCGTTTTATATTTTATTTTTTTATACTAGAAGGAGTTGTCAGATTGGCAAACAATTTTAGCTAAATGTTCACATTGAAATGGCCTATCTAAAAATGCAACTTTTGGAAAATGTAAAAAAAATTAAAAATATGGCCTACAGATAGTGGCGTATCCCCTTAAGTAAAAAAACAGTAAAATATTATCATAATTCATGGAGGGAGAAATACAAATAAAAATCAATTTTTACCACTAATAAAACATTTTAATAAAAAAAACATTAGTATAAACATGATTTTGACCATACAAAGATTATTTACAAAAATGAAATCCAGTGGAAAAAAATCTCTAAAACTATTGGAAAATAACAATGCTGTGAAATTGGTTATTGATTTCGTGTATACGAAAGAGAAACTCTAGCCTACTATCCTCGTCAATTTAATAACAAGATTTTACTATAATCGCAAAACTGAAATGATTCATGAAAAGACAATGATCGCAAACTGAAATGTTTTAATATTTCAGATTATCGTAAAAAGGAAACTATCTAGTAACCTACTTAAAATTAGCGCAAATTAAAATAATTAATAACCAACAGTTATCGCAACTGAAAATAACTTTGTATACAGAAATTCGAAATAGAAAATCAGGCTAACTTAGTATTTAAGAAATTTAAATATATCTAACATACTTTCGCAATCCAAAGTGAAGCGAAATACTACCTTCAAAACGGCGGACGTACATCGTAATCGATTCCGTCTGGCCGACAGTTATACAGTTGTTCGTGGGAATTAGGAATTTATCGACACTCGACAGTAAACAAGTTTATTTTATTTGATCAGACAGCTTAAGGGCAAATAACATTTTGCTCGATACATTTATAAAATACAGAAAAACATACACTGATATAATTACATTGTCCGGATACGACTTACCAGCCGGTACCGAACTGTTCGAATAATGTACGGAGCTACATTACACTAGAGTGATGACGTCTTAGGATAAAATGTGGCGGCACGACGACGCACGGTCGCAAACTACCGTCACGTGATCAACCGTCGGTTAGTAAGGCGCATAACGGCGCGGTGACGCTCCACGCAGACCAATTCTGACACACAGAGGCACAGCATTAAACACAACATCAGAGGGTGGAGGGGAGGCCAGGTCACAGGGTCAACACAGATACCTGTGAGACTGAAGTGACCAGGCTCGGCAAATAATAAACAAGATTGTGCAGCAATATTAGGTATTAAACTACTTGAATTAGATCTGGGAGAAATTTCTCTTTGTAAGAATTCAAAACATTTACTTTCATGTAAAATTTCAAGCATTTGGCTCATTGGAAAATATTTAAAAACAAATCAAATACAACCAACCAATATCTGTTGCACAACCTTTTAAAACAGCTTGGACAGGCACTATTAGATAAAAAATTAAACAACCTTATCTTAACAATAAGGCGTAATTTATTGATGGGGTTAATTTTTTTCTCTAATTTTGCCTGCCTTGATAATCCTTATCAGGATGGAAAGTATGGATGGACATAGTAATATTGAATGATTTTATAATTTAACATTTTTTCAATGGATAATTGTTCAATGGGCCAATTATTATAGTGTGGTGTACATATAGCATATGATTAAAGATTCGTTTAGTTGAAACCCAAAAAAGCCACTGCATGTTTTTTTAAAGTAAAAAAAAAACCTCTTATTTAAGGCCTTTCCCCAGAAAATCTTTAAAGAAAATTACTTTCCATCCTGACTTCTTGCTACACTCTTAACAAATGCAAGCCATGACCATAAAGTTAGTAAAACCCTACAAAAATTAACCAAGAAATATTCAATGATTTAGTGATTTTATTTAAACCAAAAGAATTGGGGCCTGAAAACAACACGGTTATTAACAGTTTAAGCACAACTTTTCTATATATATGAAAGATTAAATTTTAGTTAATTTCGACCCTAAAAGGAGATAGTTGTTAATACACATTAATTGCCAAAGTTGTCCTGAGTAGGTTCTTAGGTTCCCTGTCCATACTACCCGTCAATTGATAGTAGCCATGGCAAAGTTAAGGCCACATTTTAAATATGTTTTACTTAAAACTGTTACCATCATTGATATAGGCTATCTAACAGAAGTATCAGTTACAAATTTTAATGCAACCTGTTACTGATAAATTTGATCTGAGTAAGAGATATTGTCAACAATCATCTAATACTCAATTGCAAAACTGGATCCAAAATAGGTTTTTTTTCTAGGACGCTAGGCTCAAGCCCAGGATTGTTTTTCACATTACTTCAGGCTAGACCTAGGGGTTGCCGCATTATCACTTAGATCAAATCCATTGGTGATTTGGCGGGATTCGAACCCAGGACCTTAGGAAACTAAGCCTCGCGCTCTAACCACTACACCAGCTCTCTCTCCTAAAATGGGGTTAGCAACAAGTGTTGCCCAATGTGGGGAAAAGTGAAGGAATTCTAGACCAGAATATTCTCTGCACATACAATTTGACATAAAATAATTAACCTTATCGGTTGGCTGTCATGACACCACTAGGCAGACTGTGTTAATGGTAGAAAAATATATTTTGAAAATCGCAGAGGCATTGTAAGATTTATTGGAGGCAAATAGAGAATTCATAAAAAAAGCTACTTGCAACCCACTCAACAACTTTGGCAATCATTCAAGAAAATTAAAATCAGCATTTTGTTTTCCAAGCAATTCCTACTACGGCATTTAATTCAGAAGAATTTTATTTAGTAGGTGAACATTTACTGGAAATTACTAATTTCTGTCTTCCTCAGTTGTAAAATTAGTAGGCCTATATTACGTAACTAATTTTTATAAAAATCACGACAAAAAATATTAAGTAGTATGTTCAAAATGCAATGAATAACAACCGTGCAAATGAGAAAATCTAGAATGGTCTACACTCGTGCAAGCTATTTATGCAAGGAACTTTACTTAGAGGGGTTCAAACAAATGAATAAGGTGCATAAAATATTAAATGACTAAGAATATAGCACATTTTTTAACACAGCACCATTTAAACTTTTTTCAAAATTTTAGGTAAAAATTAAAGGAACATCTGTCATAGAAGAACTTTGATTTTAAATTATAAATTTAAGGGACAAGCTGGTAGAAAATATATTTATTAATATAACGGTACCTTCTTTACTTTGTCATGTAATTCAAATGGATGGTGGATGTTCTATTGGCCTACAAGTTTCACTGCCAATAATACTTCGTCAGGGTAACAAAACATAGAGCAACTAGCAAACATAGCTGCGAATTCAATAAAGATAGGCCTATCATGCAACATATAGGATTATCTAGGTTTGTTTGCTAGTTAAGGCTTTGCTACTCTGCCGATGCTACAATAACAGTGAAACATGTAGACATGGATTTCAAAATATAATTAGAAAGAAATTTATTCATTGTGGGAAATTGAACTTAAAATGAGAAATTAATAAAAGTAAAATCGTTAGCCAAATACTCCACCAAAGTTGCAGGGCAAAGCAGCATTTAGTAACAAGCGTCTGATTTTGAATCGGACAACAAAGAATTTAGAGTTTTGCTTGTGTATGCACAATGAAATGAAGTCAAATTACAAAACAATTTGAATAGGTACCAGTCATTTGTCTGGTCAGATCTTTAACCCAATAGCATAAAAAGTAGCAAGAAATTGTAAAATATTTACAAAGCGTGGCTACAACTAGGATTCCCATTTTAAACTTTTACAGTTATGTCATGATAACTCAAGTTCTCAACAGCTACTTGGCTCCACAAGTCAGGTGTGTCTATTATTAGATGCAACATTCAGTGCACAATTACTTACCTGCGGTCGTCATATGTGTCTCTGGCATAGTAGTCATCCATTGCACTGCTGAAAACACAACCAAAATAAAAATATAGCATATACCTGCTAGATCTAGATAAAACTACATATTGTTTGTTTAACAAGAATACAAACTTTACACTAATAGTTCCTCAAACAATTCAACCCGTTTGTCAAGTCTAATACTTCTTATATGCCAGGCTTCTTTCCACTCTTTCTTCTCAGGCTTCGGCCATCTCTACCTCTCTTGGACACTTTCTTAGCTCACTATCATGACAGCCAATGTTCTATCCTCCTACCACCCAATTGTTCCTACCTTTTCTGTTTTCTCTCTTCACTTTAAAAGTTCTCTTTAATTCTTCCTTTATAAGGCAAATGTTTTTAAAACAGCAGCTACGGGTGCTAATGACAATAGCTAACAGCTATAATAAAAAAATTATGAGTTTTGTACAATATTAAATAGTTAGTTACACAAAAGCACAAGCCCATTGAGTGTAAAACTCACCCAAATCTGGCGCTAGGAGGAGGTGAGCGGCGGCTGAACATAGACCTCTCGAAAGAGTCCCGAGGAGGACCTCTCAGACCTCCAAGAGGGGGCAGAGGTTCTCTGGGGGGTAGAGGGGGAGGCAGAAAGTCTCGTCGGCCCATGTCTCTTGGGGGGAGGGGGGGCAGGCGGCGATCAAACGAGTCACGGTCATCAAACCTGCTTGAAGGGCGGTCGTAGTACCTGTCATAGTAGCTGTCCTGAGGATAGAATATGCCATGAACCCAGGATAAATAAATCACACGTCACAACGTAATTACAGTTAATTACAACTCTTCTTAAATCACTGATAAAGGCTAGTTGTTGCATCACTCAAGACACAACATTTTTGATAGAAGTAGATATTACATCCCAACAAAGTTGCCACCAGTTTTTTTTTTTTTTTTTTCCAAAATGGACGTAGTTGATTTTAGCAATCGCCAGATTGTGCTGATTTAATTTACTGATTTCTGTCGAATAAGGGAAGACTCCAACTTTTTACCCCTGTTGCATCAAACTTGCTGACTAAGCTGATCCAATTGTCTTGATTGGATTTTTACTTATTTTGTCCTTAAACACGTCATATTTATTCCTTTTTAGCGAATTTCCCATATAGGGAATAAGCTATTACCGTAGGTCTCATGGTAAGACCTAGACCCGGGACCGATTTACTTTTTCGTTTTGAGGTCCCCAGAGGCCAAAAACACTATCCGTTCAAATTCATATATATATATTTATATATGTGTCCGTTAGCGCGATAACTCGAGCAAAATTGATCCGATTTTGATTAAATTTGGCACGACCATGGGATCAGGGGTTTATGGGGGGTTTTACGGGGTAAAAATGGGGTTTTCTCATTTTTGACCCTAAAAACTTTAAATTTCTAAATTTCTCTCCAGACCATTTTGAAGAGCTTACAAAACAAATAATTTAGTATATTGAAGTGTTTTTAAATGTTCATTGACTACGGAGAAAAATTAAAAAATTGTAAATTTAAAACTCCCATTTTATTCTTATGGAGAATAAATAAACTGTTCTAGTTTGCTTGTTTATGGATATATTTTAATCAAATTCGGCAATTTGGTTTATTTCATACTAAGCTATCAATATTTCAATTGATAAAACACACCTCAACATCTTCCCCGTAGCAGCAAACCTAACTACAGTACTCACTAAAATTAATGTTATTTAAATAGGAAACAAATCTGAAAATTTATAGGGAATATTTTAGTAGAAATCAAGCCGGGTAAATGGAAATTCACTTAGTATGCAGGTTTGCTGCGACGGGGGTATTTAAATAAACATTAGGATTGGCAAGTACTTAGGTTTGCTGCTACAGCAAGGTAAAATTTTGAATTTCCAGTCTTTTACAATTTTCCCATAACTATGAGACATTTAAAATGCTTCGATGACAGACTAATTTTTTAAGGTCTACTAATTTGTTTTACAAGAAATTGGAGAATTTTATATTTTGAGAGTCAAAAAAGGGAAAAATATAATTTTTTACTCCCCTGTAAAATCCTTTATCCCAATCCAATCATGCTGGTTCACTAACTCCTAGGAATAAACACAGGTTTGTACATATTTACCAAACGTCATAAAATCGGATGATTTGTACGCGAGTTATCAAACTTCAATCAATTCAAGTTTTTGTATAAAATATCTTAAAACGTAAAGATTTGTATGTGAGTTATTGTGTTAATGGATGTAGGCTATACAGGGTGGCTGGTCATCAGTGTTACAAAATTTTTTTGGCGTAAGTACAAAGTAAATGCAGTGTAATGATGCGTATAAAAGGTTCCAAGTCCAAAAATTAGTTTCCCAAAGAATTATTTTATGTTTTTAAAAAATAACTATGTTTTCAAACTTAATACAGCTATTTCTCAATTACCTGTAAATGGATTTGAGTAGACAATGTCATTTTCGTGTTCTACATTAAATTTTGAATAAGAATTATATAAAATGACGGAGGATCAGTTGTAAAAACTCCATTGTAAATAGATTCAAAGATAAAAATTAAGATGTTTGAAAAAAATTTAAAAAACATTGGTCTATTGTATTTGTTCACACCCTGTATACAAGAAAGTGTCCGGATATGTTAAAAACTGCGCCATTTTATAAGCTTTCCAACCATATGCTACACTATTGAGGTTTAGATATTCTGTTGTTTGTTTTAGTGGTTTGAATACCAGAAAACAGGGAACTTTTTTACTGTTTTTACTGCTAAAGCTGAAATAAAAATACAACTTTTGCTTAATACATACCGGCTTTCTATGTTTTAAATGTTAAAGACACCCTGTTTTCTGGTATTCAAACCACTAAAACAAACAACAGAATATCTAAACCTCAATAGTGTAGCATATGGTTGGAAAGCTTATAAAATGGCGCAGTTTTTAACATATTCGGACACTTTCTTGTATACAGGGTGTGAACAAATACAATGGACCAATGTTTTTTAAATTTTTTTCAAACATCTTAATTTTTATCTTTGAATCTATTTACAATGGAGTTTTTACAACTGATCCTCCGTCATTTTATATTATTCTTATTCAAAATTTAATGTAGAACACGAAAATGACATTGTCTACTCAAATCCATTTACAGGTAATTGAGAAATAGCTGTATTAAGTTTGAAAACATAGTTATTTTTGAAAAACATAAAATAATTCTTTGGGAAGCTAATTTTTGGACTTGGAACCTTTTATATGCATCATTACACTGCATTTACTTTGTACTTACGCCAAAAAATTTTTGTAACACTGATGACCAGCCACCCTGTATATAAAAATGCATTTAAAAGGATTTGGCTTTAAGGGTCAGAGTGAAAAATCAGTCCGGGGTCCAGGTCTTACGGTAATAGTTATTCCAAAAACAGAAATTCGCTAACAAGTCAGAAAAGAGATATTTAGACAATAGCACACTCTACGACTGGTTAATTCAACTATGTTCTTTCTTATTTTAAAAAAATGGACGAAAGCTGGTATGTAGTGGAAGTAGATGGAATGTCTACTACAGTATCCAAAATTCATTGCTACAACACCAACAAACCTTGCCAAATCCACCTGTCAGCATACGATCTCTCAGGAATGGTGGGGGAGGTGGAGGAGGGTACGGGTCTCGTCCCATCCTGCCTCTGAAGTACCCTCTGTCAGGGCCCATTCTGAAACATGGTGATAATGCTAAACAATGTTTTATCTAGAAGCTCTGGAGGGACTTTAAGTGAACAACTACCACAGAAAATTCATACAATTATCATTTGCATATCTTATTTATTATCATAAAAGTTAAATGAAGAACTGTCTTTAAAAAAAACTGATAAAAGAAACAAGATTAGTAATAATCTTAACAGACAAACTTACAGCACAAAGTCACTTCAAGGCAAACTTATTTTAAATAGTTAGGATGCTATCTCTGCCCTACCATGTGCTTTAAGCAGCACAAGTGCTCTTTTTGTTAGTGTCAACTTAAAACATTTGACCTATAAAAAAATTATAAGGAATTAAAATTGTACGTGAAGACCCACTTAGTTAAATAATCGTGCAGAAAAACAAACCAAATCTACTATACCGTACCGAAGTGAAAGTAAATTAAAACCGACAAGCGAAAGAAGGGTTTCCTTACCCAGTCTTGGGACACTCCTTAGACCAATGGCCGCCGCGGCCGCACCTACGACATCACACGGTGGAACTGTTAGACTTACGAAAAAACTCACACTTTCAGACTTACAGGTACTTGATGGAATACATTAAAAAAAGCTTGGATTCTAGATTTACCCTTAGGCCTATATAGTAAAAAAATACTACAGTCGGAACCACGAGAGTCTGCAGTTGGCGAGAGTCTATCACAAGACAAGGCTAGTGCGACGTTGCCATATTGCCCGTTGACGACACTAATTAAAATACTAAACAATATTCAAATCAGCTGGTATTATTAGATTTGGCAACACCGCACTGTCCTCATTGGCTCCTTCGATGTCACATGGTAAATAGGCTCCTTCCTCAACTGCAGACTTTCGTGGTCCCGACTGTAGGTTTACCATCTTATATGGATGAAATATCAACTTTTTTAAGACCACATTAAATATCATAGGATAAGTTCAAAAGCTCAGTTATTTAATAAAAGTTCATAAACTTAACTGTCAAAACTTTGAGGTTTCAAATAAAAGTAATTTAAGTTACTGGTCCTTAACCAGTGAAATTTTGACACATTCATGAGTTACAGTAAAACACGTTTTACACAGTTATGGCCTAAAATTATAGATCACAAATATTATACGAAGCACACCTGTAACATTGCTCTGGGTTTCCCATTCCTGGCCGCTGACGAACTTTGCTGGTCGACACTTGCACCTTCATCGGCTGTCCATCCACCATTGTCCCATTCAGCTCTTCCACCATCTTGTTTATATCGGTAGAGTCAATGTGCTACAATAAGCAAACATGTAGTTAGTGTTTATTATGTCAAAATCACCATGATATTGAACAATACCTTAATAAATCGATTGTATTTTGTAAGATGCAAGATACAATACCAATTGCAGCTCTTGTAAGAACATGCACTTACCACAAATCCGTAATTGCGGACGATGTCACATTCAACGACAGTTCCATACTTGGCGAACAGCTGGCGTACCTGTGGGGCTCTTGTATTGTCAGACAGATTACCAACAAAGATCTTGGTCGTTGGTGTGTTGGGTCCTACAAACAAAATAGAACAAGATACATAAAAGTTTAACTAAACTTTTTGGATACCAGTTTATAATAAACAAAACACAGTCTACCGTGGGTAAAACAAAATTTAAATGACCAAACTAAATATTCGTTATATCAAGGATTTCCTTAAAACGAGGTTTATTATTGAGGTTAGGTTGCAATTCGCTAAGTCGAGGTTAAAAGAAACATTGTACCCAATGTAGCCTAGACTGAGGTTTGACCTGATTAAAACACAATTAGCTAACTTAAGTAGCATAGGTAGTACTGTTGAGTAAAACATCGGTTAATCCAACATTGTATAAAAAATAAAAAAAAAACCCATAACAACATTGGGCCTACATAATACTGTGTAGTGACTATATGACGGCCAGGCCATTTTATTAACCATATTTCTTGTTTGATTATGGATACCAGCCCAAAACCAAGTTTTGGTTATTGCCGGTAGTAGTAATAGGCAAGGGCGGTCCTAGACATATATTTTGGGGAGGGGGTCACCTAGCAAAGGCGGGGACTCTGGGGGTTCCCCCCTGGGAAAAATTTGGAAATAACGTGCTAAAATTAGTGGTTTTTAAGGTATTTTGAGGACCTAGTTTAATGTGTTCAAGCTTGCCAGTTTATTTTTTAAATGTTAAAAAATAAACTTTTAAAATGTCATGTTTTTTTATTATTGAGACTTATGGTTCTAATATCAAAGGAATACCGCAACATTACAACACATTCAAGCATGTTTTATTTACGAAAACACCCTTTCAACTGGTAAACAGGTGCATGCTAAACAGAAATTGTCCAAAATCAGACCAAGATTTTGAACCAGAGAACTTATTTTATCTAAGAAGTGTTTAAGAACTTGCACCCAACACGACTGCATTATACCTGCCCAGAAAGCAACAGTTAACCTACACAAAGTACACTACCCAAATAACGTTGCCGTCGGCGTCCCGTCACTGCTACCGCCTGAAGAGTTGGTTCTCAGTGTTCTAATTTTTTTCCACCCCAGTGGAATTTTACAAGGGGTCAACGTGAAAATAAAGTTTTAGTGCATTGTTTATGTGGTTGTGCCCATTGTTGTGCCGGGAATTAATCGCACACTGCCGTTGCTGTATATGGCTGAAAGCGTCCGTCGTCTGCCGATCTTCCCTACTTTTTATAACGCACAAAAAATATTCAGACTCGAACGATCCCGAGGTTTGGGTTAGAGTTTGTGATTAGTCCATTCGTTCACCGATTCACAACGATTTGCAATAAAAATTATTAAAGTTCCCCTGGTATAATAGTTTATCTATATAGCCTATAAAATATTTTGGGGGGGGGGTCATGACCCCCCTGACCCCCCCCCCCAGGACCGCCCTTGGTAATAGGTCAGTGGAAGCGTGTCGCAACTCCGCTAGCCAGCATACTATTGCAGTTTACTTGGGGTTTGGCGAGTGTCCAAAGTATCGGGTACATCAATTGCTACATCACGTTCGATTGATTTGATTGTGGCATGGAATGCGTGACCTAGCCTAATTGTTCTGCTGACAAGGGGTGTCGTCATTCCGTGTGACTTACGTAGAACCACCGAACCTGGGGGATGGTTGGTTAGTCCTCAGATTAGAAGAGTCGAGAAGACGCGGTCTACGCACTATCCTTCTCTCTCCTGCGACTGTCCATCGCGATAGACATGTCAATGGTACATCGGGTTCACGTAAATGAATTGTTTACTTGCAGTATCCTAATTCAATGGAACATTTGATTCATATAAATGGAGTGCCTGTTTGCAGTATCCAAAGTTATTAGTTCTTCTCATTCACGCCAATGGAATGTCTACTTGTAGTATCCAAACCCAATGGTATCTTTGGTTTGCATTAATGGAATTCCTATTTGCAGTACCTATTCAAAGTGTGCATTAATGGTACGTCCAGTTCACGTAAATGGAAAGTCTACTACCGGTACTTGCAGTATCCAAACTCAAAGGTAGGCGGTAGGCCTATTTTAGTTTAAATAAATGGAATGACTATTTGGAGTATTTAAAATCAATGGTGCATCAGCCTAATTCCGGCTAACCTAGTTATTAATTAGGCTAATCATTTTGTAGTAAATTATGCTCAATTCTATTAATCTGACTGTTCTTCCCTTTTTCACTGTACGGTGTTTGAATGTGCTATGTTAATTGATTCTTTGACAAACATTATGTTGCGACTCTTGTTTACTTTTTTATTGTTATCTTGCATATAATGTCATGACCACCAATTAACCCATAAGGCCCATGTTAAAAATGTACACCTTCCCATGGTCGGTTACTATGAATGTGCCAAATTTTGTGCAGATCGCTTTAGCCGTTCAGGAGGAGTATTTGTCAAACAAAGGCAGGAGTGTGGTATAAGAGCTTCACTCCGCTCAAATTTACAACTGTCACAGGCCCTACTTAAAAAAAGGTTGTTAAAACATAGGATAAACAATAGGCTTACCTTTTCTGCTGGTAGCAGCTTCCACTTTGATAGCAGAGCCATGCACTAAGTAACCGTTGAGATTTTGGATTGCATCTCGTCCTTGTTCTTCGGACTCCATGTGGACAAACCCATAGTCCTTGACAACATCACACTCCACCACCTTGCCGTACTTCTCAAACAGTGGCTTAATGTCAGCAGACACAGTCTTCTCCGCTAAATTTCCGACAAATATCTTGAAAGTCCCGACGCTACTGAAGCCCGGCATAGTGCTGTCTTGTTACCCTGAAAAGATGACAGGCCTTTAACTTAGATCCATTTTTATAACCGAACCTAGCTCAATTGATAGAAAAGACCAGTTTGTTCCAGTGTTGCCGATTAAATGCTAACTAATTTTCAAGCTATCAGGATTAAGTTATGCTCCACAAGTTACAACTTCAAAACACTTAACCCTTTCAGTGCTATGCGACGATGTATCGTTGTGCGCCTTTTTCACGAAAAGTGCTATGGAACAATATATTGTTGTTCGCATTTCATCCGAAAAACGCTAATCGACGATTTATTGTGTAGGCGCGACTTTCAATCGTGTGAGTTTAAATGGGTATATCGATACTCGGTCGTTGTTTCGAAACAGCGACAGTCAGTGGCGGATCCAGAGGGGGGGCGAAGGGGGCGACCGCTCCATAAGCTTTGGCGGTCGCCCCCCCCTCTGGATCCGCCACTGACTTGTCGCTGTTTCGAAACAACGGCCGAGTATCGATATACCCATTTAAACTCACACGATTGAGTTTAAGTCACACCTACACGATAAAGTAAAAATAAATAAATATAAGTTATAGGCCTAGCCTATACAGTACTTATTATATATATTTATTTATTTTTACTGCATGTAATACAGTTCGGTAGTGCATACACATTTCGCAAAATAATTTGTCACACTGACTTCGGACAAAGAAATGTTATAAAACTTTTGGCCAAACTTAACTTAAAGGCTAAACTTTTGGAGGTTCTCTGTTACGGTGCCGTGCCGATTGGCAAGCGCCTGTTGGAATGCCTGCCGCACTGTGAAACACGTTAACACGTGACTGCGTCATCATGACAATGTTGTCAGTTGATTCGCTATTTTCATAGAGTTTTAAGTTTTACCAAAGGCATCCTAGAAGTTAAATAGTCTAAGTTAAGTTACCAGTACCGTAGCCCAAGTAGGCTAGTTGAAATGCACATCAATCGACAAATTAAATTAAATGATTTAACTTATTGTCGTTTAGTTAAAACTAATGTACAAAGTTCATTACAATCGTCAAAAGAAACCTAAAAAATACCCCCGCTGCAGCAAACCTGCAGACTAAGCGAATTTCCATTTGCCTGATTGGATTTACACTAAAATGCCTCCTTAAAAATATCACATTTATCCCTATTTAAATAGAATCAGTTTAACACATACTTAGGTTTGCTGCAACAGGGAGGGTAAAAGTGTTTTTTATGTAAAATGTTAATAGTTAGTAAGAAATAACAACATTTTCCAAATTTGGGCAAAATATGTTAATAAACAAGCAAACTACAACAGTTTACTTATTCTCCATAAGAATAACATGGGAATTTTAAATTAACAATTTTTTGGAATTTTATTCGTAACCATTAGGCGCATTATAACGCTTCAATATACTAAATTATTTGTTTTTTTAAGCTCTACAAAATAGTTGAGAAAGAAATTGCAAAATTTGATGTTTTTTGGGTCAAAAATGGGAAAAACCCATTTTTACCCCATAAAACCCCCCATAAACCCCCGTTCCCATGGTCCGATCATGCTGGTTCGCGAACTCGTTCAAATAAACGTAAGTTTACACGTTTGTACCAAATTTTATCAAAATCGGATCATTTTTGCTCGAGTTATCGCGCTATCGGACACATATATATATATATATATAAATATAGCCTATATATAAATATATATATATATATATATATATATATGAATTTGAACGGATGGTGTTTTTGGTCTCCAGGGACCTCAAAACGAAAAAAAAAATCTGTCCCGAGTCCAGGTCTTACCATGAGTACTACGGTAATAGCTTATTCCCTATATGGGAAATTCGCTAAAATGAGGCCTACGGTAACTCATTCATTTCTGAACCAAATTTAAGTTAAGTAGGCTACTAAGTAAGGCTTTTGTGTTTAAGTTAGGTGAAATTTGATCCATTTACGTGCAAAAATCAGCAATTTCCGTGACATCGGGCACTGCCATTTTGACCGCGGCATAAATCGCCAGATAGCCTATCGGGCGCATGCCAGCTTGAGGGTTAAATTCGGTCAATATTAATTTGGGGCTGGAATTTTCAGATTTTCAATTATCCGGCTGCACTTTACTTGACGTCCTACACTCATTCAATTGTTTTTTCGATTCGATATTTTCATTCGATATAGTAAGTTATCGTTTGGTTAGTTTAGGTTAGGTTAACCTTACCTAACTAACCAAACGATATATCGAATGAAGCAATCGATTAATCGATATATCGATCAATATCTTCATTCGAATGAGTGTAGGACGTCAAGTAAAGTGCAGCCTATTATCCTCCAAAACCTTTATTTTATAAGGTAGGCTACACTTTTAACACTAAGTACAGGAAGTGCGTTTCAGCTGTGGCCTGAGTCTTAAATTTTTACCAAAGTGCTAGAGAGAAAACACGTTTGAGATAGCCTGGCATAGGCCTAGGTAAGTTAACACATTAAAGCACATAAGAACACAAAGTCATAGGTAGGCCTAGGCTAAGTTAGGTTTGGGCCTTATGATATATTTCTGAGTCAAATTAGGCAAGGGTCCCCAAAAGTGCCAGGGAACAAAGTGTTCAAAATAGGCCTATAGGAAAATAGCCTAATAAGAACACCTGAAATGTGTTTCCAAAATTTGTTTTAGAGCCCACAAACTACACAAACTTATAAACTAACTTGGGCCAAAAAGTAGCCTACATAAAAAAACTCTAATTAGGCCTAAACTTATCACAGTCACATATAACAATAAGAACAAAAAGTGGTTTGACCTCTAGGGACTAGAGACATCAAAATGAAAAAGCAAATCGGCCCCGAACCATGTCCATAGCATTTAGTCTTTAGCTAACGTTAGGCGTAGGGAAGGGAAATTGGCTAAAAAAAAATACAATTTGTTCAACTGAAACATATTCTTGGATATACAGAAAGAATGACTTGAAAGCATAGATAACAATTTTTCTTGAACTCTAGCCAAGGCCACAACATAGAACAACATAATAGAAGTGCATGGCGTCACCATGAAAGGCCGCCAACGCCAAGTTGAGGGACAAGAAGCCAGCTTGACTAGAAAACTTAAATAACAATTATACCTATGAATTATTGTTAGTGCGACTACCTGGTATGATGGTTATTACAATTTGATAGTTTTTTATCCTAACTAACTTTTACTTACTTCTGAAAGATGATTAATCAGCAACGACGCGTTCACGTTCTTCTGAAAAGATGGCGTCAAGTGAGAAAATTTCTTGGTGTATTTTGTTGAGGAAAGAGCAGGAATAACAAAGGCTGGTTGAAATGATGACGTGTACGGCGCTGGTGAACAAAAGACACTTCCTTTCCGAGCTTGGGCTTGGGTCATTTAAGAGCCAATAAAGCAAATACTGTATACAAAACTAACTCAACTATATTTATCTGTTGGGGGGGGGGATCCTTTATTTTCATCGGCACCCCAATCAATGTTGAAAATATCCTCACATGTTTAGTTATATAGGTTAGACTAACCAACAATTGATTACACATCACATTAATTTTAAATATTGAAGCTCGCCTTTCGTATATAGTTCATGTCCTGTGACACTGATCACTATAGTGTCAACGATATTTCGTTTCTATTATTTTAGAGTTTATTTCATGATTTTAACTTGTATATATTATCCATGGTTGTATGGTAAAATGCACAAGTACCACATCACCCACATCATGACTAAAGCCACCAATTGATTTTAAATCGTGCAAGTGTACGGTTTATAATTAAATTAATAGTCATTATTTACTTTCTTTAATGTAATCAGAATCCTAATCCCTTTATCAAATTCATGTTAGCCATGTTTTTACGTTTGTTTGAGTTTGACCCAGTTGGTAACGTCTAGAATTGGTTTATTACGGGTTGGTTATATCTAAAAGAGTATGTTCTATTTATGGTTTTATATAAACAATAACTCATCCTCTAGTTATATATAACCATAGACTAACCAACACAAGTAGACTTCTCATCCCATTGTAAATTTTGAAGCACGTTTTTCGTGTCTAGTTCATGTACGTGACACATGGGCACTAGTGTCGACGAAACTTTGTTTCTATTTTTTAGGGTTAATTTCTTGATTTGTGCTTTACTGTTTGGTTATTTAACTAGGGGATAAGTTATTGTTTATGATTAGATCGTATTATTTGGTTAAACGAGGTTTTAAATGGCTGTAATAACGGGAAACAAATTGTAAACAAAACACGACACCTGCAGAAAACCGTACAGAACTAACAATAAAATTGTCTTCAGCTGTTCCATAAGGATGAGAAATCTACTAAGGGAGTATGTTTTATCTATGATATAACCAAACAGTAGAGCACGAATCATGAAATTAACTCTAAAATAATGGAAACAAAATTTCGTCGCCAGTGTCTCCGGACATGAACTAGACTGTGACTAGACACGAAAAACGAGCATCAAAATTTACAATGGGGTGGGAAATCTACTAAGTTTTAAATCCGTAAAACTATATAGACTAACCAACACAAGACTTGTGTTGGTTAGTCTATATAGTTTTATGGTTTTATCTATGATTTTACAATACAAAGAAAATAAATACAATGTGGTTTGTTTATGGTTAGGTCTAAAGCATGGGTCTAAAGTATAATTCTGACGATTGATTCATATATAGGATTTTAGTAAGCCTGCCATTCTCACAAAAAAATCTTTAGGACCTTATATGTTCTATGATAAACTAACAAACACAAGGGATTATGTTTTATCTATCGTTCTATGTTATATCCTAGTAAAGTCCTATAATTAAAGTACAATGATACCTTAGTTGGTGCAGCTGTTTTTTGGCAATGGCCTGACAATACTTTTTCCCCTGTACCGGTATTTAGGAATACTCCACTGATGAGTGACTCATTTACGAGATGTGTGATTGCTTCAATAGTAATCTGACTCACAGCTTTTAACATCTCTATTGATATTTCATCACAGCCTACAGCTACAGCTTTAGTTTAAAAGCTTTATTTGATTCACCACTAGTTTTACAGTTGCTTCGGTGACCGTACTGAATCTAAATTCCTTTCTTGTATCATATTGTTTATTAATTAGTCATATAAAATTTAATCGTTTCTTCATCAGCCTACCAGACCCCATTGTTGTAAAATAGTTAATCTCATTAACTTCAAAACCGTCAATAATTTCTATACAATTGTTCTTATAAACATCGCAATTCTTGATAAATTTTCAGAAATCTTTGTGGTGTTGTTTTTGGTTGATAAAAACCCTTTTTTCTCATACTAGACCATTAAATACAATCTGTTTCTTATCTCCTTATACTTTTGCCAATCAGAATATTGCTTCTTGACTTCCAATATCTATTTCTTAATTTATTTTTTCCCTCGTCAATTACTTAATTATATCATTTCTCCAAGGAGCTACTTCTTGGTTACCCTTTTACACACTAGGTGCGTGGTTATCATAAACTTTTCTAATATATCACTGGTCAACGCATTCTCAATATTATTTACTCCTTGTAAAATCGTTATCTTTTTCCAATCTAGGCCTATCTCAGAAAGTTCTTTTTATACAGCTTGGTCGACATTGAATAAAAAAAACCTATATCTGATAATCATTGGTTTATTCTTTTTTCCTTTTCTTAGGACAAATTCACAATCCCACCAACCCCTCTAAATCCTATCTTTTAACAAGACACTTAAAAAAAAAATACAAAAAAAACAACGAAACCTAAATTGGCCCATCAATGACCATAAATGATCCAAAATCGTTTGATCCAATTTCATTTGATCCTAAATAGTTTGATCCACCAGTTATAAAGCAGTTCGTTTGATCCAAAATATACAAAAGTACAGTCATGACCAGAAGTACAATTTTGCATTGTGGTGTAAACTTATGAAATATACTGTTTCGTGTTCCACATTAAATTTTGAATAAGAATAATAGAAAACGATGGAGGATAAATAGTAACTGTTTTGTACAGTAACAATTTATTTGGTGTACTAAGTTTTGATTTAGATCCAAGAAGCCAATTATGTTTAGTTGTTTTAAAATTTAGATGTTGCCTTTTAGTCCAGATATGTGCCTTCCAATTGAGCTTTGCATTTAAGTGCATGTCCAAGTATTTTATTTCTGTTACCTGAGGGAGGTGAATATTGTTCAGAGACTATAAAATATTGTAACAATGACGAATCACCTGTCTGAATATGATGTTATGTGATTATTAAATTATTGGAAAATAAATAAATAAATAAATAAACAAGGCTGCATATAAATGAAACCTGACTTAAAGCAAACAGGATAAAGAAAAAAGAAGAAAAAAACCTTTCCTTCTGCTTGGATTCTGTTCTGTTCTGTTTGTCTGTCGTCGTCGTCACTTTTCACTGCACTGCACTGTCACTTCTGTTGCAGCGTTGCAGCTGTTCTGTTCTGTCAGTGTCGCTTCGATGACAACAACACAACAACACAACACAGACACAAGTCAAGTACAAGTGTGACTGTGAAGCAACGGTGGGACTCGTCAATCTGAATCTAAACTACCATTTATTTTCGATTTTGAAAACTAAGTACTAACTGACGGCGACAGTCGACTCTCTGCAACGAGTTTACTGCAGGGTATAAGTTATAGCAATAATAATTTGATTTTCATAAACAAAGAAATCGGCGTTTTAATTTTCTACTAGCCTTTTTAATTTGCACTTGGAAGTAAGGAATGAACGTTTAGGTTTAGGTAATATATTTTTACTTTCTGTTGATAACAATCGACTTGCCTTTTTCTGACTTTTTAGTGACTACAGTTCAAAATTATCCTCAAGATGATTTTTGACAAAAGACTTTTAAATGTGACCGTTTTGGGACTCGCCTTCATGCTGATCTTCACTGCTTTTCAGACTATGGGAAACATTGAGGTAGGCCTAAGCCTAGCCAAGTTAGGCCTAGTTGTACCTATGTAATAAAATATAGACAATGCTTGTTTATCTATATTAAGTTATGTGAGTCTTTTTAGCAAATTACCTAGTTTCTTTGATAGGCAATTTTATTTTTTAAATCCACTAAACAATTGATCACTCGAATCTTTTAACTGTCATGTACCTACTAAGTTTACATCACTCTTGCTTTTACAAATTATGATATCTCTATATAAAATAAGTGTAAGATGAGAACAGGACTCTGCATTTAGCTCTTTCCTTCCGATCCTGAACCTTTTCATTGCTCAGACCGCTGTTGACCACTCTCTACCACTGCTTGTTCCTTTGGGCAGTCGTCCGTATCTGTTGGCATAAACAAACGAATGAAAATATTGATTATTCAATTGTTTCATTCGTATATATCGATCGATCTTTTCATTCGCTTGTTTGTGCCAACAGATACGGAAGTCTACCCGTTCCTTTTTTATTATTTTTACATAATTTTTGTAGGCCTAGCTTATAAAAAGTTAACACATTTAAAAGGCCACCGTAGCTAATGAGGGATGGCCCGCTGAGCCAAAATAAAATCTTAAATGTAAGTATAGGCCACGATTACTAGAAAAATACCCGGTATGGATCATAAACATAAACAAAATGACGTTGTTGGCCCGAATCCTATACTAATAGCATTGAACATATGTTTTAGCATATGTTAAATAATGTTTATTTTCGGGCCAAAAACTTCATTTGTTGATGTTTATGATCCTTACCGGTATTTTTCTAGTAATCGTGTTATAGGCTTATATGCACATCAAATTAAAGATCTTTGTTAGTAAAATACAATGTTACAAATTTGAACTCAAACCTAATTGTGATAGGCCTAGTTTTAATGAACCAATATTTGGAAATAATAGCCTTTTGGTAATTTGGTTATTCTATGCGTTCTTCCTCACAATTGATGCGCCAAATATTGACGTAGAATCTTTCGTTTTATGTATTGGTAGTGCATGACGTTTTATAGTGTTATTGTTTGCAGAACGGAACAAATTTTCTGCAGAAAATCTAGTTTTCAACTTTCTACAGAAATATTTTCTGCAAAAAAACAAGTTAGGCCTAATTGTAGAATTTTCTGCAGAAACTTATACAGGTTAAGTGTAAGAAAGGGCCATGTGGCCCTAACTTTGCCTGTGTAAATAGCCTAATGTTTTTAATTAGTTGTTATAAAAACAAATAAATTATAAAAAACAATTGAGCAGCTGGGCTTTCTGTAGCCATGGCCGTCTTTCTGCGATAAAGTCGTACTGTTGCCCGTTCTTTGGGGCATTTAATTACACAGGTACTTTATGAGATGGAAAAGAGAAATGAGGAGGTATTCGGCCACGGACTCAAAAAAATTTTGAATTACAGCTGATCTGTACTGAGACCCGTTATGTCACATGATAGGCGTCAGCCAATCAGAACGCTCGCTAGAGTCAATAGCAGGTGCTCATTTAAGCGTCAGCACTCTCGACACTGCTGGCTTGCTCTGTTTTAAGCTTATTAACTTTAGTTAGTGTACACTTGTATCCAAACACCTTTGAATTTCGGTTGTATAGGGTCTTAGGGTAGAAATATAATTAATAAGGAGGATGATGTCTCATGGTAGGCCTAATTAATTACTTATTGGAGATTGTAGGTGCTGTTCCTGGACTTAGTTGATTTTCAGTAGACTCAATAGAATAGTACCGGTAAACAAATATGAATATGGTTAATTAAAATCTATTTACTGGCTAGGTAGTAAGCAATTTTCCAAATAAAAAGATCCAGAGAGCAGGTTATCACACTGAAAGGGCTGTATTGATTGGTGTTTTACTAAACAAGCAAAAACCATAAATGATACTTGCAATGCAATTATTTGTCAAACCAGCTTATAACTGTACTTTATCAATTACATTATTCACATGCGGTATCTAGTCAAAGCTATCCTAACAAATGCTTCAGCTTGTCACCATAAACAACAAAACCTATAATTTTCCAACAGTTTCACATCATGAAAAGTAATTTTTTATTTACAGTAAGCCTACCGAAACCAACTTGACATTTCAACTTGTGATCAAAAGTGTATTTTCAGTTAGACAACACCATAGACTAACCAACACAAAGTAGGTAGACTTCTCATCCCATTGTAAATTTTGAAGCACGTTTTTCGTGTCTAGTTCATGTACGGTGACACTGGGCGCTAGTGTCGACGAAATTTTGTTTCTATTATTTTAGGGTTAATTTCTTGATTTGTGCTTTACTGTTTGGTTATATAACTAGGGGACAAGTTATTGTTTATGATTAGATCGTATTATTTGGTTAAACGAGGTTTTAAATGTCTGTAATGATGGGAAACAAATTGTAAACAAAACACGACCTCTACATAAACCGTACAGAACTAACAATAAAATTGTCTTCAGCTGTTCCATAAGGATGAGAAATCTACTAAGGGAGTATGTTTTATCTATGACAACACATTAGATATCCTGTCAAGTGTTACTAAATGCTTTTTAGATGTGGGAAAAAGTTTTAATTGTCAATCAATCTTGTGTCCAACTATCTAATCTTATTGTGCGTGAGATTTTTGACCCAGTAAGATTACACATTTAGGACTGTTTTTCTCAATCGTTAGGTTACTCTAGCAGGCATTCCCGGCAAGACAAGTAATTAAAAGCAAACAAGAGTATTTGGTGTACAAAATGGGCAAAAGAGATTATGGATTTGTAAATGTGGTTTATTGTGGCATAGGATTGATGTTAGTTTTCACTTCATTCCAAACTATCGGCAACATTGAGGTAACAAGTTCTATTTAGTTTTATTCAAGTTAACTTTTCATCAGCATTTGAAGTAAGTTGAACATAAACTTTACAACAGTAGTTTGGTGGGAGTTTCAAATTAAAAGGTCACTAAATGTTACAATTTTGTTGAAAAAATTGATTAGTTTCAGGAAATTTAAATCTATTTTAATTGAGTTTTGAGTTGCACTGGCAATAAGCAACGTTTACATGAGGCCCGTAGAGCAGGCAGGTTACCGGACAGGTTACTTGCCTCGAATGTATTTCATGTTACATGGGGCTTGCAAGAAACCTGTCCGCCAACTGGCTTCGTGGAAACCATAGTATGCAGGACATCACATTGTTGTATGCACATGGTACCATTTGTTTATTGTTTATTTTGCTGTTTTGTAGACATCTGTGACTTTCTCAAAAATGGAAGTTGATTAACACGTTCGCTGCGGGTGGGTCAGTACTGACCCTCGGTGATTGCAACCCTCACACGGGTCAGTACTGACCCAAAACCCAAACTGAAGTGCATCATTCTGTTAGTCAGTGCAAGCCTAGCGTCGGTCGAAGGCGGACCTATAGCCTACCACGTTAGCGTGTAGTGTGAGACTTTCTTTTTGTTGTGGTGTAGGTTGGTAGTAAATTTTCCCATAAAATCCCCGTCTGGCAAGCTTAGAAATCAACTTGTTGTCCCGTCTTTCTCCCTCCAATTGGCATTACAATGAAACCGGTTACGTTCCAAGCAGTGCTGCTATCTATGGGTGTTTTAGCACCACTTTTGTCGTAACGCTGTATATCACCCCACGTTATTTGCTATTCGTCAGACCGAAATTTGAAAGCCAATCGCCCAGCAATTGTGCTCGTTCAATGCTGTGCCGCACCAGGGATGCGCCCGCCATTGATGAGCCGCAGCAAACGTGTTAAAACTTAATTCTTTGCTTGATAAATGGATTGAAACAAATTATTTTATCAACAATAATGGTAAATCAGCCTGAAACATTGTTCTGAAACAAATTTGTAATTTTAGTAAAGGTCTGATAGTTAAGTAGGTAATGGCAGTAACAGTGCTTGTGGATGAAAGTAATACATTATTGATCGCATCAATCATATATATTAAAACGTGACAGGGTTTTTTTTATTTCACGATTCTGAATCAACCCCTTGACGGATTTTTGTGTTGAAAGAAAGATAATTTTGAGAACTAGGGAATGTCAAAGCCATAATTTTAGTTTAGGGTTACAGGTTTTTATTAATTAAGTTTTAATTTTTTTAAAGTCTAGCAGCCGACGCTAACATTCTACACTAGCTTTTGGTATAATATCATTTGCTCAACGTAACAGCTGTAAACATTTAGCGTATGTGACACAAATTTAGCATTCGGATAAAAATTACATCGAAGGTTTGACTTATTTATACTAGGTATGTGTATTGCTATAATCATTTATACTTTTATTTATTCGTTAAGAGGGTGACATATTTATTATTTAAATATACATAGTAAAACTTTGGATGATATAATTTATTTTTTAGAGCAGTCTATAATATCTTTAAGTAATAATAATAATAAGTTTATTTTAGTGCAATATGCAATTATGAGATTATTTTATTATTTATACTCTGTGATTTAGTCATTGATTATATGAAATAAGTAAGATTAGGCCTATATAAACTATTTCTGTATAAAATGTAGGTATATAGTCAATGATAAAATCGAGGCTCTCATTTTATGTTAACTAAACTGTTTTGCTGTTTACAAGATGATACTCAATAAAACGGCAGAATTGGTCTCAATGTGTGTAAACTAGCTTTTCTGAATTATATTCAGTTTTAGTTGACCACTCGATTCCCGTACGTAGGACGGGCCAACAGCTTGTATATGTTAAATGCTGAAAATATTTCAGTTTAACTCATTAGGTGGTATTTAACTTAAATCTTGAGCAAACACTCTTGCGACATGTATTCAGCGAGTTCGTTAATCCAAAAGGAGATCCCATCTATGAACCAGATTTAGCATAGTCATTTGAACTCAAAGAGAAAATATTGGAATGCAACTCTTATGGAATGAGCTACAGGTACTTTAAAGCTCTGTATACCTTTGACGCAGTCATATCAACCATCAATTATATCATTTATTTAAGATGCGGGCGCCACTATGTGCGTATTTTAACCCAAATATGAGTGTAGGATGAGTGGCGCGATCTTGTAGTCTTGTTAGTGACTAAGGCCGACATATTCCTTAGACACAGCTGTTAATTAATAGCCCATACAGCTAATGGCAATTAAGGTACCTACAGTTTATAGTGGGATCCGAACCACATTTTTGCTTTGGTATTAACAAATTGGTCTAATTATCAGGATAGTCCTGCAGTTGGTCGTAGGACTCACTAGTGCGGACGTTAATCCAAGGTGTTAGAGTTTCATTTTGGTTGGATTAAATAGTGTGTGTATAAAATGGTGTAACAGCTCACTCTTTTTAACATTGGAATAGAGAGAATTTTATACTTTTGGAATGTATCTTAGGTAATATGCAAATGTAATAGTCTTCATGCATTTTCTTTGATTTAATCTGTAAAAAAATACTGGCAACAATAAATTAAGTGCCATACCTGAAGGGTTATGACTCTTAACTTCCAAGAATAGTATTTTTTCACTTGACACACAACAAAGGTCTGAGCAGCCTGTTTGTTTAACAAAACCTGAGCCAACAGCTGATAATTACTTAGTAAATGATAACCTCTCATCTAAATTGACTTCTAATTCGTCCATGTAGCGTATGTTTGTTTCCTACTGTACAATGTTGACAGATATGGAGTTTCAATGTAATATGGTTTGACATGAGTGATGGTTTTTAATGTTCGTGCAAAAATTCTCAGCCATCCCAACATATAAGCATGAAATGTTATTGTGAATCAAACTTGCATTTAACTTTAAATTGAACAGTTCTGTCTGCATTTAATCTGAGGCTTCAATGAAAATTATTGTGAAATGGTTATTTTTACTTTCTCCTCCTTCCGGTACCATAGTACATGTATGGAGAAAGTAGGCCTATTGTTTTCGTCAAAATTTTTGAGTTTGAGTTTTGAGTAGATATATCCGTTTTGGGCCCCCCCTGGTCCAAAAACATGTGGTTTTCGAAGTGATGTCTGTGTGTGGGTGTGTCTGTGTGT
Organism: Macrosteles quadrilineatus; assembly: GCF_028750875.1. Classification (NCBI taxonomy): domain Eukaryota; kingdom Metazoa; phylum Arthropoda; class Insecta; order Hemiptera; family Cicadellidae; genus Macrosteles; species Macrosteles quadrilineatus. Next base: position 10,352,637 of record NW_026542601.1, on the reverse strand, counting down.
GTGGATATACGTACAGAGCTACAGACCACACCTGTGGTCCGATTTTGATAAAATTGGTACATAGGTACTAATCTATGGTATCTCCAGCAGTTTTTTTCATCGTTTTGAAATTTTGATTTTCAATGATGATTTTCTCTTTAAAATCCATGAAATAACGGAAAAATATAATTTTCTTGAGAATGGCCCAAACAATTTTGATACAAATTTAGTATGTTATAGCCCTTTAAATTTTGAATAAATGGTATAACTACCATTGCTGTAAAAATTATGGCTCAAAAGTTATTATAAATTAAGTTATTTTCCCATAATATAACCAAAAATCTGATTAAAAAACCGGTTTTGCTTTAAATTAGTATGTTATGGTCCTTATAATTTGAAACAAAATAGTGCAACCTCCCATTGCTGTAAAATTACAGTTCCAAAGTTATTCCAACTTTTGCGATTTACCCTATAAAATGTTATGGTCACTCCCACCGCTTACCCATGATAATGGTTGTTTACTAGCTAATGGGAGAAAGTATGTGTCAGATTGCTGATACCGCATTTAAAGTATTTGAGTTGAACTCATTTGTATTGAGAAAATCTTCTAATCTTTAACTTAATTGGCTTCATATATGAAGGGATTTTCCTGTCTTTGTGGTGATAGGTTCAGACAATTCCCTCATGAAATTTTCAAGGCCATCCTGTTTGAGATAAGTTCAAGGACGTTTAACTTCCTGAGTTATTTCTTTGCCACACCCATCACACACTTTAAAGAACTTTAGTCAGAGAAAGAACCAAAGTGGAACTCCAAATCGGTACCTTTAAAAAAACCTCCTAGTAAACGTTGTCCTATGTTTTTTTTATGTTTGAGAAATCAGTTGGAAGATACAGAATACGATTTTTATGGTTTGTTACATCAACGATTACATCAGAATCCAACAAAACAACAATTTATTAAGAATAATACACTAATACTATTTAACTGAAGTCTAATATAAACAATTAAGCAAAAACTTGTTCTCTTTAAAATATTATATTTTGTACTTTTGTTTTCCAACATTCTTATATGACCCATCTACTTATATTAGCAGTGCAGGCATGCCTATAGATTATCAAGTGTTTTTACGCATGACGATTAACGACGATTCAGATTTTGTGTGGAAGTTGATAATACTTATAAACAGAAGTCCGTCTTTGTTCTATTGCTATCTTTTTAGGTTGCTGCCATTGAACTTTAGAGTGGTTCTTTATCTTTGGAAAGATTCAAGTTGTCCTATATAATAAATTGGTTTTAATTTTAAAATTTTTAGAATTGTAATGTTAATTTTAAATTTTGGTATAGATAAACTTAAATAAATAAATGAAGGTGATGAACTATCCTCCTATCAAATTTATTTCATATAGGTTTTTTTAATTTTTTTTTTAACTATTTAAAAAATAAACCACTTCAATATTTGCCCTACAGTACAGCCAGAAATTTTCTTTGATTTATTTTATACACATATTTAATCCATCAAGAAATTGTATACGATTTCATGGGTAAAAAGGTGTTTTTAATAAATGTTTTGAACAGATTTGGAACTGGTTACTCATACGGCCAGAAAATTGATTTGCCGGTTTTACACTTGACCTTAGTTAGCCAACCAGATTTCACACATTTGCCAACATTACTGTGGAAATCATAACACTGAAACTAATCAGTTGGCAACACTTACTTAAACTAGCTACATTCACCAGCTGAATTTTACAGCTGTTTCTACTGGATTGCAATTCCAAGCGAACGAAACACATTTAAATTCATACGAGGAGACCGGTGTGCAAATTTTGCCTAGTTTAATAGACTGAGTCCAAAACTTATTTCCGATGCAAAATGAATCCAGTACAAAACCCATTTTAACCTTTTCAAAATTATGTTTGGTTATCTATGCATACTGTTAGAAAGATATTTTCCTGTAGATGTGCAGAATCCCTTTATAAATTAAAATAGGCTCAAAAATAAGCACAAAAAAGGTCAGCATAACTGGATATTTGAAAATGGACTCCATAAACCAATTAAACGTGAGGGGGCGAACCCCTTAAGAAAATTACCCTTTTAATTATCATTTGCAGGTTTGCTAGATCATAAGCTTTAAAATGACACCTCGATTTTAAAAACGGACGGTAGGACGGCTGGAAAAGGGATGTTACTGGGCAAACCCTTATTGTATTAAGTATAGACTATAGATAGATTGATTATAAACAGATATTCATTAATTTAAACCAGTTGCTACGCTTTGCCACCCTGCTAGTCAGTGTGCATTGCTGTTTTGTAAATAAACACTTAACCAAGCTCTAAATTGCTTGCTCACGTTTCACAAACGTGCAAAAAAGTATCAATAAGCTTAATAACCCAATAGCAACCACAATCTTTATGACTACTCATTTAAAATAGGAGATGACTTCTAGAACTCTGAATAAAACATAGCTAAATTTTGTGTTGATTTTGTAAAGGAATTTTGACTATTGTTGATAAACCATATTGTTGCTTTACATTTTTCTGGTACCCATATATTTGGGTCGCACACAATCATAAAAATAAATATTTTTTGTTCCTAAAAATCCAAATCGACAATCAAATGCCCAAATACACCATATTTGACTCAAATTAATTTTTTCCTTGGTTATTTAAAACATTTATGTGAACTGTGTAATAGGTATGTCATCACAGAACTTTCTAGTGTTAACTTACTAAAATTTTTATATACAAATATTTCAGTGTTAACATTGACTTTATCTAAGACGTTTAGTGTATTGTGTACAACTTTTTCCTCTTCTTATTTTGATTTCCAATAATATTTAACTCGAACATCATCATTCACTGTTTCCAACTTCCATTTGACCCGGTTTCGGTCCAGCAGTTTTGGACAGAGTCCAAGTGGTTTAACAGTGTTTGTTGTGCCTCACTCTCTGTGTAGGACAACTGGTTGTCGTTCGACCTTGAACCGGTTGTCTGACTCTTACTGAATACCACGATGGTCTCTCCTAATACTTCCACTTTCATTCTAGTGGTCAGCATATCTTTCACTTTCACTGATATATTGACTTATGGATTACTGTTTCCATTGACAATTACCTAGACAAATCAACATGGTATTGGATTACTACTTCAAGGTTTATAAAAGTTCGGATTGTGAAATTCGTTTGAGTATTGTAAATTATTAAGAAAAAATATTAAAATGTGAGAGCAGTGGTAATAACATTTATGATTAGGAAACACATATCGATTCTAACTAGGCTATTTAAAAATTAAATGTTTAGAGTGTCAGGTCAAATTTTTTTCATTTTGTTGGATTAAAATTTTATCTAAAGTTGGACTAATTATGCGGATAAGATATAAAACCAAGCTTACAACCCAATAATGATATTTCTTGTTTGCTTTAAGACACTCATGTAACTCTTGAAGTTCATAAATTGTTTTTTAACCAAATACACTGAAAATATTTGGAAACTTATAAAAATCTTTAAGCATATAATTAAAATTTTTTTAAGTACCATATGTATTTTACTAATATCCACCTGTAATATTGCGGTTGTTTTAAAATTTAAATCCACCCAATTAGTTATTTAAATTTTTTTTTTTAATTTTTTTACAAAGAATTTCTTAGAGTACCTACTAGAGAGATTTCATCTTACAATTTTATGAGGTTGATATCAAAAGATCAGTGGACCAAGATCTAGTGTAATTTTAATACTCTTAATCGTTGCCACCCGAATAACGAAGACTGTAATTTTCTGTTGTGAAATATTTGTAAACTTCCGTTTGAGATGACAGTGATTCAGTGACTAGGACTAATGAAGCCTGTAGAGTCTCATGTAGAGCGAGTAACGACCATAACACCAAATTAAGTGTTACTTTCCTCATTCCTAACTTTCTACGGTCCTCGGTGAACGTCTAGAGTACTTCAAATAAAAATTGGCAATCTTGAGTTTGACTCCAGTTAAATATTTGTCTTTTGTCAATTGTCTAAAAATTCTTGAAATTCAAAATATGTGATTTTGAATTGATTTTGAATACTTTCAACACAAACAAAGAGAGTTGGATAGGATTTTATTTAAAAGAATTAATAATATATAATTTTTCTATACATTGTATACAATGAGAGTATCTAAAAACTTTCATGTTTGGTCTCCAAATAAAACAATACTAAAATGCAAAAAAATCTGTTTGACATTAACCAAACTCTACCAGACTTTTAACTTGCGGTTTTAATTTAAAATAAAATCTCATCCATTTATTTAGTTATTAGCAATGTAACTAATAAATACAGTGGATAAAGTACCTACTCAAAACAGTGTACACTCGAACATGACTCAGACTGTCATCCAAACTTTACTTATTCGGCTGTTGTTGATGCTTTGCACACTTGTTTGTGTTCCTCTGCACGTTGTTTCCTACTTGGCATGCTGAAATTTAAAAGTTAAATCACCTTAAAAGAGATAAAGTAAAGATATGTTGTAACTATAAAATCAGTTAGTCAAAGATTGTTTGGAAAATATTTCCAAAATATAACACTATTTCTTTAAATACATGTTCAACGATGAAAGAAATTTTTCTTTAAACCTTATTAAACTCTTTAACCTTTGTTTAGCTTCTTACATTCATTGAGCATTGTGACAATGTTCAATATTATTAGTACTTTGAAGCTAAAGCTCTGTGTGTACAGTAAAGAAACTTTGCTTAGAATTAAATAATGTACCCGAATTTATTATTGTTAATTTCCCAGTAATTTTAAAAATAAGACTAATTGCTCTGGAGACTACTCCAATATAATTCAAAATACCCGACTTAAAACCCCCATTTTCTACTAAGTGAAGGAGTATACCTCATTACACATCCATTAGGATTTCTTCAGAGAAAATTTCTTTTTCGGATGCAAAATTCACTTTTTCCTCAAGGAATTGATATTCCCGAGCAGCCAGCAAGTCATTTAGAACTTTTTCTTAGCAATTAAATAGTTGGTGATTGTATCCTTTATAAGAAACTGCATGGTCCAGGTTGCGACAGAGGTTAAAGAGAAAGGAGTAATATTTTACACCGTTGCGGCAAACCTGCCAATACAACAGTGTTACTTAACTGGCGAGTAATGTGTGTGTACATATTGGATGTCTACAGCACAGTCAATGGCTTAACAATTGCGTTGATGAATTCTGGCCTTGGGTTATATCAGTTTGCAATTTCGTGCCCAGTTTACAAATAAAAAATCTATAACATGTCAAAGAAGAGCAAGAGTCTAGACTTTCTTTTTTCACATTATAGCCTAAATAGAAAAAAATAAACATTAAATGTACAGTATTACAAACAAAATAAACATTAAACAAATATTACAAATCAATTGTATTTTCAAAGTAATATGCTTGATCAAAAGCTGTTAGTTGTTTAACTCCTGTTAACTTAGTTGAATCCAATTAAACCTGAAGACCTTCTGTTAATTAACCAACAGTCCAATTAAAATTACAGTTGTTCACAAACAATTCTTTCAATAAATAATTGTTTTTTTAACTACATCTTAAAAATTCCAATTCCAATGTTAATAATGTGTGTTTGCTTTGCATATTATTTACTATTTATTACAAACAGTTTTCAGTCAGACCCGGTCATGAAAATTTAAAATGTTAAGTATTGTGATTTATATCCCAGGAAAAAGAACAGTTCTAAACCTTAACAATAATAATCCTGGATTCCATTTTACATTATTTTGTCCACATTCACCAATTATTGTAAATATTGGCTACGATTGTTATTAATAGTTGGCAAGCTGTTGATAGGATTGTAGCATTGACTTTTGTTACTGAAGTAGACGTTACTTTTTTTGTTACTGAGATAGTTCGTGTGACATAAAAGAAGCTATCAAACAACATTACAAAATAACATTTGAACATCATTAAATCACCATCACCAACAATGAACTTCAAACAAAGAGAAGGTATCAGTTCGACTTGGTTAAAAAGGCTGTGTACGTGACAGAAGTCAAGAATTTTTATCAGTGCGAACTGTCAGTGTCCCACTTCAACTACTGTACATCCATTTTGAAGAAAAATTTGATGGAATGTCTAGTTATATTAATAGTACAAGATTGTAGCAACACCATTTAGTACCTCTCTTGATTTGGCAGTATTTGCCCAGAAAACAATGATCACAGTGTTACATTTGACATTGTGGGTGTATCACAAAGGCAAGCAAGGAAAGGACAACTTGTACTTTACAAACTGAAAGATAAGTCGTTGAAGTCAAGGAGGTAAAGTTTCTAAGTGTAACGAGGCTGTCCCAATGGCTAGCGGCCAAATGCAAATTTTATTTCGCAATCTCAAATCTTTCCTCAAAATCTCAAATCGATTAAAAAAAAAAGTAAAATGAGTATAATTTGAACCTGGTCGCAAGTAAAGACTTAACTTGGACTAATAATGAAAATAAAACCAGTTTGATGAATAATTTAAATTTGATGTTTTTAAACATGTTTGAGGGGGAGGAGTATACACTCTATTCCATTCATACTTGGCTTAAAATACCTACTTTGTATGAAGTTCATTGTTGGTGATGGTGAGTTAATGTTGTTCAAAGGTTTATTGCGGACATTTTCCATCACGATTGTAAACAACAATACACAACGTTTCGGGATCTGGATGTGTTAGTTAAGTTTTTTCACCTGAGGACGGGATCAGATTCCAGATCCCGAAACGTTGTGTATTGTTTTTTACAATCGTGATGGAAAATGTCCGCAGTAAACGTTTGTACTTTGTATGGTTGCCATTTCATTAAAAAGTATTAAAGGATACATTTTATTTTAACTGAGTTAGGTTAGTTGTGATTTTATTCATCAGGTCTCTCTTACCTAATGAACTTTTGACTCAGTTCAGCTTATCGGTAAGACAAATTTGGAAATACGCAGCAGCAAACCTGCAGACTAAGCAAATTTCCATTTACAATTTGGATTTTTGCTGAAATATTGCCTTAAAATTGTAAGATTTTTTAAAGTAACATTAATTTTAACGAGTATTTACAACAGTTTATTTATTCTCCATAAGACTAACATATAAATTTAAAGTTTAACAGTTTTTTTTAGTTTTCTCTTAACCATTAGATGTACAACAAAACTCTTCAATATATTACATAGGCTATTTGTTTCAAGCTCTATAAAGTTGTTTAGAAATAAATTGCAAAATTTTATGTTTCGGAGGTCAAAAATGGGATACAAAAATGTTTAACCCATAAAACCAGGTTCCCATAGTTTGACCTATAAATAAACGTAGGTTTACACGTTTGTGACAAATTTAATCAAAATCAGATAATTTTTACTAGAATTATTGTGCAAACGGACACATACTGTATATGAATTGAAACTGATCGTGTTTTTAGCCTCTGGGGACAATAAAATAAATGTGTAAATTGGTCCCGGGTTTAGGTCTTATTATGACACGGGCACAGTAATAGCATACAAGGAAGAAATGAGCAGTACGTCATATAACATCATAATTTTTGTTTTTTGTTAACATAATTTGTCATATATATTTATTATTTGTTTTACCTTCAATATCTTGTAACACATTGTGAAAAACCACCACTAATTCCTTTTTCAATTAATTAAATAAGTATACAAATCACTTCTAAATTTAGTTTTGTTAATTTTGACATAGAACCTCATGCAATTTAGTGTATGACTAATTATTGATAATTGTTTCAACAAAATTACCTGAAATTTTCAAAAATAAGGTCCAACGGTTATGGGATTTAACCGTTTTCTAATCTCACATAATCTAAAGCCCAAGGCCCGGTTGTAGTGGTGACTACTTTACGCTGATTCTGAATTCTGATTCTTACTTGTAACTTCACATGAGGTACAAAATGCTCTAAATATACTTAAGCAATTTTACCAAATAGCGCAGTTCCATTGTGCACGATACAACAACTATTCCATTGTTTGGATGCTCCCTCCACATGCATGCTTGATTCAATGTCTTGTTTGTTGTGTTATAGAGTCTAAAAGTGTGTAACTGGCTTAAAAAGTAGGTTTATAATAATTGTGAACAAATGAAAACCTGAAAAATTTCAAGAGAAATAGTTTAAGACCACCATGTAGTAAAATGTATATTTTTTGCAGAAAACAGTACTGGACAGCATTACTCGAGATGATCCTACGTTCACTGGTAACGGCTACACTAGCCTGGCCATAATCTACACAGTGTTTGCCCTGTGTAACTGGTTGGCACCTAGTCTCATCAGTGTACTAGGACCACGAGTCACCATGTTGCTGGGAGGGATCATATACCTGTGAGTACAACTGTTACAGTACCTGTTACAAAGTAACTGTTAAACATTAGCTGTTCCATAATCTACACAGTGTTTGTCCTGTGTAACTGGTTGGCACCTAGTCTCATCAGTGTACTAGGACCACGAGTCACCATGTTGCTGGGAGGGATCATATACCTGTGAGTACAACTGTTGCAGTACCTGTTACAAAGTAGCTGTTCCATAATCTACACAGTGTTTGCCCTGTGTAACTGGTTGGCACCTAGTCTCATCAGTGTACTAGGACCACGAGTCACCATGTTGCTAGGAGGGATCATATACCTGTGAGTACAACTGTTACAGTACCTGTTATAAAGTAGCTGTTCCATAATCTACCCAGTGTTTGCCCTGTGTAACTGGTTGGCACCTAGTCTCATCAGTGTATAGACGAGTCACTATGCTGCTGGGAGGGATCATATACCTGTGAGTACAACTGTTGCAGTACCTGTTACAAAGTAACTGTTTCACTGTAGCTGCTCCATTGCACTAATTCCACAACACCAGTTACTATCTCACTCTTTTTTCACAGGTTGTTTATCGCCTCGTTTCTCTACCCACAAACCTGGCTGTTGTACGCCGCATCTGGTATGCTAGGTGCTGGGGCAGCTGCCATCTGGACGGCGCAGGGCTGCTACCTCACTCTCAACAGTGATGCCAACACGATATCCCGTAACTCTGGCATTTTCTGGGCAATGCTGCAAAGCAGGTGAGTTGTTAACTCCTAGTCGTAATATGACTCTATCATTTTCAGTGACTTTAAATGTTGCTCCGACTCCATGTAATCCCAATATTACATTGTGTGACTAGGCAGTAAATGGGTAATGGTAGAGATATACTTTTTACCAAAGGTTATATTTTAAAGGAAAGTCAAGCGGCTGATAAGATTTTTTTTCAAAAGGGATAACTGTCAAGATAATTCTCTCTCTGAAGAAGTTAAACATTAGAACAATGCTTTAGGGTTGTGTTTTGTTTGTGTTTATCTATTACCAATGGACCCCATTTCTATTTCCTTATGTAGTTACTGGTGAGCTAGCTTAACTCATCACGTTTCAAATTCCATAATTCAACAATAAACTCAATTTGTAAATGTCATAATTGAGCTGGATCACCACACAATGCTTAAAATTGCTTCGGGTAAATTAACCACACCTTTCTACTAGAAAGTTTTATTTTTAAGAAACTTAACACGTTGACTGCGCGTGCCGACTTTAGTCGGCGTCCCCAGCGCTCCCAGGTGGCGCGCGCCGACTACAGTCGGCACCAGACCAACAGTAATATATTGAGTCAGTGTGAGCTTAGCCTCAGACGGAGACGTTATAATCGTTGCCAGCCTGCCAGCTTAGAATGCGAGCTTTACTTTGGTGTAGGTTGGTACTAAAATTTCCCGTAAAATCCCGTCCGGCAATGCTTTTGTCCCGGTTTCGGGGATTTTTTCTCTTCAACCCACATTACAAAGACACTGGATACGGATCCATGCAGTGCTGCTACCTTTGGGTGTTTCAGTGAACTACATCCACTCTCGGGGTAACGCAGCACAGTCACCACTGCTCTTTTGTGATTCGTCAGACTGAAATATTTGAATGCCAATTGCGTTCGCTGATTCGGTTGCGCGCCGGGGCTTCGCCCGCCACTGGGGAGCGCCTGTAAAGTCGGCGCGCGCAGTCAACGTGTTAAGTGAATTTTGGACACTATAAAGTTTCTGTTTGATACAACATGTCTTTCTACAGCATGTTCCTGGGCAACACGTTTGTCTCACTGGTGTTCCAAGGAAAGGCTGAGATAGACGCTGGGTCACGCCATCTCGTGTTTACCGTGTTGTGCGTGGTGGCAGGCCTGGGTGTTGTTGTGTTGGCAGTACTACCGCGGCCACGCACACACGATGGCGAGTGTACGCCACAGACCAACGAGGGGCCTCTGAACGCCCTCAAGTCTGCTGGCTCGCTCTTTGTCACCAAGGAGATGCTGCTGCTGTGTGTCACTTTCTTGTACACTGGTCAGTCTAATAGACTATGTTACACAAAGAGATATTTGATAAGTGTCTGGGTGAGCACTACATATTAATTTCATTTCAATCTTTGAGTTGAATTTTAAATTGTAACTCACAAAAGAGTTGTATAGGCTGTTAGTATTTTTAACCATCTAATATAAAAACATCCATTGGGAAGGCCGAAATTGAGATGGACTGACCAAGTATTCAACGACATCAGGACAATGGGTACAAATGTCAACTTGGCAGAAGACAGAGAAGGCTGGAAGAGGCTGGTACACGAGGCGAAGAATCAACTGAGATTTTAGGAGCCACGGCAGTAAGTAAGTAAGTAATATAAAAACTAAATTAGTCGTTCAATACAATATCAAAGTGCAAGTTGTATAATTTCCATATGTTGCAGGGTTTGAGCTGAGTTTCTACTGTGGCGTCTACAGTAGCTGTATAGGGTTTACCAAAGAGTTTGGAGACAGTGCCAAGACATTGGTGGGCATGTCCGGCATCTTCATAGGAGTGGGAGAAGTGCTTGGTTAGTTCACTCAAACTTGGTGTTTATTGGAAAAATCAGGCCTTAAGGGGTTAAGAAAAAAGGAAAACAATCTGTCTTGAGATTCAATTTAATAACAAAATAAGAGACATTTGGTTGATTTGCATTTTTCTGGTAATAAGATTTAGTTCTGCTAATTTACTTGGGTTGGTTAATTAAAGGTTAAATAAGGCTTGGTACATAAGGGAACAGTCAGCAATATTTAATTTGTGTGAAGAAAATATTTTACTTGATCAGAAAATGCCTGTAAAGTTTTAATCCAAAATTTAAACAGTAACTAGTAAATTAAGATAGATTTCATTGTAATTTTCTGCTTTAAAAAGTTTAGTTTTCATCAAAAGCTTAAACAAATTTAACTGCTAAGCCTTATAATGCCATTATAAAAAGGAGAGTGAGCGTTACTTGCTTTACGTGGACGTAATTTGTTCAGTAACACCTCAAGGATAACACTTTAGAAGAATATCTGACTGCTTGTATTAGTGTGTTGTGTTTCACCTGTCTTCTATCAATATTATTGCCTTGTATTCATCTTAAATACTTTGAGTTTAATCATAGCCTAAGCCTAACACAAGACAAAAATGGCAATGCCTCAGTTACGGCCTACAAAAACAGCTGTTGCACTAATTCACAATGGAGCATCTGCACAATGTTTGTGTTTACACGTTATATGGCAATAAGCCGGCCAGTGCGACGTGGCCACACACCAATGCCACGGCCTTGTATTAGAGAAGGCTATGGTTTAACACATCTTGCAGGGTATTTATTTACACTATTAATATTGCCTTAGCCTGACTAAAATAAGTTACTTTCTAGACCCTTGTTTATGCTGATTATCACCTCATGACATAATAGTCCTGGTCCTGATGGGTATGAGAGGTTGTATGTTTGTCTTGCTCCAGGTGGCGTTGTGTTTGGACTGATGGGTTCTCGCACAAACCGCTGGGGCAGAGATCCCATTGTCATCTTGGGATTCATCATCCACGTTGTCGCTTTCTTCAGCATCTACCTCAACCTTCCCAACACTTCCCCCTTCGGTGAAACAGTGGATAAGGCGCATATTCAGAGCAGGTTTGGTTAAAGTTTACGCTTATTGTTTGTTAAAGATGTAAGATTTGCCAGTGATGAAGAAGTGAAAGGTTTTTTAATTAAACTGATGTTTTGTTTAGAAGCTAAAGAGTAGAATAATATGGATAAAAGTTATTGGGAATCAAAATGTTAAAACAGGCGATTGAAGTAAATGAAAAATGTCATTTTTTGACGACAATTGAAATGGATAGTTTTCAGGATGAATTAATTCAAACCTTTTGATAAGACTTGTGGTTCTGCAAGAGTTTATGCTAACAACTCTAGTTTATTAAAAAAAGTTTTTGAAGTTGTAGGTGTGTGATTTTTATAAAACTTTACTGCCTACAGGAAGTATACTGCTTGCCTGGTAATCATAAGGTTGTCGGTTTCATCCTGAGAAATGTGTGTAGCTTTTTGATAGTCGGAGGGCTTTTAATAAATGGTCCTGACTAATGAAACAGCTAATAAGTCAGTAACAAAGCTACAAATAATCTCACTTCATTCTACAATCATCCTTCACCTACATTTGGGTTAAAATACGCTCCTAGATGGCGACCCCATCTCAATTGATGATAATAATAATTCTTAGTCAGTAAAAAGCTTTGAAAGGCATTATCACCTTTCTCCAACTTGGTTTTTTTCATTTCTTGGTTTAAAATTTTCCCATATTCTCCACAGTGCGTTCCTGGCGATTCTGGGCAGTCTGATGCTGGGTCTAGGAGACAGCTGTTTCAACACCCAGATCCTGTCCATCTTGGGAGGCATGTATCCTGATGACAGTGCTCCAGCGTTCGCCATCTTCAAGTTTACCCAGTCTCTCTCTGCTGCCGGCAGCTTCTTCTACAGCAACCAGGTGACATTAATGTTTCTAATTTATTACCTATCGAGTGTCAAGAATTTTATCCTAGATATATGAAATAACACCTCCCATCAGCAAACCTGCAGTCTAAGCGAATTTCCATTTACGAGGTTGGATTTTCACTATATTCACTTAAAATTTACAGATTTATCTTCAATTTAAATAACTTTAGTTTAGATGAATTTTAAATTTACTGTTTAAAAAAATATTATTTTTGTAGCCGTTTAAGTAAAAAAGTTTTGAATGTAACATAGTTAGACATAGACATAGACATATTTTATTTGCACATAACATTCTTTACATGTGTTACATACAGAATAGGTGCATTGTCAGAGTTCGAATTGTCAGAATATAAAAAATAAAATAGTAATCAAGATGATAATATAATTAACAAAATTGAATGATAAAACTATTCTAAACTAAAGGGGCATTGTGAAAATCTGCAATTAAATAAAAGGCTCTGTCAATTAAGAGTTCACCTATTTTATCTTTAAAATTATTTTAATTTAGCAATTTATAGTTTGCAGGCAGCACATTGTACAGCCTCAGCCCAGCATATAGTGGACTTTTTTCATAAAGGGTCAAGTGGTGCCTTGGAAATCTAAAAATGTTTTCATTTCGTTTAAAATTATTCGTTTAAAATTGCAATCATTCCCCTCTAGTTTGATAATCTACGAGATTGCTGTCCTGAATAAATATTTAACTGCCATAACAATCCCTTGTAATTAACATATAACCTCTAGAAACGTTAGCCTGTAACATGCTGAATGTTCCTAGGTGGGACTTTACATGCAGTTGTACATGTTGGCTGCCTGGGGGACTGCAGGGACACTGACGTTCTGTCTCGTAGAGAACATGAACAGACAACTACGAGCATACACACCATCAGCCGTCGTCACGGCGAGCAACAAAGACTTGGCTAAACAAACCTAACCTCAACTAACCAACACCTCATAGCACAAGAGAGTACGGTAGTCCATAATGGTTTATAATCTACGTCAACGTAGAAGATGAACAGTAAGAAATAAATCTAAAACCGGCCAAATTGAAGACGAGCTGCGGCAATTACTACTTTATGTGATCATTTGAATCTTGTATGGGAAATGAATAATCAGACTACCTGAAAATAATGACACCACATTAAAATTTGCCAAACAGTTCTTGTTGAATAAACATAACATTTTTGTTGTCTCACAAAATATTCCAAACATGAAAGTAGACTTTCATCCAAGATTTTTGTAGATGTTGAGAAGTAGTTATCGTTTGTCCTCAGTACAGATTGAAGGTGAATACAAATATCAAATAGTAAAACATCACTCTAAATAGCTTTACAAAATAATACAAAGAGCATGCCTAAATCGCCTGATCTCTTCAGCAATGTTGTTGATTTAAATCCTGATTGTAACAAATAAATCCTGATTGTGGTTTAAGTGAGTCGGTGGCTCAGTCGGTAGCGTCGCAGACTTTGGGCCCAAGGCAGCGATGTCGTGGGTTTGGATCCTGGTCACTGCCACTAAAATTTATCAGTACAGTTCACTTTTGTACTGTACCGGCTCACTCCTTGCTTTGCTGTAAACGTTCCACGCACAGGCGCTTAGTCTATGTGGACGGGCAAATGCAAGGTCAAAAGAGGCCGCCAACCTCTTAAAAAAAAACAAAGTTTTTTTATCCATAAACTATAAAACTATAAACTACTACTGACTCACCCTGTCTACAATTATCACCCTGTTTTGGTTGAAGTTTGGTATGTTAACACCGTCTTAACTTGAGATCTGTTCTGATTGTTTTACCAAAAACTGGTGAAGATTAAAGGCTGCCATCATGAATGATATTGATATTATTGGATGGATGTCTACTAAGTATCTAAAGTCCATCCATCAAATATCCTCTGTTTCATCAAAAGTGAGGTTAATGGGTTTATTTGATAAACACTTTTGATTTAACTCATGCATTTTCTAAACGTTCCTCTTAAAGATTAATTGTTTACAATTAAAACATTTAGCGTTTTATATTGAGACCCAGACCAACAATTATTTCTTGTGTTTACCATTGTATAAGACTTAATATTAGTTATAAATAAAGGATGTTATTTATGTCTTCCATATGCTGTATGTCATTTGTAATGTTATTGTGCATATTTTATGATTTATGACTAAAAGAAAATTAGTGCATTTTGAAGAATAGAAGTCCCTTTATGTGTTAAGTGTTAATGAAAGATTACTTTAAAAAAATAAGAAGGGAAAAAATACAGAGAAGGAAAAAAATACACATTGGTTTGGTTTTAGAATCACTAAAGAGTTGAGTAAATTTATTTGCAATCTTGTTTCTAGGTAATATAATAAACAGTGATTTATTCAAGTTATGATAAAATATTGGAAATATATAGATAAATTTGTTAGTTACCGGTACCATTTAGATAATCCATAGTTTTGTTGTATTGTAAATAAATAGTGGTACAATTCATATACTCCTGATTAACTGCACTATAAATGATATTAGTGCCAAAATACATACAGCTAAGAGTCAATGATCAAACGTATTTGCAATTTATTTGAACTGTTTCAATAAGATCTACAAAATTATTTACATATTGGCCCGCAAAGTCATTGGTTCCTGGGCTGTATTAGTGCTCAATTTTATACATCTTAAAGGACATTTCATTCATGTTTACTACCTCTGAATGAAGTTTCTGCTATTTCAAGTGTATTTGTGCAATCTTAATGTACACTTTAGACAAACTATTCTTATTTAATATATTGCAAGATTTTATACTCTTTGTATTATAGTTTTATATTTGGTTGTTAGTTTTAAGATTCTTATGTCAAGCTGTAAATAATAATAATACGATGAAAACTCCAAAGTAGCATTTAATTCCTATTGTTGAAACTGTTTGGTTTTTATTTGTAGCAAGAAGTGTGTATATTGTTAGCGTCTCAGACTTTGATGCGGGAGGGATCAGTTCGATTCCCAGCCTATCTATAAATCATATTATGGGTTGGGACTACTTTTTCTTACTTTGGACTGTGTTTGAATTACTTTTACACAAAATACCACTGCCGTATACACTGACAAAATTTTTTTTAAATTTGTTATACCGGTACTCAATATTTAAGACATTCTAAGTCACATGACTGATATAACACACTGTCTAGATTTTAAATTTTTAAGCTGTATTTTGAAATTTATGATTACTGTGTTATTTTATATTTGTTTTGGACACATAATGGTGGGAAATTAACTGACAAAATGTAAATTATTAACGTTTATTCAACAAACGTTAGATACAACAAGATACATTGAGCTTGTGATCATAGAATGAGCAGGTAGCCATGATATTGTGTGTTGTTGCATGACTCCAATGTGCTCCATAGGCTATGCTACTGTGCTCTCTGTAGCTGGCCACAGCTGGTGGGAGAACAACACATGCACATTTATAAGCAATAAACACAATGACTGATCTTGCGTTTGTATTTATTTATTTTTTGGTAGAGAAAGAGGTGGGAAAATATGTTTACGAACACAGGTGGCTAGTCTGTGGTGTGGGACTCCAATGGGTTTAAGACCCAAAGACTACCCACTAAAAACCTCCTCTTACTCTTCAAACCCTAGCCTGGGAATACTTGTCGCACTTCATCAGATCTAGGCCAAGTTTGTCTACGCCCAAAGGGCTTCTTCTGTCAGTGATGGGCAGTGATACTTACATCGTTTGGTCAGTGATGGGTTCTCCATCATTTTCAAAAATTTTGGAGAAGATTTTATTAAATCAAATGGTCACTCATTTAGAAAAGTATAATCTTGTTAACAAAAAACAATTCGGTTTTAGACAGGGAAGATCAACCCAGATGGCAGTATTTGAGCTGATGAGTGACTTGTTGAGGGCCTTGGATGAATCGCAGAAAACATTTGGAGTTTTCTGTGATTTGTCCAAGGCTTTTGATTGTGTCAGCCACGAACTGCTGCTTAAAATGTTCGATGATGACAGAATTGCTCACTCCTCAACTTGGAGGGAGGTTGTCTGTGGGGTGCCGCAGGGATCTATTTTAGGGCCAGTATTGTTTCTGTTGTACATTAAATTAATGATTTACCAATCAACATTAATACTCCACTTTACCTTTTTGCAGACGACACTACAGCAATAATTATGGGTCAAAACAAACAAATAACAAAAGTAAAGCTTTTAAATACTCTCCATGAAATATCTGACTGGCTATCAAAAAACTGTCTTAGTTTGAATTGCTCCTAAACAAAAATCTTAGCTTTCACTTCTAACAATAGAAACAAACAAATAAATGAGGAATTCCTCATGCCAACTGAAGAACTTTGTGAAAATTCGCTTAGTGTGAACTTTTTAGGTTTTACACTTCAGGACAACTTAAAATGGCATGATCAAATTCTGGCCATACAAAAAAAAAAACTTAATAAATCTCTTCATGCTATTAGAACTATTGCCAACATCTCAGATATAAAGACATGTCTTCAGGTTTATCATGGTTATTTTTTATCAATTGTTAGGTACAGAATCATCCTTTGGGGTGGAACATCAGTAATTGACAAGGTATTCAATTGACAAGGTATTCAATTTACAAAAAGAGGCCATTCGAGCAATGTTTAAACTAAAATTTAGAAAATCATGTAAACAATATTTCAAAAATTATAAACTATTAACTGTACCAGCTCTTTATATTTTTGAAGTTCCAAAATTCTTTAAAAAAACATCAACAATATTTTTCAAATAACAGTCTGGGGACTCAGGGTTCAAGAAACACAGACACTCTGCGGTACCCTAAACATAGATTGTCCCTTTTGGAGAAGGGTCCATATTACATGGCAATTAAACTATTTAATTACCTTCCACAAGAGATAAAATACCCCCGCCGCAGCAAACCTGCAGACTAAGCGAATTTCCATTTACCTGATAGGATTTACACTAAAATGTCTCCTTAAAAATATCACATTTATTCCCTATTTAAATAACATTAGTTTAACGAGTACTTAGGTTTGCTGCAACAGGGAGGGTAAAAAGGTGTTTTTTTTTGTAAAATGTAATAGTTTAGTATGAAATTAATGCATTTTCCAAATTTGATCAAAATATGTTCATAAACAAGCAAACTATACAACAGTTTACTTATTCTCCATAAGAATAACATGGGAATTTTAAATATACAGATTTTTGGAATTTTCTCCGTAACCATAGGCGCATATTAACGCTTCAATAATACTAAATTATTTGTTTTTTTAAGCTCTACAAAATGGTTTGGAAAGAAACTGCTAAATTTTAAGTTTTTAGGCTAAAAAATGGGAAAAACCAATTTTTACCCCATAAACCCCTGTTCCCATAGTCCAATCATGCTGGTTTGCGAACTCGTTCGAATAAACGTAGTTTTACACGTTTGTACCAAATTTCATCAAAATCGGATGATTTTTGCTCGAGTTATCGCGCTAACGGACACATATATAAATATATATATATGAATTTGAACGGATGGTGTTTTTTGTCTCTAGGGACCTCAAAACGAACAAGTAAATCGGTCCCGCGTCCAGGTCTTACCATGAGTACTACGGTAATAGCTTATTCCCTATAGGGGAAATTCACTAAAAAAAAAAAACTAACACATTTAAAAAAAACTGGAAACTCATCTAGCTGCAACATGTCCTTATAAAGTGGATGATTTTTTTTTTAAATGAGCACATCTGCCTGAGTCAGGGGTTGTACTGTATATATTCTCTTTTTTGTTAGACTATATATATCTTATCCATTATATTTGATTTTTAACAATTAATTTACACTCTAGTTATAATTGACATGCCATCTGTTACATGAGCTATGCTCAAATTTGTAATGTTTTTTATGGCAAATAAAGAGTTTGAGTTTTGATGGGTTGGATAAGTAGTATAGCCTAATCATGTGTACGATTATTACAGCATGTATCACTAACACTTGTGTCTGTGCTAACAACCAAGTATTTAAAATACAATTACTCGACAACCAGCTATTTGGCACAAAGTTTGAACAAAATGTGACATCCAATCTTTGAGGGAATTCAAGCTCTTGATGATAAAAAAAAAATGAATATGAAACATTTTCCTACAAGAAAGGATAGTGTTACTTGTCTTAATGTTGGAACAATCCGTTTTAGGAGTCAACTTAAGTTGTTTTAACCTGAGGAAAATTAACATTAAAAATCCCTCATTGTAAATAGCAGCATGAAACAGTTTTACACTAATGGACCATTCCGACAGTAGCACAGGTACCATATTATAATCCTTTATTCGGTAAATTGTTGGTCAGGAGAATCCATCATAGTTTTAGTACAAAATAAAAGTTCGGAGAATTTTTGACAACTCAAACATTGAAATCAGCTTAATACGTTCAAAGGAGAAGTGTAGACAAAAAATAGCTTGCCTCAAACGCAAGGGGCGGTATCGTCTGGCACCTATTATCTGAAATCACTGCTTCCCGGTATTCACAAACTAATACAAGGCTTTACATCTAGACTGATAGTACCTGTAAGGTCCTTGTCATATATGTGGAAGCCATCGTACATACAGGCAGCCAGTAGCATGTCCTCTGTAGTGTTAAACCTCATCCGCCACACACCCCCTCCTGTGTGTACCGAGTGAACAGGTCGCTGCATACGTCGAGTGTCCCACTGTAGTATGTGCTCGTCATAGCTACACAGCGGATAAAGTAAATGTTATGATCAGGACACAGCAAAAACAGTAGTGATGGGTAAAAACATAATTGGCTGCTCAGTCTGGAATTCTAGACTTGAACAACCTCAAATTACAATCTGAATTAGAATGTTCAAAAACCACAGTTGTATACGGTTGGATAAGAAAATTTCAGTAGATTCAACTAAGACAGTTAACAATGCAACATAAGTATAGGTTATAGAAAAAAAATATGTTAATAAAACCTCCAGTATGGTTCCAAAAAGGGTCTTCAGTAAAAACCTCTTTGTTGTACAGTATATCATTTAACTTTTTTTATACAAGTAAATGAGTCATTTTAAGGTACTTAATTGATATTTGGGTTTTCAAATGGTAATACCAAAGTTTCTGGTTCAATCCTGCTAAGTCGTGATAACTTTTTGTGGTTTGACACTGTATTCAGCTGTCCTAAATCATTATGCTGTTAATCAAAGTTCTGTATCAAGGACTAGCCGATCTGTCTATTTCTTATCCATAGACATTTCAAAATTTTATTTTCCTCCATAAATTACCTGCGACCTGTAAATACAATAAACAGATTTTTTAAATTACAAAATTGATTAAAATCAAACTGGTTTTTGATAACATTTTAGTGTACCCCTGTGCTTATAATATAATTTCCTTCTAAAATATGAAACAATCATACCTTCCAGACAATAGTTGATGTTCCTGGCTTGACTGAGCGAAGCTTGTAACTCCGGCAGAATGTCGAGTGGAGGTAAGCTTTGCTGAGTGAAGGTCTGTTCTTAGATCATACGCCCTTAACTTGGCGTCATCTCCGCCTGAAACATAAGAGCTACTTGTTACATATAGATATTTTTGCTGTCAGGTAGGTATTAAGGATGGTAGTAAATACAATATCATCCAGTTGATTTTGTCTTGACATTTATAATCTGACATTACCGCTACTACAAAATAGGGATGAGCATCCATAGGAAAAATTTATGATGTTCACCATCGATGTACCGATAACATCGTAGTGAAAACATCGATGTTTTTCACAAACACATCGATAATTGATGTTTTTTTAAATTTCAGTTTTTTGTCTGATCTCTGTCTCAGTACAGGTTCTAATTAACGTAGCTATTAGATTGACATTTTGGATTGGAAGTTTCTTTGTCACATTCGCAAGACGAATTACCGGTCTTAATTTATTATGCTGAAGCAGGGAGTGCTTCCTCTGAAATTTATTACAATTGAAATTTTTTCTGGCCGGATTAGGAACGCACATTCAAAATGTACATATTTTACCTCAATTTTCTCTAAGTCTAGTCCAGTGTGCGATATTTTTGAATTAGATATTTCATCAGCCTTTCAATAGAATGATTACACAAATTTCCTTTCTAAGACCAAAATTCAAATTTTAATTAAAAAACTAGTACATTTAGTAAAAAAAAAATGCCGATATTTATTTTGATGGTTAGAAAAAACATCGATGTTCGATAAAACATCCGTGTCCTACAATCAATGTAAAAACATCAAACATCGATGGAAAAACATCGAACATCGATAGAAAAACATTGATCCCTCCTACAAAATCAAGTATCAATCTTCCCATGGACCAATCACTAGTTGACAATGAAATTTCAACTCTAAATGGTACAAAACAAAAATAGAAAATCAGACTCTTAAGGTAATACTAACGGAATTTAACTGGCTGGGTAGCTGAAAGGTTATAGTGCTCGCTCGCCTAGCAATCAAAAGGTTGGCCGGTTCGATCCTTAAAAGTTACTAGTCAGTAGCAATACATGGTTTGAAACTGGATCCTTGATCTTTTGGCTCTAAATAAATAAATAATCCTGGCTAATGAAACAGCTGATCTCAGTCAGTAACAAAGCTACACAGATCATATCACTCCAACCTTCACGATCATAATGGGTTAGGTAAAAACACACCTAGGGGGCGTCCCCATCTCAATTGATAATGAGAATGGTTACGAAAGCAAACCTAGCCCAACACAATTTAGTTTTAAAGAGATTATATGACAATCACTAACCTGTATAAATAGTATTTGGACAAAAACGGTCTATATGAACTGTCCAAGCTTCATATTCATGGGCTGTCCAGTTGTGTTCCAATTTTAGACCTGGAAAACAAATATTTGCTTTTTTCTGAGCGGTTTCTGAAATTTTACATCTAATAATACAAGTAAAAGTTATCATTGTGAAGTTATATTTTGTTCCAAGTGAACTTTAAGACTTTTGAACCCACTAAGTTGAAATTTTACACAAAGGTAGATTGCAAAACCGTCAACCTATTCAAGTTCTTAAAATTCCCTCTTGCTATGTCCTGCTCCTGCACAGCCCAAAGTTTCTAGGCGGAGCTTTTACTGATAAATAAATACTGATTTATTTTCATGGCAACAAAAAATCCAGAAGGTTTTCATTTGCTCAACTTACTTTAGTCACCGTTCGATCAAGTTATTAAGTTTATTCTATGACAATATGCCTGATTAAATCAAACTAAATAAAATATTGTTAAACCAAGTGGTAAAATTTAG
Organism: Macrosteles quadrilineatus; assembly: GCF_028750875.1. Taxonomy (NCBI): domain Eukaryota; kingdom Metazoa; phylum Arthropoda; class Insecta; order Hemiptera; family Cicadellidae; genus Macrosteles; species Macrosteles quadrilineatus. The sequence goes on along the minus strand of NW_026542601.1, from coordinate 10,330,663 downwards.
TGTTGTTTTAAATAAGTAGTGTTTCCTAAAGTAGATTTTAAAAACCACATTATTCTCTTCAGTCTTCAGCGTCGTCAATGTTGTAAAGCATGGGTAAAGGTCGATTCACACACATCAGTCCAGTCACAGTTCCGTTACAGTCCAGTTGCAGTCCAGTTACAGTCCAGTCACAGTTGCATCCGCAATTTCTCAGTCAATTGTCCGTCAGTTGGTTTCAGTCAGTCTTCCGTCTCTAATATTTACAGTAATTTACAGTCAAAAAATTTAAATTTTAAACCTATATTCTATTAAATTATCATTGTCCATCTTGTTTATTGTTACAAACAGTACTCAAAATACAAACGCAACCGTTTAAATAACAATAACACTATTTTCTAACCTTAAACAGTTCCGTCAGGCGTCCGAAGAATCAAAAAGTATCGTTGGAAAGAAATCTGAAATTGACTGACGGATGCCAGCAGAGTGACTGACGGGACTGCAACGGATGAGTGTAGATAGCGCAATAGAAAATCCATCAAAGAATATTTTTGTTAACTGTGACGTCCTGAAGTGACTTTACTGTGACGTGCCGTAACTGATGTGTGTGAATCGACCTTAAAGCAGTCAGTTTTTTTTGTCCAAGCAAGGTTTAGTTTGTCATAGTTGACCAACCTGCAGTGTCCAGACAGAAGATGGATATCCGACCTTTTGAGTCACTGACAGAAATCCTCACGTCACAACTCACAGACCAATCCAGAGCCAAAGCCAGGACCTCTCCTTTGTCTTCTGCGCTAGGTAGATTAATGCTGAGTTCCTCTACGAGCTTGGCTGGTAATGTTTCATCTCCTATAATCGAAGATTTGGTAGTAGTTAAATTGAAAAAGCATCCTTCAAAAGTCGTTGTAGAGGAATCAACGTGTTTGTAAAGTTAAACATTTTGAGAAGATGATTCAAGCAGACGATGTGTTTCGAGAAAAAACTATGATAGTCTGCAGTTTAAAATACAAACAACTAAGTAAAACTGCAGCCACAATTATAATGTTGTTTTAGTTTTTTCGCATTTTCCTTTGATAAATTTATTATGCAAAAAAAAAATACCTTGTTACAACACATTACAATTCACTTTTAGAATTTTAATATTATAGAATATACAAAACCTATCACTGACCATTATTCAACTTCATACATGGAAACAGACACACCACTATACACTTTGAAAACATTACAAATCTTTGCAGTGGCGTAACAGATTTTGTAGGGCCCCCCTGCAAACTTATTTTTTGGGCCCCTTCAATGAGTTATTTTTAGACAACCGATACAACAAAATCAAACGCCCTCCCCCCCTTTTTATTGAATTATTGTTAATACATTTCAATAAGAATGAACTTCAATTTTTCGACCCTACTCGTCTCACGGGCCTCTCTGCTCACCAGTTCCCGCACACCGGTTTGCGGGCCCTCTCAGCTCCCGGGCCCCCCCGCATTGTGGGCCCTTCTGTTACACCACTGAATCTTTGTTTCAAAATCATTTTGGTGATGATGAGATTCTGTTGTTGAAAAGTGATATTGCAAAAATTTTCCGTCACTGAATAAAACAGAAGTTATCATAAAAATGTAACTTAAGTTTGACATATCAGTTATGGAAAGTGTCTGCAACATTTTTTGTTTGTTTAACCACATGAGGAGCATGTTACCTTCAATCAGTTTGTAGATAACCAGCTGTCCTGCAGCATTGACGACACCCAGCAGAGCTTTATCCTGGATCAGCTGAGGAGCCCACTTGCAGTCGAGTACTGCAGGCATGTGAACAGTCTGCAGGAGTGAGAGTTCCTAAACAATATGTAGGTCATTACAGATAGCCTTGTGGAAAAATTCATTTGTTTAATATTTTAATTGTGTGTGTCTACGCCATTGGCATTTTTTATTTTAATAGTCTAGAATCGAATTAGTGACCTTTGGATGAAGGCAAACACTAACCATTCGTGAGCTTCTATACATTTGGGACTCTTGTATTTTTTAATTTCTACTTGAAAATGTTCATAGATTCACATAAAATTAACAAAAATGCATAGTTTATAATAGTTACCAAGTACTTGATCAGTTACAAGAGTTTTAGGTTTTGATGATTCAACTCTTTCTTCAATTCCAACTTGCAAGCCGCAAAACTAACTTTCCTTTGTTTCATATAAGTACCTGGGGACCGAGCTTTGCTCGGGGAAAATCATTAGTCCACTCTGAAAGCAGTCTTAGTACTGTATTGGAGACACATAGATCCATTCCCAAACTCCACACGGCTCGCCTTTACTACGTCATACACCATTTCCTACGTCATGGACCTGTTTCCCTCCATTTCCATAGCACTTTAGGATTGTAGATACCTTAATCTAATCGTTATTAACAGTTCCCACACTCCGGACAGCTCGTCTTTACTACGTCCTACACCATTTCCTACGTCATTGACCTGTTTCCCTCCCTTCCCATAGCATTTCAGAATTGCAGATACCTTAATCTAAACGTCATAAACAGTTCCCACACTACGGACAGCTCGCCTTGACTACTTCCTTCGCCAATTCCTACGTCGCGGACCTGTTTTCCTCCCTTTCCATAGCATTTTTGGATTGCAAATACTTTAATCTAATCATCATAAACAGTTCCAAAACTCCGGCTACTCGCCTTGACTACTTCCTTCACCACTTCCTACGTCGCGGACCTGTTTTCCTCCCTTTCCATAGCATTTTTGGATTGCAAATACCTTAATCCAATCATCATAAACAGTTCCCACGCTCCAGACAGCTCACCTTGACTACTTCCTTCACCACTTCCTTCGTCACGGACCTGTTTCCCTCCCTTCCATAGCATTTTAGGATTGCCCATACCCTTATCTAATCGTCATAAACAGTTCCCACGCTCCGGACTACTCGCCTTGACTACTTCCTTCACCACTTCCTACGTCGCGGACCTGTTTTCCTCCCTTCCCATAGCATTTTAGGATTGTAGAAACCTTAATCTAATCGTCATAAACAGTTCCCACACTCCGGACAGCTCGCCTTGACTACTTCCTTCACCACTTCCTACGTCACGGACCTGTTTCCCTCCCTTCCCATAGCATTTTAGGATTGCCCATACCTTTATCTAATCGTCATAAACAGTTCCCACACTCTGGACAGCTCGCCTTGACTACTTCCTTAACACCTTCCTACGTCGTAGACCTGTTTTCCTTCCTTCCCATAGCATTTTAGGATTGCAGATACCTTAATCTAATCGTCATAAACAGTTCCCACACTCCGGGCTACTCGCCTTGACTACTTCCTTCACCACTTCCTACGTCGCGGACCTGTTTCCCTCCCTTCCCATAGCATTTTAGGATTGCAGATACCCTGATCTTATCGTAATAAACAGTCCCCACACTCCGGACTGCTCGCCTTTACTACTTCCTTCATCACTTCCTACGTCACGGGCCTGTTTCCCTCCCTTCCCATAGCATTTTAGGATTGCCCATACCCTTATCCAATCATCATAAACAGTTCCCACACTCCGGACAGCTCGCCTTGACTACTTCCTTCACCACTTCCTACGTCACGGACCTCTTTCCCTCCCTTCCCATAGCATTTTAGGATTGCCCATACCCTTATCTAATCGTCATAAACAGATCCCAGACTTCTCACTGCTACCCTTGACTACAATGTATCGAGTAATCTTAAGTATAATCTTTGCTAAATGTTTTTTTTCCTTTTGTACTGTATTTGTAATTTGTTAGTATACTGTGGGTAGTTGGCTTATTATGAACACATGCTACAACTTCAAGTCTTTTGTTTACTTTTTCCTTGTTATTTAATTCAGCCAACAAGGTTACCTAGCAACCCATAAGACTATTGTAAAAAAAATGTGATTTTCAGTTTCATTTTTCTACGTAATTAGATTTTTGTTGGCAGTTCTAACTGCAGTAAACTCGTTTTTAGGCCAGAATTAAACTATTTACAACATTTGAAGAAAATCGTCGGAACCGTTTTCGAGATCTTTGTGCAAGCAAGCATACATACATACAAGCAAACATTGCTCGTATTAGAGTATAGGATTATTGTTTTGTTGAACAGTATGAAATGTTTCTTGAGGCATTATTTTGGTGCTGCGTCACATTTTGAGGCACATTATTTGAACAACAGGTCTAAAAAGTCAACCTTTACCAACCTTAAAAGTTGGCATTAACTTATTTGTTTTAATAAATATTGACTATCAATTCTGTACAGTTAGTGTACATAACATACTTAAAAGTAAGAAATTAACTTTTTCTTAAAACTGTTAACATATTAAAATGAACCTTAAGGTCATCTAATTTTTCTAGCTTCTTGAAACAAAAGAAAAAATAGAGCTGTATTTAATACTCTCACTTTTTATAAAATTACAACTCAAAAATGATTACCTTCACTTCAGAGTCCATAAATGACAGCAAATGCAGTTTGCCTTGTCTGGAGGATGTCAGCTGATCTTCCCCCTCAATCAGCTGATAAGTGCCACAGACTAACAGCTGATGCTTGGAGGGAAATGGACACCACTCTACAGAGTCAGCACTCAGCTCTGTATCCCACGATACTAAGGTAGTGATTTGTGCCATGTTCCAGCTGACAAATTTGTTATCAACCTTCTCACCTAAAAATAACAAGTTGTATAAGGAAGAGTTTGGGTGAAGATACTTTGTATTTTCGCCTTTGCTGAAGATACCATATGAAGATCAGCTTTCATACTATAAGCTGATTTTTTCTCTGATTGTCATGAAGCAATTAATTGTCAATTAAGACTGGGAATTAAACCATGGAGTAATCATAATACCTTATCGATTTTTCTTACTTATGGATCCGCTGAACATTATTTAAAGGTATGTTTTAATTTTGGTGAAGGCTGTTCTGTGCTGGAGGCGCTTTTAGACATAATTATATGTATACAGTGGCCCTGGTTCAGAGAAGAGAAAGCTGTAGGATAATTCATCTAGGAAACAGAAAGGAGAATTTGGTCTGTGTTAAAGAACGCTGACCAATAAATGCCATACAATAATTTGTTGTTGTTGTTTAGTCACATTTATAACTACACATGTAAAATGTACTCTAATATAAAAAAATAAAATATAATCATTCAGTTACCATCAGCACACACAAGTGTCACCAACATGAAACACATCAAGAGGGCCGAGATTTTGAAATATAAAATTATATAGAGAAGTCGACTTATGTCTAAAGTTAATGGTACAGATTAAAACCTTCTAAAAGTGTTTTAGCTTATTTAAAAATCTTACTTGTGTGATAAATGTACTGTTGCATTTGCTGAATAGCCACTTAAATGGTTAGTTTTAACTGAATTGTGATGGACTTGACTGAAGATTTCTAACCTCTAAACAGCTAAAATGTAAAACAAATTAACGTAATATTTAAATAAACCAAAAATAATTATCTACGTGTCAGAATAGATATACCTGTGGACCAGATCTTTATTGTATCCGTCCCTTTGTTTGCTTTAGTTTTTGTTATTTTTAGTAAATAATTTCTTTCCAGAGTTGTAAATCTGCTAAACCCAACAAACATAATACCTTGTTTGTGAGTAATACTGGTTTACTGGTAGCTTTGGTCTTTTAGTTAATTATAGTAAAAAATGCTTCCCTGGCTATAATTTTGGAAATTGTCTTCATGAGTATGTGAAAAGGTATATAGGGTCTTTTGAGATAAGCTTAGTTCTTGGTAAAAACCACTAAATCAGTGTTTTTTACTAACTTGTGTTGGTTAGTCTATGGTAAGGGTTAAAAGCCAAAAAACCAGTACAAATTAAAACATCTTTATTTATAAAATATACATTACACCATCGTAAAAGTTCCAAAATACATGAGCTGAGTATAAAAACCCAAAACCCTAAGTACAAAACAGTCTCTTATATTTTAATGAATACTGAATCTTTAGAAATATATATATATCTAGTCTTTGCAGTAACATTATGTAAGGCAGACATACATCGTCTATAATCATATGTACGGTACGCAAAAGGTAGTTACACACTTGCATCATAATGAACACAATGAAAACACATAATAATGTTCTCAAAATCACACACTGGACTACATTTTTTTACTAAATAGTATTTTGTATATTAATTATACAAAGTTAAAATTGTTTAATCAATACAATACTTTACATCTGAGCATACCATTGTATTTCTTTGTATCTAACTTCTATTTGTCTGTATATTGATTGTTCTTAAATTGTTCTAAGATATAAGAGAAACATAATAGAAATGAAATACCAAAACAAATTTTGTTTTTAGTACTAAAACACTACAACCTCGATGATACTGAATGATCGCATATTTAGTACCAAAATATTGTAATTTAATGCAAGTTTGGAATTACAGATGCCAAATAAGGCATTCAAGTAAATCATTCACAACCAATGCAATTATCAATAACTATTAAGGCTTATTTCCTAATCTTAAGCTAAGTTAAATAGGAAATACAGATATGACTCAAATGCTGGCAGTACCGTTATATAAAAACAAACTTTGTACGTGCTAAAGGAACAGTAGAATTTAATACAACATATCATTACATAAACCCTTAGTAAATCATGGTTATACTACAATAGGCTCTAGGGTTTTTTATGAAGTGGTAAATTTTTTATAGAAAGGTTTAACTTTGTTCTATACTTAGCTATTGAATTGTTTTGTAGCTATTGATTGTAGGCCTACTGATAATTCATAAAGCTGGTTCAAACAATTTTCGGGTCAAGTTTATGAACCAATCTTTCTCTTTGTTTTAAGGTTTGAACCTTCAACTTGGGCCAGGTAAACTCGTCTGCCCTTAAAAAGATATTAAATTACTTGTGTTCTTAAAATATTCAAACTTCAATTTCAAATGTTCCAAGCTCGTTCATCACATTTTGGGTAGGTATAAAATATCAGCTGGTCACATAATAATACATGTAGGCTAATTAAAGCCAGTCATGTAACATAAAGCATTATATTAATTCAGAGCTGGGTTAATGTTATCTTGACTATCAAATGAGCAATATTTGGTACGTGTGATTGTATTTAATAATCAAAAACCACACGAAGCAAATGCACAGCAAAGTCTCAAAATAACCATTTGATTTTTGAGTAGCCTAATACTAGAAGTCGCCCCGTAGTTGAAAACTCAACCAAAAACATGTATTGTGCAAACTTCTCTATTTTCACTCCCCATGCTGTAAAATAAAACAAGTGATTTGAATTTATTCCATTTGTTTTGATTTTTTTCTTTTATACGTTGTCACTAACATGGCAACCCATAAGGCCCTTGTAAATGTTTGTTATTTATAATTCATTTTCCAAATTTTTATAAATATGTCCATAGACATTTGGATGAAGTAGATACACGAAGCAGCTTTAGCCAATTTACATTTAACAATAACATTGTCGAGCATTTTTTTATGTTTTTGTTAATTTTATAGTTCATATGACATAAAAGATTCAATAACTTAACTGACAATACGTTTTGTACTTTCAAAAAATTAGCATATTCAATAGAAATATAGTCTAGTTTCTTCTACTCATAGTCAAAGTTAAAATATAAGTAAATATAACAGCGCAGGGAGTTGTATGTATTTGTTGTAGGCCTATGAAATCTCAAGAAAACCCTTCGCCCATACAGGATTACAAAATCAATATAGTGTGTGTACCGTTGTTTAAAATTTCTAGCAAAGAATAAAAAGAGTTAGACTAAATAGGTTGAAACTTGTTTAGATATATGTATGGTCTATCGATATTTAAAATCTTGGATATTTAAAACAAGTTTGAAACACTTAATGGACAACACTTAGCATAACAAATCAATTGAACTTTTGAGCGTTTAATTGACTTAAAACCAAAAAATTAAAACCAAGAAAGCAAAAAGGTAGCCTACACTAAATTAGTAACTTATTATTATTGAAAGATGATAAATTACCACATTAAGGGGGCTTGATGACCAGCTGATGTTACAAAACTTTTTTTACACAACCAAAGAGAATACTTTTGTAAAAACCTCTTGCACAACACAGTTGTCACTCTTTTGCCATCTCACTAGTTACGGGCCGCACTCCTCTCCGTCTCCAGAAGGCACTCGCGCACCAGCACCCTCGCATGGACAATGCCTCGCTTGAGTCGCTCAGCAGATGACTTGCTGCCGGCATAGGTCGGTCGGATGTCTCGTCCCATCTCCTCTATGACAGCCAGCAGCTGAGCATACTTGGAGTGACCGGGCGGCAGGTGGATAATACCTCGAGCTGTCAGCAAGTCCAGCGTCGCTTGGTCATCGTCTAACATCATCTTGTCATACTCGGACGGCATGGCCCTGAAATACATTTTTAAGTAAGTTTATTTTCACACAGGTGTAGCTGGGGAGCTGAGTGGTTACGCTCACCTAGTAAAGAATATTGCCGGTTCAATTGTAAAACTCTGTAGATTTTTAGTGGATCACAACTGGACCCAGCTGTTCATTGGGCTGTTAATGAACTGTATTGACTAAAGAAACAACTGGGCATTGTCAGTAACAAAACTACAAGAGTCATCTCACTCCATTCTACATTCATTCTCGGTTTATATTTGGGTTAAAATACACCCATTTACTTGTTCATCTTGCTTGGTATTAATAACAATATGCTTACTATGTAGACTATTTTGGGACCAGTAGGCCTAAACCTTAACCCATATTAGTTAATTAGGCTGATCCGTTTCCCAAAGCGGGATCAATTGAGGTTTTGTAAGGATATAAGTTATTAATTTAGTATTAATAAACTAACTTTTAACCTAATTTATGTATGAGGCAACACTGAAACTAGACCAATGCATTTCAAATAAATCTTGTGAGTTGAAGAAATATTTCCAAATCAATGACCAATTAAACCAAAATATTAGCACATTTAATATTTATAATAATAGCACATTACAATATATATTTGTATGACATCATAGCGAAAACATGAATGTTTTTGAGGCTAAAACATCAATGTTTTTTTTTCAGTTTTTTGTCAGTTCTCTGTACCGGAAGGCTACTTCTACAGCTAATTGACCTAAAACTAATACAATTCAGTCATGGAAAACATCTAAATTTCAATACTTGGCCAAAAACATTGATTTTCAAAAACATTGACTGTTGATGCTCATCCCGATGAAAGAGTACAATTTGAAGTAATTTTGAACACTTTTGTCACCAGCTGAATTATTGAAAGGCTTGAATTAAGCACATTTAAAATAGCTTTTTAATTTGTTGATGGTAAAAATTAAAAATGTATCTTAAAATTTTACAAACTTATTTTATACCAGATGCAAAATTGGTGAGGCATACCTGTAAAGCTCTTGGATTCACTTACATTTCTGACAACTCTCCATCTTTTAAAACACAAATAACAATTTAACTCAATTTAACCAGAAAGACAGAATACACTAGTAAACTTTCATCCCATTGTATAATTTCAAGATTATTTTTTAGACCTAACTAGTTTACATTGGTGACACTGAGTGCTAGTGTCAGCAAAGTTTTGCTTATCTAATTTTAGTGTTAATTTTGTGATTTGTGACTTTTCTTTTTGGTTATAAAATAAGAAGGCAAGCTAGTGTTTTAGTAATGTTTCATGGTGTATGTTTAAAGCTTCTCAGCAACATTCATATCTAGGCTATTTAAAATAAATCACATTAAGCATGTTGTCAAATATTTGCAGATACTTACATACACACACAAAGATGAAAAGCTACAAGATCATTTAACAGATAAAATGTTTATCCCCAAGGTTAACATGGGAAACTCCAGAGCCACTGGGACGGAGCCCGACAGTCTGATCAGAATAAAAACCACCGGTAGTTAATTTCCTTAATGCCAAAAGAATCAATCAGTGTACCAAATTTCAGCCTCCCTAGGTAAATGGGAAGTAGGAGAATTAGTGATGAGTGAGTCAGTCAGTCAGTGAGGGCTTTTCATTTTATAGGTAGGCTATAGATAAGTTATAGCTTAAAATGAATGATGCTGAAGATAAGCTGTAGGAAGCCAGAAACACGTACAACATAAAACAACTAATTTGACACCTTCTGGCAAGTAGATTTTTATCCATAAAAGAAACTAAATGTTAACAAAAACACACCCCTAGCGGCAGCGGGCAGAACTATCATTAAAATTGTCTTCAGCTGAATCAATAAGGAGGACAAAACTAAATAAGTTTAGTTAGGCTATGTTTAATTTAACTTAGATGCTTTAAATACAAATAAGCCAACTGTAGGCCTACTAACATTTATTTAAAGAACATTAAGTAAAAAATTAAATGGGGTAAAAAACTGACTGAGAGATAAGTTAGAAGTTAGCTTTGTAAGCTAGGGTATGTAGAGGTAATAGGCAGCTTACAAGTTGTCTAGCTGTATGCATTTAGGCCAGCCTAGTTCATGAGTGATGAACCGAGTAGACCTAGGCCAACTAACTTAGGCTACCTATTAGTGAAATTTCAACATAGTTAAAAACTAGAGAAGCTCAATGATTTCTAAAATTAGATAGCATAGGGCACAGAGATGACAAACAGTGTCTCCACTTGACCAAAAGAATAATCCCGCTCACTGGGTCCAGACCCGTTTAATCCCGCTTTTTTATAATGAAAGTCCCGTTTTATCCTGCATGATTTTATTGTTACATTCTGAGCGTTATATTAGACATATTGTGTTTAAACATTGCTAGGCTATTATATTTTGTTACAGTAATTTTATCAATTGGGGTTGTAGTTGTTCACTAAAATAAAGCATAAAAAATAAAAACAGACGTCATAGCCAAAAATCCCGTTTTATCCCGCGTACCATTTTCATCCCGCTCATGCTCTAAAAATCCCGTTTATGGGATAATAATCCCGCGTATGGAAACAATGATGACAAGGCCTGCAACACTTCAGCAAGTTTGGTGTCGGCAGTTGTAACAGAGTACCTAATTGATGATAAATAAGTTAACTTTTAACCCTAGAGCTGGCAGTCTAGGGTTCTTTAACCCTCTCTTTAACCGGACAATTTTTATCAGCACATCGGTTTAACCGGACTAGATCGGCAGGAAGTGGGCGGTACTGAAAAGACTGATCTTTTGGGAAAGATTTCAGACCAGTGATCACTTGTCTAGACAATGCTCTCCTAAATTTAAGTCGTCGGTTTAACCGGAAAAACCGTTTATCCGGACTGGCCTCAGTCCCGAGGAGTCCGGATTAGAGGGAGTCTACTGTAAGTAAAAGGTTGTAAAACCATTTTCTTCTAAGCATGCTCTAGGTTAAAGTAAAATAGAAGGCAGTCTTTGGCCATAACTACCTTATATTGAATTAATTGTGCTGCTTGCATATGAAGCTGGTTCAGCAGTTCCAATTTTATGGTTTTAGAGTCTAGTAAAATGGATATAGGGCTCAGGCATCATTTAAAGATTAAATGACGACAAGTTACTGGGAAGGTTTAATGATTAATGTGTTTGAGGTTTAAACAGGCCTACAAGAGGGATAGATAGATAGGCTGCACTTTACTTTAGGTCCTACACTCATTTGAATGAAAATATCGATCAATATCAATTGTTTCATTCGATATATCGTTTGGTAAGTTAGGTTGGTAGGTTAACCTTGACCTTGTTCGAATGAAACAATCGAACAAGCGATATAGCGATCATTCGAGCGAGTCTAAGACCTAAAAAAGTGCAGCCGATAGATATATGCCTGCTAACTGGGCTTTATCGGTTAATCTCCCTTTGATAGGGTTTATATATCATCATTAATCTGTGATCTTGTTTTTTTTTTTTTTATATGTTTCTAAGTATATTGCTTTAGTTAAATAACTAAGTGTTTAGTAATCAGAATGTAGGCCTAATTTATAACTGGGCTTATTGCTAAGGCTAAAATGCAGAGAACTAACCTCAATCTAGAAGGTGGTGTTGCTGATGTCTCCCAAACTTTTGCTGAAGTTCGTTTGTTACATACAAATTAGTTACCTCAGTAATTTGCAGTTAGTTTTGAAAGGAACCGAGTAAGCTTAGAATAAATGTGTCAAAAGGTATTTAATCAGGATTGTTACATTAAGAAAAAAATAACATAATACTATTAGGCCTAGTCTGGTAGTCTAATCGTTATATTTATTTAATTCAATTCATCCATCTGCTGAGGTTCTGACACCGAGTTGAGTAAGACAGTAAGACTGACTCACTGAGCGACTGAGACTGAGCTGAGGGAGGGAGTGAGACTGAGACTGAGGACGAGGCACCACCCACTGAGCTATAACATTATAACTAGAGTAACCACTCTGTGTTCAAAAAACGTACCACTGTTTTTGCTGGTTTTGTTTAAAGCCCCCCACACACTACCAGACCAGACCTGCAGACCAGACCGTCTGGTCTGGCGTCTGGCACTTGTCTTATCGTGTGTGGGGCTGTCTGCAGACGGCCGACCATCGTGACAATCTTCATCCATTTGTTGGAGTCCTCACCACGGTCTCTCAATTACGAATTAGGACCGTCTGGTCTGGGAGTGTGTAGAGCCGTCCAAGACGGTCTGGTTGCAGCCAGACGGTCTGGTCTGGAGGTCTGGTCTGGTAGTGTGTGGGGGGCTTAGAGTTTCGTTTTGTTAGGTTGGCCGGGTGATCGGGTTGGTGGGACTTGTCAAATTACAGGCAAAATCAAGATGGCGTCATCCTGTTTTGTTGATATGTGGTAAACAAAAATCTCTGCCAACTCAACATTATGATTGCAATATAAGTTTATTTATTTATTTTACGAACAAGAGCAACCCATTTAAACCGATGGTCGTTATTTAATCAAATGCCATAGGCCTATTGGCCTAAACCAATATCTCCAAACCAGGAAACTTGACTAGCCTATATTTACCACATAGTTTGAAAAGAGGTACATAAGTTAGTATTTATTTACTATCAAACAAAAACCATTTATAATATAACTTTAAATACAGAGGTTTTAACGTGCAATAACTTAAATAAGTTTTTGATACAAGTCCTTGAAATAACGGATAACATAACCCCAAATGAATAGTATGGTTAGGTTAGAATGAATTGGAATTATTTGACAGCATCCCACCAACCGATCACACGGCCAACATAACAACACGAAACACCAAAAACAAACCAGACAAAACAGTGGTACGTTTTTCTCTAAAGCCCCCCACACACTACCAGACCAGACCTACAGACCAGACCGTCTGGTCTGGCGTCTGGCACTTGTCTTATCGTGTGTATAGGGCTGTCTGCAGACCGATTTTCTCGGACCAGACGGTCTGCGTGTCTGATGGTTGAACCCTCAGACCACAGACGGTCTGAGGTTCCCCCATCACTATTTTTGTCTGGTCTGTGAGTGTGTAGCGCTGTCTGTCAGACGGCCGACCATCGTGACAGTCTTCATCCATTTGTTGGAGTTCTCAGTTCTCACCACGGTCTCTCGATTACGAATGTTAGACCGTCTGGTCTGGGAGTGTGTAGAGCCGTCCAAGACAGTCTGGTTGCAGCCAGACGGTCTGGTCTGGAGGTCTGGTCTGGTAGTGTGTGGGGGGCATTAACGTTTAACCAGAGAGTAGTGACTCCAGTTGTAATCTATATCTCAATGCGAGGCACGAGGGCACGATTACTACAGAAAAATACCTAGTATTCGTGGGACGAGGCGAGGAATGAGCTAAGAACGAGAAAGAGATCTGCCTAGTGCCTGCACTCTGAAGTGCAGTGGGTCAGTACGGTCAGTACGATCTGATTCTTATTTAATTTTTTTTTATTTATTTCCTCTCAACGGTTACACCATTTTACATATTTTTCTTGATTGATTCTTTCTTTCTTATGGCGACCATGAAATAGTTATTTGTGTTACTAGTGGGCAAAGTGGCACTTTGCTGCACACGAGATCAATGTTTAGCGTTTAGCGGAATGATCTCGAGTACAGCAAAGGCCTTTTGCACTCGTGTTACACATTATATTTTTCCTACAGTCACTATAAAGCATATAAATAATTAGTCTTTCAAACACTATACAACACGTACGTTTTTAGGTTCAGCTGGCAACACAAATGGTGCCCTAGAGAGTAGTACCATGTAGTACCCGCGGTCAGTATCACTCCGCTATTTTTCCTCGGCAAGAAATGTGCTCCGCGTTTTGAGAATATAGTTCCGTATGTTTTTGTAATTTGAAGTGGTTTCCGCGCCTAAAAAAATGCTTTAAAGGTATTTTCTTGTTTATTAAGATCGTAGGAATGTTTTAAAAACGTTTAAAAGAAAAGTGCAGAAAGTTCAGATATACCGAAACTATAAACACAAAATGACAGGTTAAATCGTAGTTATAATAGTCAATCAGCTGCTCATAGTATTATTATCTTTAAGTGTTGCCAACCTATTTCCAAGCGTACACGGATTACGTGCATAATATAGAACCACGCTGTTTGTGTTGTTTCGTTGGAATCCTGATGTGCGGCAAAGTATAAACCGTACGACAAAGTATAAATTAGCAGCTTTCTGTACTATAAACAGTACAAGGAAGCCAAGTTTGTCGGGTGACTGTAGGAAAAGTAGGTATTTTAAGCCAAGTATGGAGATGAGTGGCGCGATCTTGTACTTCTGGGCTTCGGGCTCTTGGGTCTAGTCCGTTTTAATCATTCTAATCGATCTGGTACTGGTCTAGCACGGGTCTAGTCTTCGCCCGGCTAGTCCGTTTTGTAATTGTATTCCTTCCTACCCAGCCTCCTAGTCTATTCTAGTGTCGTTTCAAGCCAAAGCCACTGAGCTAGAGAGATATTTTTAATACAAGACGTATTTTGACTGAGATATCTCCAATAACATTAGGTTTGACGAGTACCTAGGTTTGCTGCTACAGGGGCTGCTACATTTTGACAAGGTGGTCTTTTCTGGCTGCCATCTTAGAGGCAAAATATTTTTCCAAGTGTATAGGTGGGGCCGGGGCGTGACCACTTTATTTCAATTCAAACTACAGTATAGATGTTTAACTAATTGCAATGCCACAAACCGTTTAAAAAAATCTTGATCCATTCCCAAGTTATGAGGACTTTTTATAACTTTATGTTTGTTTAGTCAATTTTAACATTATGCGTTTTAAAACTAAGCCATAATCTCAAAATAGTGCTAGATAAAGATAAGTACACACCACCAATCTTTGTTGACCTATTTTTCACTTGGTTATGAGGGTCCAACGGATGTAATTTTTCAGCGCCATCTTGGATCCGCCTCCGCCATTTTAAAATGTGATAATTTATTTTAAGTATATGAAGGTGGTGTTGAGACCCATAATTTCAAAATTAGTCTGTACTCAAATATGAACACATACAGGTGTGGCGTCAACTTAGCCACAGCTGTAATGCCTTTGGTCTTTACTTTATTTTAATACTTGCTGGCCCATCGTCCTGTCCTAATGTGGTTTTATGTCAAATGCTCGTTCATTTTCAAGATGAGCTCGTTCGCATGACTCAATCACGTCCTGGTTGAAGTTCGTTTGCTACGCTCACTCGCCTTTAGGTTGGAGCTTGTTCGCTGCGCTCACTTGCCTTCAGGTTTAGCTTGTTCGCTACGCTCTCGCCTCTAGTTGAAGTTCATTCGCTAAGCTCGCTCACCTTATGGTTGCAAATTAGCTGTTGTCATAACTTTAAAAAAATAACAGTGTTGCACCCTGTTGGTAAACCTATTAACTGTTTAATGCTATTGAACACCACAGAATCAAATTGTTTAGTTGAACCAGCTGTTAAGATTCTTTAATTCCATTTAAATATGAGTACTGTACTCATAAGGTTAACATGAGAAACTCCACAGCCAATGGGGCGGAGCCATTTGACGGATCTGCACCAAACTTCACACAAACCATCCTTGAATAATGCTTAATAATGCCTGAAAGTTTCATTACAATCTGTCGAGCGGTTTTGGAGTCCATAAAGGACAAACATACAAACAAACATACATTGGATTTTATATATATAGAAGATTTATTATGTAACAGCTGTTGCTAGATTATTAAAATATTTAGTTTTTGACTATGTCATGATTAAGCACACTTCTTCATTCCTTTGTAAATAAAATGTTAAAAAAAATATTTGTTCATGTAGTAGTACAATTAATTTATACAGATTAAACATTGCTATAATTGGTGACTCCGAACAACGACGACAAGAAGTACGACATTCCTTCCTCAATATTACCAATGTCGCTAGGAGAAATCGAAGCTCTATTGGCAAACAGTGGCGGATCTAGAACAGTCACAAGGGGACAGGGACAGTCAGGGAGGAGTAGAACAGGGGGTTCGGGGTACCAAAAAAGTTTTGTAAACTAAGTCTCCAAAATGGCAGTTTTATACCATATCTTTGCCCAAAGTTAGCATGACAAATTATTTTACGCAATGTGTATGCACTTCTGTATTACATATAGAAAAATACATATGTATGCCCGAGAGGGGCGGTCACCCCCTTCACCCCCCTGTGGATCTGCCTCTGATGGTGAATCTACTTACGAGAGCAACAAAATGAAATTTCCACCATCAATCAAGGAGCCTCAAAATATACAACCTTCAAACACATCCCTCAAACCTCCAAACCCAGCATCATTATTCAAAAGCTATACAACTTGGTCTGGTCGAAATGTAAAGCTCAAGCTTCCTGGACTTCCAGTCTCTGCGGGGGCTGATGTGGCATCAACTTAGCTACAGCTGTGGTCATGCCTTTAGTCTTTCCTTAATTTTAATATTTATTATGTAACAGCTGTTGCTAGATTGTTAAAATGTTTAGCTTTTGACTATGTCATGATTTAGCACACTTCTTCATTCGTTTGTAAATAAAACTTTATCAAAATATTCGTTCATGTAGTAGTGGTGCAATTATTTCATACAGATTAAACATCGCTATACAGGCAATTAAGCCGGGGTTTCCTAGGCGCCGAAGAATAGCGCGGAGACCGGAAAAGGTATTAACATGGTGTTCCGCTCCGCTTCTAGGAAAACAAAACAAAACAGTAACATTACATTGCCTTAAGACAAGTGGAGTCCGCTCTCCACGTTACACGTTCCGCGCTCCACTTCCGCGCCTATGAAACCCCGGCTTTAATTAATGAAGACAGACAAATTCAGAAAAACGGTGACGGGATGATAGGACTGTCCATCAGAAATCCTCATACCCTACTGTGTAGCACCACAGTGCCTTATTCATAATTTATTACAATTTTAACTAACCTTTACAGTATATTTTCACTTTTCGGAAAGGTTTTTGAAAAATATGTTTGAGTCCTACGACAAGTAAGGGTGGAACCGATACTTCTAGGTGTCAAGATTGCTTTGGCAAAAAACAAACCCAACAAGTATACCATTTAATTGGTAGATAATTTCCATTGTCCAATGATAAACACGTTCGCTACGCAATAGTAATAAATTTTTCATATGCGTCGGCTGGTTTCTACCCATGGACTGCCATCGACGGGCTGGTCACATTAAAATAGACTGACGTCGCATATTTGAGTTGGTGTCCAATGTTATTAAAAAGCTTATAATAATTCGTAATGGTCTATTTGAAGACTCTGAATTCTCTGCAGTAGTCTACAGAGATGTCTGTCTCATATGTGCATCTCTTGGTCTGTGGATATTATGATTAGTGACGTCATATAATAGTTGGCAAAACTGTTTTTTAATTTCTCCCCCTATACATATAGTATATGGAGAAAGTATTGTTTTCGTCAAAATGTGTATGTCTGTGTGTGTGGATGTGTACAGAGCTACAGACCACACCTGTTGTCAGATTTTGATGAAATTTGGTATGTAGGTACTGTACTAATTCATGGTATCTCCAGGAGTTTTTTTTTATTTTTGAAATTTTAATTTTTAAGGGGGATTTTCCCATAAAACCCATAAAAAACGGGAAAATCGATTTTCTTGAAAATGGCCAGAACGTTTAAAAAAAATTCAGTATATTATAGTACTTTAGATTCTGAACAAAATGGTACAAATCCCATTTCCGTAAAAACTACGGTTCTAAAGTTATTGTAACTTATGTTATTTTCCCATAAAATTATAAAAAACTGTATGTTGGAAAAAACTGGTTTTGATTAAAATTAATGTGTTGTGGTCCTTATACTTACTTACTGCCGTGGCTCCACAAATCTCAGTTGATTCTTCGCCTCGTGTAGCCTCTTCCACCTTATAATTATAAAAATAAATAAGCATCTGTGGTCCTTATAATTATAAAAATAAATTAATGCAACCCCCATTACTGTAACAATTACGGTTTAAAAGTTGTTGCAACTTTTGTGATTGTTCTTACAAAATTTTAATAGTTACTCCCACCGCTTACCCATGATAAAGGTTGTTGACAAGCTTATGGGAGAAATTATGGGTCAGATTGCTGATACCGATAATTACTTTGCTGCATCACTGGCCCGTGGTCTGCGTGTACTCTGAATCAAGAGACACCTGGTCTAGATGTATAATATTAAAATGTATACCTCGGCCCGTGGCAATGAGCGCATACATGTGGCGATTGGTACTGAAGCGAACGTAATCTCAATTTCTATAGCTATATTTCAAACGTGATGAATTTATTTTACAAAAAAATATGACTGAACGAAGAGCGTGTTAAAAGCTTGTTAAAATAACTATCTGTTACCCAGGGGCTTCACCCCGTTTGCCTTCATAAGTATTAATAAAACTATTGATTGGTTAGGTTAAGCTGAAATAAACAAAATAGAATACAGTATTACAAACAAGTAATCACACCAGATTTTAATAAGGTAATAAATTGAAACAATAACAAGTACAGCTGAGGTATTTTTAACAGGTACCGGTATATGGAAAATTCCCTTTAGAAAGGAATTACGTCCTTAAAGGGCAATGAAATAATGGATATATTTGCGCAAGGTTTCTCGTCATGACAAACATTCTAAGTATGGTTTATGGGGGCGTGACTTGTAGTTTTCCTCAAAAGTTCATGAGTACTTTGGGATTTATGGATTACGAGAGTTTTATTAATTTTTATCTCAATATTTTACATTAATTCAGAGAAAAATTTTCATAGCATCAGTAAATGTTCACTAATAATTAGAAACACCATCGCAATATGTTATCAGAAATGTTTGGTGCAGCATGTGTTATGCCAGAGATTAATGACTTGACATGATCTGTACCATCAATTAAACTTTAAAAAATTACGTTAATCGCACAACAACTGGAGGCAATCCCATCGTTCAATTTCATCAACAGAGTTCAGTTTCACCATATCATGCAAATATGTCACCTTTCGCATATCTAGGGTTTGTAAGTATAAAGTACATAAACTTTTACTAGCTTTTAGCAAATTTCCCATATAGGGAATAGGCTATCACCGTAGGTTTCATGTTAGCAGCTGGACCTGGGGCTGATATATTCTATTGTTTTGATCTCCCTAGAGCCCAAAAACACCATCCGTTCAAATTCATATATATATTGTTAGAAAAAAATTACCCTTAACCTTTTTTTAAAATCATTTTTTTTTTTTACTAATGCATTTTGAGTCTTAGGTCATGGTTACATTCACAATGCATTAGTATAAAAAAACTTAAAATAAATGGCATCAGCAATCTGACAACAACCTTTATCATGGGTAAGCTTTGAGTGTAACTAATAATGAGATATTTAATAGCTAAAATCACAAAAGTTGCATCCACTTTTCAACCATAATTTTTACAGGAAATGGGTGGTGCACTATTTTGGTTGGGATTATAAAGACCATAAACAGCCTTTTTTCAATCAGAACTGGTTTTTCCAAACAATTTTTCTGTTTTTATAGGAAAATACTATAAGTTACAATAACTTTTGAACCAGATTTTTTATGGGGGGTTGTACTATGTTGTTAAGAATTAATGACCATCACATACTAGCTAATTTCAATCAAAACAGGTTTTTAAAAAAAATACGATTTTCTCTTAATTTATGGGGTTTTTAATGGGACAATACCTACCATAAGTTAAAATAACTTTTGAACCGTATTTTTACGACTATCCACAGTAAGCCTGGCCCACCCTCCCCACCAGAAACCGCTCAACAGATTGTAATGACACTTTTAGGCATTATTAATCATCTTTCAAGGATGGTTTGTGTGAAGTTTGGCGCATATCCGTCTAAAGGGTTCCGCCCCAGAGGGAAAAGGCAGTTCCAGGGCTAATTTTCGGAGGGGGCCATTCTATCTTGGGTTTGGGGGTATTCTAAGTCTAGGCAAGCATGGCCACGGCTCCCCCCCCCCCCCATTGTGGGAGGGGGGTCCGGGGCAAGTCTACAACACATCTTTAGTAAAGAGTACATATTACATGTTCGATGAATACACTATTGCTCGGCAAGTTTTTCTTTAGTAAAAGGTACATTGCTCGTGTTGTGAATATACCAGTGTTAGGCAAGACTTCATGACTTTTGAGAGACACAATATATAATCCATGAATAATGTTTTAAGAAAAATTTACATTTACTATTAACTATATCAAGTTAAGTTCTAACCACCAAAAATAATGTAGATATTTTTAAGTCTGCAGTTCTTTCACGCTGTAAGATTTTGTAAGACGAGTGGATTTCTATATTATGAATTTGGCTTTTAAACTAAACCTAAGTGAAAGTTGTATAGATTATTGTAAACTTGGTTTAACAAAAAATTAGCCAATGCTGCAAAAATCCAAACATTATTGTTGTTGTTTTCAGAATAAGTAACAGGCCAAAATTTTGAACTGAATTTATTTTATAACTAGCTGTGTACCCGTTCTACGCACGGGGATCTTATAATATTCAGTTGAAACCTTCTTATATAACGAACAGCAGTTGGTTTGCATATTTTAAGATATGCTGGCCAAACTATTATACATAGCTTCATTTTATGTTGTTTTTTGTTGTTCCGGATCGGTATGACAATCAATAAAAGGTTAAATTACCTCTGTGTCTGCCGGTCGATCCTATAACGGTAGGCTTACTTTTATTTTTACTATCTGATCTCGTTTGCATGGCTCAATCACGTCCTGGTTGAAGTTCGTTCGCTACGCTCACTCACCTGTATGTTGGAGCTCGTTCGCTGCGCTCACTTTCCTTCAGGTTAGCTCGTTCGCTACGCTCACTTGCCTTCAGGTTAGCTCGTTCGCTACGCTCACTCGCCTCCAGGTTGCAAATTAGCTGTTGTCATAAATGTAAAAGAAATAATAGTGCTAGTGCTGCACCCTGTTGGTAATCCTTGTAACTTTAATGCTATTGAACATCACAGAACAGAACCAACTTGTTTAATTGAAACAGCTGTTAAGATTCAATAATTTCATTTCTCATAAGGTTAACATGGGCTTCCAGAAATTCCACGTCAAAAATCGACAAAAACTTGATTTTCAAGGGTTTACTGTTAAATATCTAACTGTCTCATATTCGATGAAATACGTCTAAAACCATCTCATATATGTATAGTATTTGGAAAATAAGTTTCAGGCGGGACAGTGCTATAGTTATTGAGGAGTAGTTGTAATAAAGTGCGTATTTTAGCGTTACCAAGAGAATGACAGATAGACAGACAGACAGACAGACAGACAGACAGACAGAAATTGAGATAAGGTTTGATTCGGTTTCTCTGACCTATGAAATGTAAAAATAACCAAAAAGTTCATTATTCTAAGCAATGTACAGACAAAACTCTAATTTTATTTATATAGATCTGTTCAATCAACTTTTAGAACAATAAGTAAAACACTTTTAAAAATCTGGCAGGGAGCAAGCGCCCATCGACAGTTAAGCCACGCTAAAATAGTTGATAAATTATTTAATAAAATCTGTATTTTAGGTCCAACACAAGAACAACAGTTTTCAATTTGTTAACACATTCACTGTTGTCCACCAGATTAACACTGTTTGGATGATCTTCAAGTTTTTATTTTTATTTTTTTTACTATGGTCAGAAATAACTTTTTTTACTGATTTAATTTTGAAATTATTACTAACTGTAGAGTTGAATATGAACCAGGACTTGCCAATACTGTAATTCATCTTAAGAGTTTTAGCCTGGAAGCGTTCAAGAATTTGAATATTAGGTTTACTAGATTTATTTATTAGATCCAAAAGTGTCCCAAAGTTGAATACCATATTATATGACTACTAGAGAACCCGTGCGGCTCAATAAGCCGCATGCCGCATATAGTATGAAACATAACGTCGAGGAAAACGTTATGCTTAAATTTGAGTAATTCTAGTTACATCTTAGAGTTGTATGAAAACTTGTTAGAAACTAATTTTAAATATATAGTATTTCCAGTATTTAGAACTGAAGAAAACTGTTGTCTTACTGATAACCTGTGTTAAGCAATTTACGTTGGATCATTTTATTTCTTTGATTTGAGACATCCCCTAAACCAACAAATTTTCCCCGTAGAGAATCCTCAAAAGTGGGGTGATATCAACCATTTCTTCATGTGCTCCATTTTTTTACCCACAAACACTGGGTTACCAACTGGACAGCCATAATCTGCCTTGAATAGGCTAAAGCAGCAACACCATTGAAAGTTGGTTAACATGTTGTCTGTCAGTCACAGTATATGCCCCGCATCAGAACATACTCACGTTGTTCAGTGGAGTTTTTCTTAATACCTGTCCCAAAGTTTTTAAAGTATATATTTAAAATTGGTTCAACCGTGGGAAAGAAATAAATAAATAAATATAGTGCGGATTCATTTGTCGAAATAGGTTGGATAACACTTTGTATCTATAAGATTTGGATAGCAATTTTCATTTTCTCCTTTTGAACAGCGTATAGTTTTTGCCTCTTCTGAATCATAAAAATTAACTTGACCGTAACTAATCGATCGTTGAATACCAACACTAATTTCTTCAATTATGTTTGGTCTAATATTGCCTCTAAAACTTTCAACAGAAAATGAGTTTTTGAAACTCCTTATTTTTTACTTGAAATGCCTGGATTGTGTTGGTCAATCCAGTCAAAAAACTTTGTATTTAAGTTTGTCCGAGGAACTGGCAACATATTTATAAGTAAAAAATCCATTTGCGTTATTTCTCAATTAAATTGAAGTAGAGCAAGTAGAACAAACGTTTACAATAAAACATAAGGTCCGCCAAGATTTGGAATAATCTTACTACTTGAACTTAACATAGCCAAGGCATTATTATAGTTTTACAAGATGTTTTGAAATATCTCGATCTGTCAGTGAAGAAGTAAACATTTCTTGCATGTATTCATTTGATCTGACATTATGCAAGTTTACTTTACCACCGTGACAACACTATGTGCTTTCATATATTTTTTCACTTCCAAAGTAAGTTGCATAGTAGAACTGGCAAACAGTATTCATCTCACCAAGTGAATGTGTTTCTGTTAGACCAGGCCTCTCTTTTTCTACTCTCCTCATTCGCATAACATATCTTAGTATTAATTGTCTCCTCCTCCCGTTTTCAATATTTCTTCTTTGAACTCGAGGCATTTTCTGTTCTTCCAACAAAACTGTTTAACCTGGTCTTAACCTAATATTACAAACATTAATATTTACTCCCAAAAAGCTAATTAGTTTCTTTTTATAAACAGTTGATTTTTGTTTTTAAATTTGTTCTTTGTATTTCTTATGGGGAAAACCCGACCTTTGAGAGGGTCTCACCCCCTTAAGGGTAGGAATTTTTAATTTCTAAAACCTTATTGCAAAACTAAATATTGAGACGAATCTTTTGACACCTTAAACGTTGAAATTGGTCCACCAATAAGGGAGGAGTTGTGTTAACAAAAAACGGCTTCACATATTATATATATAGATTGTCCAAATTGGTTTGATCATCTATACTTCTATACTATTATATAAAAATCTAATGGTGTCTGTCTGTATGTGTATTACTAATAGGTGCAAAAACTACTGAACCAACTGAGCTTAAATTTTACAAAAATATAGCTACCATACCAAGGACCATTATAGGACTATTCACATTTCGATACTGACCGTAGGCTTTGCCCCTTTGGCTTTAAAAGTTCTGAGGTGAACATTTTAAAAGTAAATATTGATTGGTCTCCATGGCTGTGATGAGAACACCAACAATGTTTGTTTACATTTGCTTTAAATATAACGTTTAAATATAAACAAGAAGAAGTGCTCAACTACATATTTCACAATTTCAGACAGCTGATACAAAGAAATTAAATATAATATTTTCCATAAATATGAGGAAGGTTTATTTTAATCTAACCTTTTATCATGGATTATTTATTTTAAAACTATGTCAATGATTATAGAAAAAAAAGATTTTATAACCGTTGCTGTTTCTGCTTTAGATTTTTTAAAGCGTCTTAAGTTTATAATCTTAAGTGAAAATAATGTTATTGATATGTTTTCATGGAAACAGTATGAAAATTACAATGTATAGATGTTTTGTATGAATTTGGAGGCTACTTTAAATAAATTATAACTGCTTAACATGTTAGATTAACTTAACATAACTTGCACATCAAATTGTTTTTTATATGTATATTTAGGTAAATTAAGTTGTTGTGTTTTGCTAAACCTATGCTTAAGTTAAGAATATCATCAATAACTAAATTGTCGTTGATTTTTGTTTTCTAAAATCTGATGTATATATTTAATTATTAAATGGTAATACAAAATACTATTATTTTATCTTAACATAGAGTTGTCTAAATGTCAGTTCACATTTAGGTACTTTATTTGATACATTTATTATTTGTGTTTTGCCACACCACTGATTAAATTGACCAAGGCAAATATAATAAAACCAAGCAGTACACCGTGTTCTTTTGTTTCTAAAATCAATGAAATATCTGTTACTATGTTTACTTAATGGCAAAGTCTGAAAATGTAAAAGGCAATGGACTATGGAACTGATTAAAAAGAACTGGTTTGTATATTAATTTGTTTGTTGATATTTTTGTAGAGTAGAATCAGAGATGCAATGAAACATACAGGTACTGTATTTGCTATTAATTATTTTAGTCCTTGATGCTTTGATAATCATATTAGTTTTGTCTGCTGTCTTTAATGCTAAATTATTTGTTTGAATTTTTTTATAGTACCTATAGATAGTTTCTTTAATATTTCAAAAGACTGTATTGATAAGGCACAACAATATTTATACAGTTTATAACAGCTGACTTAGTTTTGCTAATGATTTATTGTGAGTGAAAAAACTGAAGATGAAAGGATTTGTGATTTAATATAAAGAAGAGTTTAATATAAAGATATTTAAATTTAATAATTAGTATTTTTGCAACTTCAAAATTGAAATTTAAAATGTCAATAATAAATTAAAAGATGTGTAATTAATGGAGATGAAGGTAAATCTGGTAAATCATGTATGTCAAAGTTTTACTCAAAGATTTGGTCAGTTTTTCTCATATCAGCCTACACAAGATTTAAAATTAATCAAAACCAACATGGTGGTGTCCACTACTTACCAGATTTAAAAGTCATAACTTAAATGTTTCTATTAAGGCCATAAACGTTTAATTTTGTTTCTAAAAGCGTTGGCGGATGTGTAACTATTATATGCAAGAGATAGATTAAAATGTTTCTATTTTGTGTCCTCTTCCCGTTGCAAAGCACGGGTACAACAGCTAGTAACTTTATAAAGTAAAATTTTGTTAGCAAATTAAAGTTTTGAATTTTTGTACCTAGTAGAATGTTAGTAGCCAATAAAGTTTACAATTTCAATTAAATTTGCTGTCTCTTGCACCAGATGTGATTAAATTTTTTGTTAAGGGTAAGACCTTAAATATTTTACACCATCTACCTCTGTTAAGCTGTGTTTACACAAGGCCAGTAGAGCAGGCAGGTTACCTGCCTCTAATGTGTTTCAAGTTACCTGAGCCAAATAACCTGTCCGCCAACTGGCATCGTGTAAATGCGGCTTTAAGGCTACATTATTGATAGATAGGCCTACTAGAGGACAGTTTTCTTATCTCGGAGTAAAAACAATTTAAACAGATAAACAGGCCAAAATAAACCACGTTTCATGTTACAGGTGTTTGCAGTTTTGGCATTTGGTTTTGTGGAAGCCGATCCTGAAGCAATACAAGATGGGTACAAGTCTTCAATAGAAATATCCATCAATGAGCATTCCATCGTTCCATCCATGCTCAGGATGAGCAAAAATGAAATTAAACTTCATTGTCCCACCTGTTTCAGGGAAATCGAGAACATCTACAATCAGAATTGGACAACATTTTTTCCAAACGGCGTACTTGAAGACATTCTTAAGTTGATAAAATACTACTGCAAAGTTATAGCACACAGTGATGATGCTGCTGCTAATGATGCTGAAGAAACAAAAAAAACAAAACAAGCAATACTGGACATTAAGGAAGAAAAATTAGTCAAATCTGTTGTTACATTCTTCTTTAAAAATACAGAAAAAACAAGTGAAAAATCATACTTCGACGGCTCGTTTTTGAATAGAATGGCTTCATTTAACAAGGAAGAAGGTGGGAAGCTGATGTTCATCAAAAATTACAGCTTGATAATATGCCTCAAAAGTATTGAACATGCTTTCCCCAAAACTAACTCGGATGATTGGATATCCCGAACAATGACTGATGAGAAGGGTAAAGACGTCACAATCAGAGTAAAGAAATCAGAATTCAAAGATGTGTGGGACTGGGATGCTGCTGAAACAGTGAAAGTAGACCTATCATTCACTCAACCTCAAGAATCGGGACAACATGAATTCGCCATTAATTTAGAACCGGAGACAGCCATCCAAAAATCCGAAACCACAATTCATGAAACCACAATTCATGAAACCACTATCACCAAGACCACCTTAAACCCTGATGGCACCACCACAACGGAAACAACAACTACGACAATAACGACCACTAGGAAAGGATGAAATATCATAGAACGCTACATGACACAATATAATTTTTCTTGAATTATACTTTATCTAATTACTTTGACATTTCTATTGTCCTTACCATTCCTCTTTTTCAATAGTAATAGCTAAGATCGTAAGGTGAAGTAGTATAAATGATATCATCTGTGCTAATAGATCTGGCATTCATTCACAACCGAGTGGAGAGCCAAAAAATAGAAATGGTTTGTTAAAAGTACTTACTCTTATCTATATTTATAAAACTAGCTGTGTGCCCGTTCTACGCACGGGGATCTTATCATAGTCAGTTAAAACCTTCTTATATAAAGCACAGCAGTTGGTTTGCATACTTTCAGATATGCTGACAAAACTATTCCTTCGCAAATACAGTATCTGACAGTTTCAAGCCAAAACTAATGCTTCGCAATTAAATGTCACCCGGATCTTGTTGGTCCATATGTTATATCCAATGATTAAACTAAATAAACGGTATCAGCATTCTGACACATACTTTCTCCCATAAGTTGGTCAACAACCTTTATCATGTGTAAGCGGTGAGAGTAAATATACGGAAATGGGATTTGTACAATTTTGTTCAGAATTTAAAGGACTATAACATAATGGTTAAAAGTATTTAAGGTACTACCTCAACCTCTTCTATATATATAAATTCTACTATAGACGATTTAGATTGGTAATTTGTAATAAATATTACCAAAATAGGCCACGAACTATTGATACATAAACAACGTTCAAAGTGTTTGAACAATTCATGATGGTTTGCTGAATAAATGTTTTACTAAAATGCGTTATAGTTTTCTTAGCATAACATTTTGGAATCCAGACAGAAAAAGCAAAAATTATACAGTTAAGACATCAATTAAATTGAATAGGCCTACGCCTGTAATAAATAAGGTGCAACACCAACGATAACTAATTTGTAAATTACTGTGATGTGTTGGTACGTAAAAATGATTCTTGCTGCTACTAAAGGTTAAAAGGAAAAGAACCAGTACCGTAACAAAAACCAACGTTTACAGTTATGAACTGTAGTACAGCCGACCAATTATATGCGTTAATCAAGGTTGTTGATCTCTTGGTTTTGGATTTTCTCGTAAAAAGTTATCATCGGCAATCAAAGTTATTTCCCATTAATTGATTTATTTGTACACAACTCTTAATGTAAACTTATCGGTGTCAGTTTGAAAAAAAAACCTTATACAACATAACTTTCTGTTATTTAATAGATTACGTATTCTCTAAACAATGGTTGCTGGTATATATATTAACATTATAAGGAAATGTGACAAAAATCACACAACGTTGGGTTTTTGGACGTTTATAATTTTATTTCTTAAGTACCTAGGTAGGCCGTGTAATCTATGGAAAAGTACCGGTATCAAGGATCGTTGTCGAAAGGGTTGTTATAAATAATTGGGTAAGCATACGTACCACACGTACCCAAGAGAAGGGCTATGGGCCTATTGGCTGTATGGTCCAGCGATTGCATCACACGGTGAGTAGGAACTATTGACTTTATATAGTCAATGGTAGGAACAGAAAGTGACACATTGGAAAATCGAGTTCAGCATCATCCGTAAACCTCTGTTACAATCACCCACTGCAGTTGTAATTTTTTGCTTTACACTTTACACAACCGCCATTGAAGAGCCGTCAATGAGTGGAACATTGTTTCTAAGCTATTGGCGACGGTCATTAGTAAATTTAAGTTTCCCAGCCGTATACAACACTGATTCAATCTTGATTCAATGTCTTCTTTCTGGTTATCAAAACTCCAAAACAATTTTATACACATATTTCTGGTTCCTGACCTGGATGATGCCTAGTTATTTAATTTACGGTTACACTATATTATTCCACTTGCGATTAATTAAATCCTTTATGTAATAAAAACGTTTTTAATCTCACTTGGATGGGATTTGCCTTCAAAACGTGATCGGAAATGGTTGTGGTGTTTGTAAACAACATTTGTAAACATTTCAGTGACAGCTAGAAAAAATAATCTTGATCCGAACAGCTGTTCGTTGTTTCATAGATGATTGTGATACAAATTGGAAGAAAACTTGACAAAAATCGCACAAAACTGCATTTTTGAACGGCCGTAATTTTAATTACAAAGTAGTGAGACCATATTTTAATGGCTAAAGACACTCTCGCCAATCCAGTGAATACATTAAAATGACTTGGGTCTTGATAGGTACTCTCGTTTTCCTGGAGAAGATTGCGTAAAATGCCATCTTGAGTGTGTCAGACAGACAGACAGACAGACAGACAGACAGACAGAAATTTAGACGAGACTTGTTTCGGCTTCTTTAATGTATAAAACGTAAAAATAACCTAAAAATGTATGATTCTGAGCAATGTACAGACAAAAGTCTAATTTTATTTATATAGATAGGAAGTTTGTATATATATATTTGAACGTTATGGACTCCGAAACCACTCAACAGATTGTAACAAAACTTTCAGGCATTATTAAGCACTATTCGAGGATTGTTTGAGTGGATTTTGGTGCAGATCTGTCAAAAGGGCTCCGCCCCTTAGGGTTTTAAGTGGGCCAATGTCAGACCTTTTGAATTACAATGTTTACAAATAAATACAATTGAAAAGCAGATGTTTACTTTCACCAACTGTTTTGTAGGTTTGAATAATAACAACATTCTCTATTATAGTTCGGCCGCTTAGAAAACGACCTGCACACTAATGCTAACCAATGCTACAGGAGGTCGCTTTCTAAACGGCCGAACTATAGTCATGTTTTAAAATAGTGCCACACTGTTTCCAAAGAATGCAATACAGAAAACTGTATACTTTTGCATAAGTCCAAATATATTGAACCCCAATTGCAGTACACGTGTGCACTCAACGTTTAAATTCTTCACTATTATAAATATATAAACATAAAAGTAAAAACCTTTAACCAAGAATTATAAACAATAAAAAGGGATGGAAATGCGCTAATACTTTTATCTTTAGTTCTATATCCACAAAATCTAACATAAATATTGTTAAGTGAATAATAATCGTGCGTGCTATCTCAGGTATTCATGCCTCTCAATTTGTCATTAACCCACACCATTACTGTCATTAAAAGTAGGAACTCCAATAATACTAATGCGAAACTCACATCCACCAAAGCTGTGAAACGTTATCAGACTGACGATTAGAAATGACACCAAACTTGATTGAAGCAAAAATTACGAGTGGTAAGTTTAAAGGAGAAATAGCCTTTAATTCCAAGAATACCAATGATTTAATCTGATTTACCCTTTGAATACAAGTGAATACAATTTCCTTTTCGTCTTGCTTTTGCATTAACCATTTAGGCATAAGGTCAATCCCTGAATATTGTCGGTTTATTTAGAAAATTCATGCTTTTCACCCGGACAGCTGTATGTTGTGTGCTCACGTGGTGGTTGGTACGCCTAAGAACTTATATATTTATACACCTACTGAAAAAAAACTGTATTTATCCACTTCCACTGGTTTTTTTTTTTAATTTACTGATACGCTTTTAGGAAATGATCATTTTAGGATCATGTTTTTTGTGTGTTGGCACCATAGAATTATCACTGAATTGAAAATTGATCAAATAGTTTCCAAAAAATCTTGTTGTTGACAGACAAGGGTTGTGACAATGATAACATGGCATTCTTCATTCCAAATAGCAAAGTTTGCCTGTTTACAGATATACACAGAGATGATATAGGTACATATCATGTATCCTTGACCTTGACATTTTGACTAGGACATAATGATATGTACAGAATACCTACTATGACATCATATTATTATGAATATTCTTCCCAGCCACTGATCTAAAAAAATCTAAAATCATTTCATGGTCAGTCTGCGCTGTGTAAAATTGTTACAAATCTATTATTAATTTGAAAATAAAAAAATATTTAATTATTGAACTATTGTTACCTTAGCCTTTGTTCTTGCAGAAAGATGTTACAACCCTCCAATATATTTCACCACAGTGTGTGGCATCATCAGGAAGACAAGAAGTACTATTTACAAATTACATACAGTTTATAAACAACGATGTATATACACACATCACAACTAAGTACGTTTGCGTCGTGGCGACTTCGCGAACGTGAGTGCGGGCGCCGGCGCGGATGCGCGACGGACACCTGTAGGGCATCACACAAGCACTGTTTTTGTTCACTGACCTACTGCCGAGAAGGGTTGGTTTTGCAGGTTGAGAATCTATGCTTTGTTGGGGTAGGGAACTTTCACTATTGCGGGGTTGCCAAATCGTTCGTAATTTTACATCGTTGTTCGCTTGGTGTTGTATTTTCTATGACAAAAATGGTTTCAAAAATGACTGAACTGTTGTACTATATCTGGGGAAGGGGAGTGCATCCGTTCACACTAAACGTGTTTTCTCCGTACGGGTAATTATTTTTTAGTTGTGTAAAGAATAGAATGAGAGCTTTCACACTACACAGTTACAGTGGCAGCAGTAGTCCATTCAGTGGCACAATCTTATTTAACCATATCGCAATTAAGTTTATTGAGCAGAAGTCCATATATTTATTTCATTGAAAACTCTTTTTTACCATAACGAAAGAATGTTACCTAATTTAAGGAATCTCCAGAAATATTCATACATTTTATATATTATTAACTGGGTTGGAATTTTTTAAATATCCATATAAATCTTCTTTTAGTTTTAGAAATAATGCAATGTGAAGGATTTTTCACATTTGGGGGGTACCTAATTTATAGGGGGTGCTGATGGAAAATTTGTGGAGGGGAGGGCACCCCTGATTTTTGTTAAATATTTTTTTTATTAGACATTCTGACATGTTAAAATTATAAACCAATTTCATAATAGCAACTCTTGTCCAAGTATATTGGTTCATATAAACTTTTCACGAACCTCCCTGAGTACTGTTGACTCTATCAGTCTAGCCAATCATATGATAGCGTAGAACTCCATTAAAACCACAGTGAAATCCTTTACACTCAGATGTTTCGAGATTCGAGCTTCAAGTAGACCCCAGTCTTTGATTTGAGAACAATGTTGAACCATGGAGTTATTGGAACATCAGACGGGAGCAGACGGAACCTCCGCAAAATATTAGAAACCACAGACTTCACCTCTAGCATGGCGTACTTTTGACCTGTAAAAGAGGGTAATTATATTTAGGTTGTCTTATACTTTTGGTAAATTGTAGCACTAACGTGTTTTCTAATCTAATGTAAACAGGACATGTCTATAAAGAAGTTCAATATGAATGGGTTATTTTAAAAAATTTAACGGAAAAAGCTCTAGGCCAAGTTTTGTATTTTACTAAAAGAACATACTCTTTCTATAAATTCTAGATTGTATTTTAGTTGTTCAAACATCAACAAGAAATTCAAATTAATTTACAGTACTAAGTTAAAAAACAGTTATTTTGACTTTTTTATTTGGTAGCAATATTGCCAACTGCAGTGTATAAAAATCAATCCATATACATTTCAATCAATTAGTTTATATACCTAACAAAGTAGTTGTGTAAGATTAAGTTTTGTTGCTGACAAGAAGTTTAACAATGGAAAGAGAAAAATAACTGCTCAAAGTACTTTCTTAGTTTTCTAATAGGCCGAATAGAAATTGGATTAAAACCTAAGTCTTATTGATGTGTTCACACACTTCTCACCTATACAGTTCCGAACGCCAGCACTGAATGGGACAAACGTGTACGGGTTTGCTGCCTTCTGGTCAAACCGGTCTGGGTCAAAGTTCATCGGGTCCGGGTAAACGTCTGGGTCATGGTTCATAGCCTCTATGAGTACCATTATTGAGATGTCCTTTGGTAGAGTATAGCCACCTTGACAATAATAACATTGACTATGGATACTTAAGTAGACATCCCATCTATATTGACCGGCAGCCACCAATTTTTTATAAAAAAAAACAACATAGTTCTGTGAGCCATTCACAGAATGCACCAGTGTATAAATAGTATGTTTCATTACTATGACTGAAGGTGGCATTTTCCGACGCGCACTCAAGTCCAAACCAAATTTCACGTGCGAAGCAAAGACGAGCGAAAGCGAGGCGAAGCTAAGGACAGGAATAATAGAGCAAGTGTCGGAAAATAAATTTAGGTATTAAATTTGTTGCTGACCAAGTGGATAGAGCATAACAGTTGCTATAGCTCTCAATAAGTCATTCCATTAATTTAACTTGGTGAAAAAAACTGCGTATTCTACAAAAATTAGTAATTTAATTCAGCACAATCTGTCGTGGCTCACATAACTACGACGGTTTTATTTTTAAACCTGGAGACAGCTTTAACATGGAGATGGGATGTCTAGTTGTATTAATAGTCAAAGATAATAGTGTAACATTATAGGTTATTTATTTAGTCGTAACGGAGATCCTTTGTGCCATTATACATGACATGTTTCACAAATATTAATTCATTTATTCTACACTCTGATGAGGCTGCATAAAATGGATGTATAAGAATAATTTGAATTCACACATTTAACAGAATCATTTTAACAAACTGAGTGGTTACTGGTATCGACGTTATCGTGGTGACTAAAGAACAGCTGATTGTTGTCAGTTAAAAAGCTACAGTACAAGGAAACACATCCCTTATAAATTCATATAACGACCGTCCAACATTTATAATTGGATTCAAATCTTTATTGCCTGAAAAGCATCATTATTTCCAGTTTGCCCGTGGTGCTTTTTATCCTCTTCTATTGTAAAAACAATACTCTATCTATTTACTCATGCAATAAAATCACTATGTGACAGTGACATATTTATTGTACGCTAAATATGAATGCAAGG
Organism: Macrosteles quadrilineatus; assembly: GCF_028750875.1. Taxonomy (NCBI): domain Eukaryota; kingdom Metazoa; phylum Arthropoda; class Insecta; order Hemiptera; family Cicadellidae; genus Macrosteles; species Macrosteles quadrilineatus. Next base: position 10,297,036 of record NW_026542601.1, on the reverse strand, counting down.
TGACAGTATAACAGAGGAAGTTGGCCTGTGTCGCATTGTTACTAACTAAGATCAGCTCATTCTTTAGCTAGGAATAATAATAATTTAATTTTCCTTTGAAATTATTAATACCAATTTTAGTTTTGTTAGTTTCTAAATGAGTTAGGAAGACTATATCTTATCTACTAATATTATGAATGTGAAAGTTTGCGTGTTTGTTTGTTTGAAGTTCAATCACGCATTAACTACTGGTCGGATTAAACTGAAATCTGTTATGCGATTAACATACAGGGTGAATTTTAAATGAGTTCCCCCCCTACTTTTTTCTGCATTTCTTAAGATATCATCTCCGGACCACGTCAGATCATTGTTGAGTAGTAAGTACTTCATTTTGACTGGGTATACATTTTTGGCCGCCGTCTTAAATCCGCCATATTGGATACAAAGTTTTTTTTCATATGTAAAGGTAGGGTTGTGACCCATTATTTCAAACTAGAATTTTACGCTGATTACAATGCCGCAATTAGTTTTTAAAAATCTTGATCCGTTCTAAAGTTATGAGGACTTTTTATAACTTTATTTTTAGCGCATTTAAACATTGTGCATTTACAAACTAAGACCATAATCTCAAAATAGTGCTAGATAAAGATAAGTATACACCACCAGTCATTGTCGACATATTTTCACTTCGTTATGACGGATGTAGTTTTTTCAGCCGCCATCTTGGATCCGCCATTTTGAAATGTGATCAATTAATTTAAATCTGAAGGTGGTGTTGTGACCCATCATTTTGAGCTACCTTAATATACTGGACTCAATGCTGCAATCCGTTTTTGATTATCAAGCTGTCTTGATGAAATATTAAAATAGTCTTATTTAAAATTTCAATATTTCAAAAACCAAAGATGCAAATGAAAAACGGATTACGGCATTGAGTTCAGCATAAAAAGGTAGCTCAAAATGATGGGTCACAACACCACCTTCATATTTAAATTACTTGATCACATTTCAAAATGGCGGATCCAAGATGGCGGCTGAAAAAACTACATCCGTCATAACCAAGTGAAAATATGTCGACAATGACTGGTGGTGTATACTTATCTTTATCTAGCACTATTTTGAGATTATGGTCTTAGTTTGTAAATGCACAATGTTTAAATGCGCTAAAAATAAAGTTATAAAAAGTCCTCATAACTTTAGAACGGATCAAGATTTTTAAAAACTAATTGCGGCATTGTAATCAGCGTAAAATTCTAGTTTGAAATAATGGGTCACAACCCTACCTTTACATTTGAAAAAAAAACTTTGTATCCAATATGGCGGATTTAAGACGGCGGCCAAAAATGTATACCCAGTCAAAATGAAGTACTTACTACTCAACAATGATCTGACGTGGTCCGGAGATGATATCTTAAGAAATGTAGAAAAATGTAGGGGGGGAACTTATTTAAAATTCACCCTGTATAGACATGACTATAATATAATAACCTCGTCACAGCTCTGAAGTTTACGTATATTACGGCCATTTCGGCATCAAAATGCCCTCCCCAGATACACATATATCCACCAGAATTGGCGTCGTTAAACTTTACACACACACACACGAACACGAAAAACATAAAACACTCTGCTAATTAACCATAAAACACATAAATGCATCGGACATTCCGAATTTCGAGGTAATAAAAAACTGCTTACTATTCAGTAGAAGATCATCACTACTTTTTCTAGCTATAAATTGGACCGTCGGATATCTTCGTAAGGTTTCCTTGATTACTTTGTCCAAATACTTCATTTCCTGCAGGTCCTGAAACGTAGCTTCTCTTTCACTATCTCCAAAAATTGTTTTCAATTCTTCCAAAGCTCTTTCCTAGACAAATATTAAATTATTAAATACAAACTTTTTTTGAATAGATACTAACGTATACATATATTTACCCACGTTGACAAATTGTGTGAGACAAATAATTATTTAAAGAAATAAATAAATATCTTGCTCAAATGTTTTACTATTTCTGGTTAAGTTAAACAGGCAACAGTCTCACGGTACGTACAGAGTGCACGCCGATTCAGATTTTCGGCGGCAGGAATTGCACTTGCATTTAAATGGAAGTGGCCGTAGTAGCTGCCGGTTTCCGAGCCCGTGCGCAAGCACCTGCTTACCGGAATGAATTCTTCATTCTGGTTTCAGATTCCAATTCAGATTTTGCTCATACGAATACCTATATAATTAAATAAAAAATAAACTATTCACACACTTTTCCCAAAAAGTTCTATATATCGGCATTAATAGATGAGTGAACGAAGTGAACGAATCTATGTATCGTGAAATAGCGGAGTCGGAGAAAAGTTGTCCGCTTGTGTATGAGTGTGTGAGTGTGTGTGTGTGTTCGCACCAAAAACTCAAGAACCGTCGCACTTATAGCGTTCAAATTTTGCACAAATAATTATGACACCAGTGGGAAGACACCATTAAAATTCTAGACGATTCCGCCCAGTTGTAATTATAGAATACTTAAAAAAAATTTTTAAATTTGTCCCATAAGAATAACATTAGGACTATTAGGAGCTACCTTCTTCTTCTTTTTATTTGTTTACGTTTTGCGACCAACAATTTTGTTGTCTACTTAAGACAGAGAGAACGACTTTTACTCTAAGCTCTTTCATTCATGGAGTAAACAGTTTGGCGTCTATGAATATATATCATTATAATTTCACAGCTTTCAGAATAATAAATTGAACTTTATGTTCAGTATTGAAATTCATCTTTAAATTAAAAATAGATATGTATGTATTTGGAAAAAACCAGCTTTTTACATTATTCAATTTAATGTTGGCATTGAATATTAAATATTCAAAGATGTTGATATATTTTTATACTAAAATGCTATGTGTAGGGGGGGGACAGGTCCACGACGTAGAGAGTGGTAAAGGAAGCGGAAAGGTGAGCAGTGAAAAGGAAGGAGTACGGGAACCCTTTATGACTGTTAAATTAATGTATTTGTAATACTTAAATGCTATGGAAATATAGGGAAACAGGTCTACGATGTAGGAAGTAGTGAAGGAAGTAGTCAAGGCGAGCACTGCGGAGTGTAGAAACCCTTTGTGACAGTTAGATTAATGTACCTACAATACTAAAATGCTAAAGGAAGGGAGGGAAACAGGTCCACGACGTAGGGAAGCGGTGACGAAATTAGACAAGGCGAGCAGTCCGGAGTGTAGAAACCCTTTGTGACAGTTACATTAATGTACCTGCAATACTAAAATGCTATAGGAAGGGATGAAAACAGGTCCACGACGTAGGGAAGCGGTGACGGAATTAGACAAGGCGAGCAGTCCGGAGTGTAGAAACCCTTTGTGACAGTTAGATTAATGTACCTCCAATACTAAAATGCTATAGGAAGGGATGAAAACAGGTCCACGACGTAGAAAGCGGTGAAGGAAGTAGTCAAGCCGAGCAGTCCGGAGTGTAGAAACCCTTTGTGACAGTTAGATTAATGTACCTGCAATACTAAAATGCTATAGGAAGGGAGGGAAACAGGTCCACGACGTAGGAAGTGGTAATGGAAGTAGTCGAGGCGAGCATCCTGGAGTGTAGAAACCCTTTGTGACAGTTAGATTAATGTAACTGCAATTCTAAAATGCTATGGGAAGGGAGGGAAACAGGTCCACGACGTAGGAAATGGTGAAGGATGTAGTCAAGGCGAGCAGTCCGGAGTGTGGGAACCCTTTGTGAAAGTTCAATTAATCTATTTGAAATTCTAAAATGCTATGGGAAGGGAGGGAAACATCTCCACGACGTAGGAAGTGATAAAGGAAGTAGTCAAGGTGAGAAGTGCGGAGTGTGGGAACCATTTGGTGACAGTTAGATTTATGTATCTGCAATGAAACAGTTGCAATACTAAAATGCTATAGAAAGGGTGGGAAACAGGTCCATGACGTAGTAAGTGGTGAAGGAAGTAGTCAAGGCGAGCAGTGCGGAGTGTGGGAACCGTTGGTGGCAGTTAGATAAATGCATCTGCAATACCAAAAGGCTATGGGAAGGGAGGAAAACAGGTCCATTTCGTAGGAAGTGGGGAAGGATTTGGTATATGCGAGAAGTTCTGAGTGTGAAAACAGTTTGTGGTAGTTAGATTAATGTACATTCAATACTAAAATACTGGGGGAAGGGAGGGTAACAGGTCCACGACGTAGGTAGCGGCGATGGAAGTGGTAAATTCAAGCAGTGCGGAGTGTGGGAACCGTTTATGGCATTTAGATTCTTTAGTTAGATGAACATTTATTGGATTTTTAATCATTTTTAGATTATATAATAGCGCTATCGTTGTTATAAATCATCATTGTAAGCAATACGATATTTTTTTGGAGATTCCTCACACTGTGCTTTGGAAATTTATTTAAGTTAGATTAGTTAGTTTGGCTTAGTTTTTTTTATGATAGGCCTCATAACAAATATGGTAATAGGCTTCATTTAATCAAAAGACGTTTTGTACAGGAACAACGGATTTACCTCCTATCGATAATTGTTGGAAATCCATTACGTATATTACCAATGACTTTGGTTAATTAATGGACGAGAAGTTAGGATTGTTGTTGGCTGGGATTTGGTTGATTTGCCCATACAAATAACATTATTGTGTTCACCAGTGACACCGGTAAGTATGCTAGGTGTGGGTGGACTCTTTCATTATTGCGCTCATGTTCACTCATCCCGTTACGCGCAGAATAAGCGTACTACTAGTTAATACAACGCCGAAATATAGAACTTTTTATTTGTGAAAAGTGTGTGAATAGTTGATTTTTTATAATGATTTAGCCGTTTGGCAATACTATGAAGAAACTATATATAATTAAATACATTTTGTTTTTATAGTAAGACTAGCTATACCCGCGGGCTTTGCCCCGTTTAACTTCATATGTGAGCTCGTTTGCATGGCTCAATCACGTCCTGGTTGAAGTTCGTTCGCTACGCTCACTCACCTTTAGGTTGGAGCTCGTTCGCTGTGCTCACACGTCCTGGTTGAAGTTCGTTCGCTACGCTCATTCACCTAGAGTTGTTGCATTGCTAACAGAGTCAGTACCGGCAGCGTATTTCCTGCTTCCACTGTGACCACCAACAAAATATCTGACCCAGATTAACCACGCGCCAAAAATCAGAAACTGAATCGGCGTGCACTCTGGACGTACCGTAAAACTAGATTGGAAACTTTATTCATTCAGTACAGTACAATAACTGTCAACTTATTTTGCAAAGTTAAGATCTTTTGTCAAATTAGTGTATCTTTGTCATCCGTAAGTGTATGTATTGTGTTAAACTATTTGACAATGACATCAGCTGAGGGACTTGGCAACTGTATGGTGTCTTTGATGTCTTGACATCTAAACATGTTCTACCTTTACTGATGATGGAACCTGTACCTGTGATTATGGAATAATTACATAAGTAACCTAAGTTAAAGATTATATCAACAGCTTAGAGGCTTTATAAAACATATGTTTAAATCAAAATCCAACTATTGTAACACCATTTGTTTTTACCAACACCAAATAAGTGGAGAATCTGATAATATGATTAATTTTATTTATCAATTTTTATTATCAAGATTAAACTTACCTGAACATTTGGATTCTGAGATAAAGCGTAGAGGCAAAAAGAAGTTGTAGATGTAGTGGTGTCATAACCCTGAAAACAATGACATTTCCTCATGAAATAATAGAGATTAGTGAATAATGTCATAGTTAGCTTAGAAGATCTAAAACGTACAATAAATCTCTCGACTCTAACTTTCTCATCTAAGCTTACTAAGCGTGTTAATTAAAAAAAACTTCCCAAAATCTATTACGGTAATCTTATAGAATTGAACACCAGGGCCGCTTTTATAAATGGGCCTGGTGGGGCCGAACCCAGGGGCACAAGAGGTTTTAGGTTTTTTGGGGGCGCAATGAAGAGAAAAAGGAGGAAAGGGGCACAATTATCTCTCGGGCCCAAAACATCAAATGCAAACCGGAAGCCTGTTGAACCCGATAGAACATTAAAGAACATTAATAGTAGTTTATGCAACGATCGCGTAAAGATACTTTTAACAGCGAGTGTTGTTAAGACTATTCACGCAACTTGCGTATACAACTTTACCTACGACAGTTTTTTAATTACTTACAATCACTACCCTACTCATTATTTCTACGGGAGGTTATGTTTTCGTTTATAACCTCTCATTGCCCATGACAGTGATGCAAAAAAACATTGTATCCACTGAGCTAAAATTATAACTGGAGGTAGCACTGCCATGGCAGAAGTCTGTCAAGAGCGTGTCGCTGATTTTGTTAGGTTGGTATAGCAGTGAGTTTTTTTAACCAATGACATGGCTTCTATAACTAGGACTGTATAGCAGTGAGTTTTTTCATCCAATAACATGGCTTCTTTATAACTCACACCTCACGCAAACATGGTGGCTGGCGACACGCATCTTTGACATTCAGTGCTACCTCCAGTTAGAATTATAGCTCAGTGATTGTACCAAACGGGTCTAACTTAAGGGAGGTACAAATGAGGCAACGATGACATCATAGCTTAGTTCAAAATTCCTCCGTTAACAGCGTTGTAGTAGAGAGCACAGCGCGTAATTTACTTCACTATTAGGCCTAGTTAATTATGAAATAAGAAAAATTATCAAATTAATCTTAAAATTTTTCAATTAGGCCTATTAAATGAAACTGTCATAACCTAACCAAACGTGCTGATAATGAAAATTCCGAATGAAGGTTTAATAATATAAATATAGTTTTGTTTATAAAATAAAATTATAAATGCCTAAAAATTCAATTTTTAAATTTTTTATTATGAAATTAAACTGGCATAACCTAACCAAACCAACCAAACTTGCTGATATGAAAAATTTGTGGACAAAATGTTAGTGCTGCCAGCGGGATTCTAACCCGGTACCTTCGGATTATCAGCCCGACACGCTATCCATCACACCACCGATGCCGATGACTGAATTTCGTATCGTTGCGGTAATGGTGTTCCCTCAAGAGGAGATCTGACAGCTGACGTCATCGAAGGCTCTTCTGTACCTCCCTTGAGTAAATACCGTACCAAACACTAATGCACCACTCAACAATTAAATTGGTCAAAACAGCTGTTTTGTTGAAATTTGAAGCATTACATTTTTACTTCTTCTCTCTCAATCCTTGACCCTCATTGGTACATTACCGAGTTCTTAATTAAAACAACAATGCTGTTAGGTAAGTAAACAATGCTGTTATGTGAATCTTTTAAATTCTAACAACTGAACTAAATCGGCTACTTAAAAAAAAAATGGTCGTAGGTAAAAATGATATTAACACCCTCTCAGAATCAAATATGTAAATTATCTTATAAAAAAAATTGATTATCTGAAGACAAATATGAACAGACCTCAAACTAAATTAAGCTAATCCTCAAACTAATATGAGGGACATAAAGAATCATTGGTTCACCTCAAACATGAAAGTATCCACTTCGTCCCTTATTTCATCATCAGTCATTCCAGCTCCTTCTGAGTTATATTGCAGCAAAAGGTCTAGAAACACCTTCTTCTTCTTGATCCCTGCCGGGAAACAAAATAGACTATCAACATTTTGAAAGGAATAGTAGTATTTCATAACAAGTAGTGAAAGTGACACCTTCATGTGCGCTCTTAAGTTTCATGAAGCTTCACGCAGGAATATTGAAGTTGACAGAGTTTAAAAATCGTCATGAAAATGTCCATGATGAAGAATGCTCGGTCTTTGATGGGCTAACTCAAAATAAAATAATTAATAATGAAGGTAATGAGGTTTTTTCTACAATTTATGTAAAATCGTCTAGGCGAGCCCAGGTTTTGAGTACAGACCTATAATATCAATCAGGTATTACTTTATATGTCTTACATTTAAATGATTTCCAATTTCAGTACCATTGTAATTTGAATCCGTAATGGTGGGAATTTAACTACTTATGTGTGGTGAAACTACAGAGTAACATAAAATTAAAGTGATCCATAGAGAAAATTTTTTTTAAATGAAATGATGATGCACGATGCACTCTTGAATAATAGGTGTCAAGCAATAATATTTTTTGTAAACAATAGTTAACTAAATAATTAGCCAATTTTTTGTCCAATTAATTAGTATTAATAACTACTTACTTGGTAGGTTAATAGCAAAAATCCACAAATAATATCACACACATTGTGTACTTTTCGCACCTCTATATCATTTATATTTTAGCAGGGTTGACATCTAAAATGTGATTGACAATTTTAAATTTATTTGATAGTATTTACATTACCCATCTCTTTGTCCTCAAAAGACTCTTCTTCCTGAGAGGGCAAAGTATCAAGAAGTTTGGCTTTGCGTTCTTTCATTACCTGTAAATTTAACATTTTTCTACAAGTGATATTCTCACTTACAATGCAAAATAGAAACAATCAATTCAGTGGGAAAGAGATTACCAGTATTGATATGAGTAACCAAAGAAATTAATGCATTTTATGCTAGATCCATGGCCATGAAGGTTAGTCCACAGCTCTTCTTTGTAAAATCAATGTTCTCATCAAATGTAAAAAAATAAGAAATCAAAATACTTGCTGATTATTACAAATCTAGTCCGATTAGGGGTTTCCTCAAATATTTCCTTAAACAAGCCATTATTTCCCATTTAAATAACATTAGATTTAACGAGTACTTAGGTGTGCTGCTACAGGGAAGGTAAAAGGTATTTTTTTACAAATGTTAATTGTATAGTACGAAATGAATAAATTTGCAAAATTTGATCAATATATAAAAGAATTTATTTATCAAAATAAACACATCTGCTTTAAAAAATAAGGTTGCCAATGACACAGAAAAAAATATATATATGCTCAAAATATTGAAGGATTATAACAGCTAATAATACTGATTAATTTAGATGTTTGCCGTATAAATGATTTCTCATCATAGTCAATGAACCTCTTAATGTTTCATGGATGATAATTTTCAAAAATGATCTGCCCAAATCATATTGTTTCCAAAAGTTCACAAAAATTTTGATAATGTTCATCTAGAACCAATAAACGATCCAATCACCTCCATTTTTGAAATTTTGAAATTTTGCTTGAAATATTCAAAGGTAGATTCATACATAAATAAGCAAACTACAAAAGTTTTCTTTTTCTCCAAAAGAATAACATGAAAATTTTAAATGTATAGTTTTTTGGAATGTAACCTTTAATTGTACAACAATGCTTCAATAAGCAAAATTATTTGTTATTTTAAGCTCTAGATAATGGCTGTAATGCAAATTGGGCATTCCCATGTTTTAAAGGTAAATAAAAAAATAAAAAACTACAGAGGATGGGATGACCTATAGAAGTTAAGATTCATCGTTATACCATTACTGAAGCACATCCCTTGTGTGCTTTATTAAAGAGTTGAAACTTCTGGGCTGAGCTTCATTTTGACAATCATAAGTCCAAGATTATGCGTAATACATAAGTTCCCTACCATTGGTTTTGTTTTAACATTAATTTTAAAATCACCACATACAACCCTAAAAAAGGATAATCAATTTGATTTTATACACTAGATAATGTTTCTGTTGCTGGTAAACGAGTTTTTTGCATTTTGATTCATTGCTAAGCACTCTATACTCACGTCTTCCGTCACACTGTGGAGGTAAGCTATCAGCTGGTCGTGCCGCCGCCCCGAGGGCAACAGCGGGAACAAGAAACTCCTCTGTAGAAAGTCAAAATTGCGATGCGCCATGATTTCTTGTAGCCTGTTACAGACATTTTATATTACATAATTAGGTAGTACTTTTGTAGTAGACATCCATTCCCATGTTAAAGGTGAAGCCAGTTTTAGAATGAAAACAAATATAGTTGAATTTAACTAATTAATTGATGACAATTACAGATTTGTTGTTAAATGTGCCAAACTGAAAGGACCACCAGTAATTTAAAGAATTCCCTCAAGTGTTCACTTTAGTTCATATAGTGAGGTCTCTGAGTATAGGTGTTATGTTTTATGCTATAGTATACTCTTCAATAGACCACGATGTATGTAAACTGTTTCATGTATCAACTATCACCGTAACAGAAACAAAGGGAGAAACTTGAGTCTTGACAGTAGCGCACTCTGTGACTGACTCATTTGACTATGCTCCATTTTAAATTAAAAAAATTTGCTACAGCTGACCCATAAATGGGAGTCTACTTCAGCACAACAAAGTTAAGGTAGTTATATATTTTTGAATTGTTCTAATTGTAAATTATGCTACAAGGACAGGGAATAGTGGCAAGGGGGGGGGGCTATAGGGGCTAATGCACCCCCAATATACTCTAGAAATATAAATAAACATACATTTTGTTTTAGAAATGTAACAAGAGGTTATTGGACTTAGTTCTAGACGTAAAATGGCTTTAAAAGTCACCAAAGGGTCTAAAAAATTATAATTTTCCCCAGACCCCCCTTCCTGGTGTTGAACACCCCCGTTAGCCCCCCTTGACATGGTCCTAGAGTCCCCCCTGACAGGAAGTATGTGTTCATGGTGCGAGATGGGCTGGAAGTTCTCATGCAAGTATTGTAACAACTTCTTGGGTGAGTTGGTTACATACTATACAATACCTTTTGCCGTGTGGACTTACGAGCAACAAAAAAAAAAAAAAAAAGAAGTAAAACATTAACCATACAACAAAAGAATACTATATACTACTGTATTAACACAACATTTTAACATAATTTTGATGTTATGCTTTCACAGTGAAGAGTATTCCAAAATTAATGAAAGTTTCCAATATTATTATGAAAGTGCAATGTGAATTTTTGTTGATATCTATAGCTTTATTGTAGCTTTGTTGAGAGCCTACTGAAGGAAGTCATGTGCCTTGTTGAACAAGTGAACTGCAAGTGTGGTTGGTAAATTAATTGAGCTCCTGCTGGCTTTACCCAACTTGGTCATTTTACTGGGCTTTTTTATGTAAACAACTACTACTCAGCTAAACTGGATGAAAATTATCAATCAAGCATTTTGCAAAATGGAGGTAGTGTGATTTTGTTACTACAGTACTTAACTTACTCATTGACTGCTTTGACATATTTTGATTCCTTCAACTGTGCATTAATCTCCAGTCCCATGGCAGTTTCTGAAACAGTTAATTATTACCATATTGGCATTTTCTTATTAAGCTTATAGAATCCCAAGCGCTATTCTTTGTCTCATGCTAAGCTACCTCCTAATATAATTTTGTCTGTTGTGATGCATATCTTAGTTTGCATTAGTTTCCTTGCAACGTCTTCATGATGGATACTTGCAATTATTCATGAGAGGGAAAGGGTATCCATTAATAATTTCTTATGTCAAGAATTGATGACACAAGGCTTGAAGGCTTTTTTTCATTTCTTAAATGTCACACAATAATGTGATTTATGTAAAAAAAATACATGATAATGCAAGAAAAACTAGCTCTTTTAAATTTTGATTTTTTAACTTGCCAAACAGGTTTCACGGTGGTTGAGGGTATTTTGAACTTTCCTGGTTTCCAAACTTCCCTCAACCGTTGTCAAATGGCAAAATTCAAATTCCAACAGCCCAAATCCAAGAAATAAAATGGGAGAAGTCCTGCCGTAACTCTACCCTGTGTCCATCGTTGCATCGTCCGATCGACTAGACCGCGATACTACTGACCGCGAGTGTGTAAATACAGTATAGACTATAATGTTAGTGATAAGTGATTAAGTGACCCCTGAAAGGGGCCACAAGGTGGAGAAACGCATAGGGTGAAATAAACATCTAACCTACAAAAGCTCAGGCAACAAAAAAGGTAAATCTAACATAATTTAAGTTCTTGAAACTGGGACGGCAAAAAAAATTACATACAAGGCTGTAAAACTCGTGTGTAGGATATGAATACTACGAAAGCCTCAAATTGTTAAGATCTAGACTCCTTGTGGTAAATTACCGTTTTATTATTGATGGTTAAATAAATAAATACACTGTTATTTTACAGTAGTTTAATTTAAATATTGGTTTAAGCATGCATCAGGAATAAACCTAACAAAACTGGACCTCGTAATCCCTTCTAACTTGCGAATGCCTGAGATTGATGTGACTACTCTACCAGTACTATCCGCTATCCGGTGTAGAGACTCACCGGATATCACATCCAGAGCACACAGAGCAATGATAGGCATGATGTCAACCTCTATGTCTGTCAGAGTGAGCAGCTTCTTTGTCAAGACTTGAGCATGTTTGCCGAAAAGTGGGACAAAGTTCTCAAGCACCTTAAAATGGAAGGCTGGAGTCAAAATCTTCCGGTGCTTCCTCCACTTTTCTCCTAAAGAGAGTATTAAATATTAAATATTTTTGTTAATTATTTATTTCTTTATTAGTATTCAGGAAACTGTATAGTGCTCATTTTTGCATTTAGCTAGTCAACTGTTGAGAAAAATAATCGTAGTGGTTATAGTATACCTAGTAGTAGTAGTACAAATATATTTGAGTTATTACTCCTTACTTTCATATTCAATTCATATTCATATTCAAAAATCTTTATTCCTCATAAATCATGTACATCAGTGATAAAATGAATAGTGATTCAATGAATTTATTACTTGATCAGATTCATTTTTTTGCGATAGGAATTGTTTCATAAATAAATTGCCCATAAACTGTAAAAATTTGTAATTTCTTAAAATGTTCTTTTGTCGAATCATCTAGTTTAAGCTTAAGCATAATTTTGATAGCCTCTTTTTGTCGCTTCAGAATGCTTCACATATTTATTTTTTTTGTTACGCATTTAATGCTAAGCCGAATGAAAGATGAGACCAAAATCTTTGGTTTTATCGACTTTTGGATACTGAAGTAGACTCATCTGTATGGACCAGCTGCAGCCAATTTTTATTGAAAAAGAAAATAGAATGAGCCAATGTTTAAAATTACTATACTCATCATACAAGCATGAGTATAGTTCAGTGAATGTAATTGAAGGGTTGAAAGTTGAAATACCTCCACTCGTCAATAGGCCCTGGTTCAGCCAAGGGTACAGCGGCCAGTATAGCGGACCTTTGTCAATTATAGAAGTGCTGCCCAGCACTAGCTGCAACACAACAACCAGTACAAGTAACATCACAAAATTTATATAACTTAACTGTCAAAAACAAAAATCTTTAGGAGAATATTTGTATTTCCTATTGATTTTTAAAGGAAGCAGGTACGTTGGGAATCATGAATCAACAGACATGTTGCTTAAGTCGGGCTGGGGACATGTGAGAGAAGAAGAGGGGATTAAAAGAAACTATAAAAAAAATGTGGAATGTTAATGATGGAAGGAAATCTCTTGGACGTCTGAAGAGAAGAGGAAGGACAAATTCAATAAAGATCAAATCCCCCGCTACAGTAAACCTGCAGACTAAAAGAATTTCAAACAGTCTGATTGGACTCATACAAGACATATTATTTCCCCATATAAAATACATTGGATTTAATGAGTACCTAGGTATGCTGCTAAGGGAAAGGTAAACAGGTGGTTTTTTGTCCAAATGGTAGGAGCTTAATTTTGATGTGTTATAAGTAAATCTGCCAAGTTTGATCAGCTTATATCCATAAGCAAGTGAATTACAAAACATTTTCTTTTTACAGAAAGTAAATAAAAGAAAAGTCTTGTAACACTTAAAACATATATTTACGCTTACACTGTTACTCACAAGACGGTAAATATATACATAAAAGATGGTAAGTGGTGATCGATTTCGATTGGACACTCCAATCATAATCAGACCCAATAGGCGAAGCTATTCATAAGACATTCGCCTATTGTTCAATTTTACAACAAAGCTTTAATATACAAAATTATTTGTTTTTTAAGCTCTACACGGTGTTTGTATTAAAAACAGGGCATCACAATTTTTAAGCGAAAAAATTTAGAAAATCCATTTTTTTGGATATTTCAAAACCCTTTAACGTTCGCATGACTCGATCTTGCTGGTTCGCAAAAACATTTAAGTCTATCCTGTCCAACACCTTCATGCTAAATTTCATCAAAATTTGACAAAAATTACTTGAGTGATTGTGTTCACGGACACACACACACATATATAAAAATTTGAGCAAATAGTGTTTTTAGCCTCCGGGGACATCAAAATGAAAAAAGTAAATCGGTCCCAGGCCCAGGTCTTACCGTGCCAACTTCGGTAATAGCTACACCATATTGAAATTAGCTAAAAAATAAGGTAAAAGCCAGTTTAGTAGAAGGGGGAAGGGGGAGGAAGAATGACCTTGGTCCCTCAAAAAAACATGTCACTATTGTTTTCCTATAGACCAGTGTTTCCCAACCACCACAGTGTACAGTGTTGTGCCAGTAGGCCTCTCTGTAGGTGTGCCGCGAAATTTTAAGTAGGCCTAGTTAAACAATTTTTGATCAAGAAAGAAACTTTTAATAAACATACGTCAAGCACAAGTTTCCCACCAGAACTGAAACTGGGGTTTATTTAATATTTCTCACTCATTATTGGTAAATTCATACAACATTTTAATCAAGCTCAATGTTTTATTATTATTTAAAACTTTCCACTTAATAAACACTAAATACTGTAATGTACATATGTTGGATAACAAATGTGAGTTTTATATTTTTTACCTTGGTAAACCCACCTTTATATTATATACATATATATATTTACTAGTAAAAAATAGGTTATACGGAGTAAGATGTAATCGAAAAAAAAAGATTTTTTATGCACTTACTAAATGTAATTTTAACCAATGATATTTTGTAGACAAGTGTGCCCCCGTGACTCCAAAGTTGTTCTAGTTAGTGTGCCCTGAACGGAAAAAGGTTGGGAAACACTGCTATAGATAGACAAAGACTTTTTAGTTGCCTACCTCAATATCTGAAGGGTTTCTCAACCCAATGATTGGGTCAAAGCCGAGTTTGAAGCAAAACACAGAACCAAACTTGAATGACAGCTGCTTCATTGTTTCTGTCACCTCTGTAAAAAAATTATAAATTTATAAGTGTTTGTTTGGGATGCATAATTTTTATTTATTTTTTTTTTAAGAGGTTGGCGGCCTCTTTTAACCTTGCATTTACCCGTCCACAGACTATCTGCCCGTGAATGGAGCGTATCCAGCTTGAAGGGGTGAGCTGGTACAGTACAAAGGTGAACTGTACTGATAACATGTTTACTGCAGTGACCAGGATCCGAATCCACGACATCACTGCCTTGGGCCCGAAGTTCGTGACGCTACCGACTGAGCTTGTACTTGACATGGCAAGAGGTGTGTTTAGAGTTAAAATCATCGATGATACAGGCTGAAAAACCCCGTTTTTAGTAGGGGAAGAGAAATTACAATTAATTGCAGTTGAGAGTTAAGTGTATGGTTCCATCAAGGTCAATGACAATTGTTGAGCTTCCATCTCTCTCTAATTATCATGATTATACGTCTGAAATGACAAATAGCTCATATTTAAGTTCTACTGGTTGCCTAACTTACCTTTACAAGAAGGTAATACTGTAATACGCTAAATATAATAGTGTACTGTCAGTTACATGAACAAAATAAATTTTTTGTAAATTGTAATTAGGTTTTTAGCTGTGTAGTTTCTTTTTGTGATTTTTTAAAACCTGTATAGGTATATATTTTTCAATGTTTATTATATTTCTTTTTTGGAGATATAATATGGGCAAAGTGTTAGATGAATTTACTGTTACTGTTTACCCAGTACACAAATAAAAAACCTATGAATAGTAAATGTTTAAATCAACCAAAACCAGTAGGCATTACTGGAAGGGAACTAACAGCATAAAATAAAATTTTCTAATATTGCCTGATTGTTTTTAAAGTCTGGGCAGTTAAATAAATGCACAAGATTTTGGTATTGAATAAAGTTACAAATTTTACAATAACTATTATTATTGAAGTTATTATAAAATAGACCAAATAAAACTATTATATAACAATTAAATACTTAACCAAAGAATTTTATTTTCTTACCAGTTCGAGGATAGTCAAAATCCAACAAGTTTCCTATAATTGGATAACCTTTAGGTCCAGGTAATTTCTCTAGCATTCTCTCTGTTCTTGATTTAAAAACAAAGAGTCGTAAAAGTACTAGAAAAATAATGAAAATCACCAATTCTGCAATCATTCTGGTTTTTAAATCTGGAAAAAAATTAATTGACATTAACAGTTAATTATTTCAAAATGTCTATCTGTTGCAGACAAACTTAAAAGAGAGAACTTAAAATTCAATTTCATATAATTGTTTTGTTTTAAATGAACATGTATATGTAGAATATATAGGAATATGCCTGGTATAGGAATACATACCAGGTAATTTCAACTTCAAGGAATAATATTCCACTTCTTTGAAGGAATAATCATCACTGGTGACTTCAACCAACCTACAACTGACTGGACTTCGTTTGAAGGGGCACGTGTGAATAAATCGTCTCAAGTGTTGATTGACCTTGCTTCAACTTTCAATCTCAACCAACTGAATACCACATCTAACAAACGAGGTGTTACTCTTGATTTGATATTTTCATCTGTATCATACTGGACCGTTGAGCAGGCTCTTGACATTCTAATCCCCCAGGAGGAAGATCATCCGGCACTATCAATGGCTATATCCATCCAAGACCAGACCTCATCTACTGGTATCCAGTTCATCCCTGACACTAAACGCTGTGACCATTTGATGGTATACGATTGGATTTCTAAGCTCTCATATCCTACGACCAACATAGAGTCTGCTGAAGTGGATTTTCAAGCTTTTTGTTCTGATCTTACGAATGCCGTATCTACATGCAGTCCCTTGATGAAGCTTGGTAGATCACCGTTTCCTCGATGGTTCTCAGTGGACTTGAAGCGCCTAATTATCTTGAAGAAAAAAGCCCATAAAATGTACAAGATAACATCCAGCCAATCCCATTTAAGGAATTTCAATCTACTTCGTGCCCAATGTTCCATTATGGTCGCCCAGTGTCGTCAAAGGCATCTTGATCGAATGGATACTTCCATTAGAAACAACCCTAAATGTTTCTGGAATTTCGTCAATGAACAGAGGAATACGTCGTCTAGTCCTAATTCAATCCTTGTAAATAATTCTGTTGTTGTGAAGCCAGTCAAAATCTCACACGCCTTTGCTGACTACTTTTCGTCAACTTTTACTGAGTCAGATGAAGATCCTCCAAACCTCGACTTTGTAAATTTCAAGACAATATCATCATGGCGCATCTCTGCCGAAGCAATTGAAGAAAAACTCTCAAAGCTGGATCCTAACAAAGGGGCTGGTCCGGACGGCATCCCCCCATCAATACTGAGGTCTTGCAGCACTGTTATTTCTCCTCATCTCGCCATCTTCTTCAACATTTTCTTCTCTAATGGAATATTTCCTCAGTGCTTAAAATCTGGCTTTATTGTGCCTTTATTCAAATCTGGCAACCGTGCAAAACCAGAAAATTACCGACCGGTCGTCATCTTAAATGCGGTAGCTAAGGTATTTGAGAGCTTAGTACTTGATGGCCTCGATTTTGAATTTAAAACACTGATCTCGCCTCGTCAACATGGCTTCCGCACTGGGAGATCTACTACAAGCAATTTGGTCGTTTTCCAAAACTATATTACTTCGGCCTTCTCAAGAGGCAACCAAGTCGACTGCATCTATCTGGACTTCGCTAAGGCGTTCGACAGGGTTAGTCACAAGCTTCTCCTCGCCAAACTTGAAGGCCTAGGCTTTGTTGGACCTCTGCTTCAGTTTATCAGATCCTACCTTCAGGGACGCTCTTTAAAAGTTAGATGTGGGACTGCTTACTCTTACCCCATCCACGTACCATCTGGAGTGCCACAAGGATCTCACCTCGGACCCTTTCTATTCAACTTATTTATAAATGACATTGGCGACACCTTGGATTCTGAGTTCCTTCTGTTCGCGGATGATGCAAAACTTTTCTTAGAGATCTCCAGTGCTCAAGACTTCACTCGTCTTCAGTCATCAATAAATGCAGTGATGAATTGGTGCATTGACAATTCAATGAGTCTGAACACCTCTAAATGTGTCGTTATGTCCTTTTCTCGCAGTCAGAACACTCATGAGCATGGCTATTTTCTTGGGGACGACCCTCTGCGTAGAGTTTGGAGGTATAAAGATCTTGGCATAATAACTACTCCAACACTTCATCCAGGAGAGCATATCCAACAAATTTGCCACAAATCAAGTTCCACTCTGGGCTTTCTCTTCCGCTTCACTCGAGGACTCTCCATTAATGCCTTGGTGTTGCTTTTTCGTGCACTGGTTCGTCCCACCCTCGAATACAACTCTCCTGTCTGGGCTCCATATCAGACTGGACTCATATCTTCGCTGGAGAGAGTTCAAGTTCGTTTCATTAGGGTCCTTGGCTGCAGAATGGGATATCGCTACCTTGATGCTCCCGTGAATCTCATCAGATCTCAGTTTAATCTATGCTGCTTGGAAGATCGGAGGAAAATTTCGGACGCTCTGTTTCTCATGAAGATTGTAAGTGGAAATATCGACTGCCCTGAGCTTTTGGGAGGAATACCATTCCACGTTCCTGTCCGCACAAGATCCAAGGATACGTTTGAGCGGAGGCACTACAATACTGTATATTTACAGCGAAGCACTATCCCTCGCCTTTTGCGGGTCGGCAACGAGGTCGGCGCAGTGTTGGATTTTCACCGTTCCAGCGTGGCTGCTTTCCGCTCCAATCTGTGTCGCCTCTTCTCTGTAAATAATTTGTAGTTAATGCTTACATCATGTTAACGGCACTGTGTTCAACCTTCGATCAGCTATTTATTTTTGTCACTTTAGTATTTATATCTGTTTTTGTCATGTAAGTCTTGCTTAGAGGATTCCAAACCGTGTATTTATTGTTTTGTTAAGTCTTGTTTTGTTATTGTTTTAAAAAGTTTATCATGGTTTCCATCTTCATTGTTGTGTTTTTCTTGTTCTTGTTATTGTAATTTATTCAGAATAGCCTTTATTTGTTGTTAAATTTGAGTTTGATAGCTACTACCTTAGATAAAACATACAGTCTATGCTACTACTTACTGTACCTCTTGTAAAAATGGTGTTACCGTGGAAATAAATGAATTGAATTGAATTGAATTGAAAAGGCATTCGAGTTATACCCCCGCCGCAACAAACCTGCAGACTAAGCAAATTTCCATTTGCCTGCTTTTTCAGAAAAACTAATTTTACTCCATATAAAAATAAAACCCCCATAAACCCTTGTTCCCACGGCCCAATCAAGCTGGTTCGCAAACTCATTCGAATAAGTGTAGGTTTATACAAAATTTAATTAAAATCCGCTCATGTTTGCTCAAGTTATCGTGCTAACGGACATATCTGTTCATTAATATATTATATGAATTAGAACGAATGGTGTTTTCGGCCTCTGGGGACCTCAAAACAAAAGAGTAAATTGGTCCCGGGTCTAGGTCTTACCATGAGACCTATGGTAGTAGCTTATTACCCATATGGAAATTTGCTAAAAACCATGATTAAATTAAGTTTGGAATATATGTCTTCAACACACTTTTACACAGATGGTTTTTATCAAATCCCACCCAATTATAGCATGGTGATAATTCAAATGTTGAGCCCAAATGATAATTGACAGCGATAAAGTTACAAACATAGTTGGACCCAGATAAATTAATTGTACAAGTGTTTTTTCAATGATTTAATATTGTAAAATAACATAAAACGCAAACATTTTAATCAACATTGTAGAATAACTCTCTTTCCTCACCAAAAAATATTCTTTGACACAAAAACTATTTTAAGCTGCTCACATAACAGCTCAAATACATTTTGCAAAACAATTCAGTTTGCTATACAGATTTTAAGTTTTCATTTAAAATAACAACAAATAACAAGATAAATTTTAACGTTATAGGTAGTTAGTGTGTTGAAAGAAAAACATACACTGCAGCTCAAACATTGCTGTTTTATATTAAACATTTTCACACACAATTCCACATATATTGTGGAAAATCTAAACCATCAATTAAGTTAATTCTAAGTTTAATTATATTTGCACTCACTATAAAAAGGAATGGAGAAGTGTTGACAATCACATCAATGCAAGACAAAACAATCCCGGAGACTACTTCCTTTACATAAACAGTTCTGCCAAACTCCCACAACTAAATGTTGATTGATAAACTGGTTTTCCACACATAGTTGGTTGGCATTCCTACCAACCACACGTATCACGTTCAAGGACAAACAGTGAAGAAACCTAACTCATGACTCAGCCAAACCATCCTGGCCAACAACAGCTGGCAGTTTAAAACTGTGCATGGTACCCCTGGTTTTTAACTGTCACAAAAATAACTGGCATTAACTTGAAGATTACCTGAAAATTTGCGTTGATATCAACTTATTATCAAGTCATTGATTGATAAAAAACTACATTAGATAATTTAGTAATTTAGTATGGACATTGTAACTTGTAATTTGCAACATATTTCTAGATGAATCGAATGGTGATAAAAAACACAATAATTCAATTTAGTACAAAAAAATAGGCCTAGAAAATAGTTAATGAGACAATTTTCTTTACATACTGAAAATATAAATATAAAAGTTTTCTCAGTAAAAAAGATTAAGTTTTAAACAGAATTAAAAACAAACAGGATTATTAATAAAATATTCTCAAAGTTGTTATCAAATAATATATAAATTTAAAACTATATTTAACTGAGGTTAAACGTTATTTATATGTTGATAGAACATTTTTAAATAATATTAAACAAAGTGCAACATGATTTTTAAAGGAAAACTTAATGAAGGATAACATAATTTTTAAATACATGGATTACAAACTGATTAAAAAAAAATTGCAAATGGAATATCACTACGATACAGGATGGAAAATGTTAGAGGGGATGAAATCAAGAACATTTCTCACGATAGAATCATTTATTTTAATTTTAAATAGCCAAACCAGAATGCTAAAAACAACTAGGAAAATATTCCTTAAATAGTTAACACCAATCAATAAGCTTTTGAAACTTTTAAAATATTTTGCATGGAATGGAAGTTTCTAAAATAAAATTACACTATACAACAATCAAACTTGTTCATAATACTAAGTGTAACAAATTTGTAAAACTATTATTCGTTCCTCAACCACAGTAATTATTTAAAAGAGACAACTTCACCATTTCTTACACTTCTATGATATAAAGCAATGCATCTAAGGGTACATACACACAGGACACGACACGGCGCAGCACGGCGCGTCATGACGTGTTGAAAACAAATACATACTTTGTAATGCGAAGGAACACACAGAGACGACGCGTCGTGCCGTGCCGTGTTCTGTGTGTTTGTACCCTAACACTGCTGACAAAAACAAAACAAAACAATAACAACTGTTAAAGTTATAAAAACAATAATAAAAAAGCATATAAAAACAATCTTACTTAAATAATATGATACTCAGAAAATAATTTTAAGTCACAAAAACGTCAAAATCAAATCTAAATAATGAGATCACTATATATTAATATGTCACAAGATGTAATGAATGATTACTTCTAATAGTAACACGAATAGAGATGCTAATTTTGAAACAATTTAATCAAACATTTAAAAATACTTTTAGAGCCTACTGCAGTATGTTAGGGAAAATCTACGCATACTGTTGGAAAGATATTTTCCTGTAGATGTGCAGAACCCCTCCATAAATTAAAATAGGCTAGAAAATAAGCACAAAAACGAATTTAAAATAAATAAAAATCACATGGACCTTATGGGTTAGCTGGTGACGAAATAACAACGAAATATAAACAGAAAATCAAAACAAACAGGAGAAATTCCAATCACATGTTTTATTAACAGCATGGGGTGAAAATATTGAAGTCTGTACATTACATATTTTTGATAGAGTTTTCGACCACTGGACGACCTCTAGTATGTCATTTATTGTGTATCAAGTAGTTATTTATTTAAAATTGTACATACTTCTTAGCCGAATAATATTAATTTTAATGAAATGGATTCCTATTGACTAAGGTTTAGTGTGTTTTTTTAAAGTTAGAAATTAATTGTTTAAAATTCTTGACACATAACTGGCATTTATTAAATGCTACTGACATTTTTTAAGTCTATGTTTTGCTAATTCTCTCTAAGAAGCTACTAAATTAAAATAAACATTATAAAATCGTCCTGCAACATATAATTAATTGCATTTACTTTTTTTAACTGCAAACAAAGCAATATCAGTGTTACTACTAGAAATAATGATTCTAATCTATAAATAGAATTACTCTTAAATCTATATTTTTTTGGTTGTTCACAGCACCACTAAGTTAAGTTGGTGTCTTTAAGATTAAATAAGTACATTTGGAGTATGTATATATATATAACAAAAAATAAGGAGGCAAAAAACCTGATACCTAAAAACACACCTACAACATAAAATAATTATGTACCAACAATTATATAAACAACAATTCAATGTTGCCATAAGCATTTTTAATATTATAACAATGTGTGATTCACCACACAGGTCGACTAATATACCATGAAATTAGAGTTTTAGTTTTTCTGTGAATGTATAATGAACCACACACATAGGGGTAAAAGTTATAAAGTACTTGAACATAAAATTACCTGAATGCAGTGTTAACGGAGTATTCAGCAGTTGGATATTTCCTTTGTTTTAAACGTTAAAGAAAATCTTTGGGATACTGTATGGTAATCTGTTTAACTTTAGCAAAAGACAATTTTATTTGCATAAAAGGAGTGTGGAAAAACTGTTGAGCCATGAGATGTATCTTTTGTCACATGCACATAGTCACAATACTGTTAATCATAATGCAAATAACACTTTGTAATTACTTAACATTCCGTAGTCAAGAAGTTGTTGGTTACCAAACCTAATACAGTTTTACAATTTATTTAAAGGCAGTGTTTGAACATAGGAATTGTCAAAACAAATAACAAAATCACACTGGTGTTTGTCATTTAAAAGCAACCATTACATCAGAAAAGATACGGAAAAGGATTTTGTTTGATGTCTCAGGAAACCTGCCTTTAAATAAATCACATAGCAGGTGTGAAGAAAAACAGTTTTTTTGGCTGTTTTTCATGATGAAGTAAAACCATTAGAGTGGATGTTAAGAAAATATGTAATATACATTGATTGTATGGCACAATAAAAGTTTGGTTTCGGAATAGTAATGTTTGGGACAGGGCAAGGTCAGCTGATTATTAGATTTTCTTTGGTTAAAAGGAAACCAATTATTTCCGTATACCTGGTACACAAATCTATAATATTAAAACGAAAGTGTGTTTTTTTATTTCACGATTCTGAATCAACCACTCGATGGATTTTCATGATTTTTGTGTTGAAAGAAAGATAATTTTGAGAACTAGGGAATGTCGAAACCATAATTTTAGTTTAGGGTCCCAGTTTTTTAGAAATTAAGTTTTAATTTTTAAAAAGTCTAGCAGCCGACGCTAAGATTCTAAACTAGCTTTTGGCATAAAATAATTTGCTTAACATAACAGCTGTAAAAATTCAGCTTTTGTGTCACAAATTCAGCATTTGGATAAAAATGTAAAGACATACTTAGGGTTGACTTATTTATACTATGTGTAATGCTAATCATTGATACGTTCAATTCTTCTGTAAGAGGATGACAGAGATTAATTTAATATACATAGTAAAATACTAGGATGTTCAAATTATTTTTTTAAAGCAATTTTTGTAATCTTCGATTTGTTTTAGAGCAATATAATTTGTTTTAACTAACAGCTGGTTAGTTATAAAAATGCCCTATAGAACTATGAGGTTATTTACTCTGATTTTGTCATTGATTATAGGAAATAAGTAAGATTAGTAGACCACCGAGATAAGTAACACCATCGATGTGTACAAGTCGAGGCTCTGTACACGAGTTAAATAAAAAAAGATATGCAAATTATTTTACTGCTCAACCTTTTTGGAAAGGGTAGGAAAATCACAATTTTTACATGTTTTAATTCATCTTGGCAGCTTTTTGTTTACAATCGATGTTTTTGAATGCTTGAACTTTGTTTGGATTAGGCCCGGAAATATTGATATCATAAAGATGGAGATCAAGAATCCTCAGGAATACGATTTTAAACTACCACCACAACCTCAGACGGGTGTTATCCAAAGATATACATATACAGATGAATGACATAGATTGAACACAACGTCATCATTGACCTAGGATACTGCAATTAGACTAACCATCCTTTTATGAAATCTAAAAAAGTTGTTTGGCGTGTGTTTAGTTGTGGTTACGTTTGGAGGCGCTGAATATTTTATAGTTTAAATAAATGAATATGGGGAATTACGATGTACATTGATTCAATGAGGGTGGTTTAATTATCATGGATATTGGAACTGATTACGGAATGGATAATAAACATAGACAATTAATTACGTCACTAGCTTTACTAGCGTTTTTACTTTATTCCTTCAATATGTGACCAGTTCTTTTGTTCAAATGAATATTATTTTTGACTCAGCTGTTTACAAAACAAAATAATATGTTGTTGTGTTTACTTTTCTTTGTTTACACTTATTTATTTAGCAATTAATGCTGTGAAATTGACATAAAGGATGTGTGTGGACTATTCGTTTAATGATGTCAGGACACCAACGTTATAATTATGTGTACTGTTAATTTTATTGGATATTTTCGTTTTATTTTAGGGAGTTTCAATTCAGACCTACTGGAAATTGTGTATAGTATATGAGTAATTGTATTGTAGTGATATTGATTAAGGAAGAGGTAGGTATGCGATGGAAGGTGATATCATTGACTAGGCCTATACACTTCTCAATTGATAATTACTCTTTCTACTGTAGGCTGCAATAAAATTTGTCTTTATACGTGTAAACTAGCTGTTCTGAATTATAGGCCTACACCGTTTTAACTGACTACTCCCGTACGTAGGACGGGCTAACACCTCGTTAATACTTATTTTAAAATACATGTTTTAAAAACGACTGTGTAACTAACTCTGATTTTTAAAATATAAAATTGAGTACGTTCTAGCTTAACTAATTTCAATCTTTCAAAAGGCTTGAGAAAGATTCAAGAGATAACCTTATCAGTGACAGGACATAATATATGCTTCACAAAGCAGTAAAACAAACAACTGATATTATGAAGACATATAAATTTGTTTTGAACATATCTAAATCCAAAGTAAAATGCATTGCTTGTGCAAACAAATATAAATGTTAGTGACAATGTTTGTAAATTTTTAAAACTCTTATGCACTGGACAGAAATTTTGATGACATTTTTGAGGTCTATAAGTAGAGGGAATGCTTTTTGAAGATTTAAGGTTTATAGTTCATTGGTTCATTCTGGCTGATCTTTAGGATAAAAAATCCCAAGCAAAATGCAAAGTAGATTAAATTATGCTTTTATAAGTAAAAACTCATCGCATTTCATGTATACAATTTTTTTTATTTGGAAACAACGGACATTTCCTTACCACCCAAGCCAGTTCTTTGGTACTACAGCTTGTCTAAAGGATGGAAACTAATGGATATTTTTAATTACTAAATAAAAACTAGGAACACTGAACTTGGAATTACAAGCTATTTCTTGTACGAGCTTCTATACATATTTTTTTTTAAGATGTTGGCGACCTTGCATTTGCCCTTGGAACGTATCCAGCAAAGCAAGGGGTGAGCCGGTACAGTACAAAGGTGAACTGTATTGATAAAATGTTTTCAGCATTGGCCAGGATCCGAACCCACAACATCGCTGCCTTGGGCCCGAAGTCCGTGACGCTACCGACTGAGCCACCGACTCACCAAACATATATAAGAAACAACAATTAATAGCTTATTCCCTATATGGGGAATTTGCTAAAAACAAAAAAAAAATGGTTTAACAGAAAACATGCCGTTACACTGTTTCTTCAGAAACTCAAAGTTTGGTTTGGTTTATATATGTAAGAATCAAAGAGTTCTTGTATGATATATTGTTTTACCAATGTTACGTCTGCTCAGTATGAACATAGTTTGTTGCAAAAATCTTGTAATTTTATTTTATTTAAGTATTTAAAGAAGGTAATATTTAAAAATACATTAAAATACTTAAAGAAACAAATTTAAATTTGGAAAGAAACCAAATAATCTTTAGACATTGACTAACGCCTAATGCCCCAGAAAAAACGGAATTTTAACATTACTTATTTTAACATAAATTAAATAAAAATCTTTTTTGCCGTAAAGACTTAAAAATATTTCTCTTTATCTAAGAATAGTGAAAAATAACAAACATTCAAGATAAACGATTACCTTAACCCATTGACAACAATTCGTGAGTCTAGCCCGTCACCGCATTTCGCCACAAGATAGTGGTACTGTTAACCCACTGGCCCTCTAGTACGTTAAATCTAACCTAGGAGAGCTAGTGTCGTCGTGAGCTTATATCAGCAATTGACCCGTTTGGCTGAAGGTGGCATGGTACCTCAGTTGGCTAAGGTGTTGCACTGATGAGTGTAGCGTTAAGGTCTTTCTATTGAATCCTGAACATGTGCACTCCATATTTAGCTTGGTAATGTGTGGCTTGGCTGGAGTGGAGGTCCCACCTCAAATAAACGGTGTCCGCCGCGAGTGGATTTGACGGCATTAGTGAGTTTTAATAAGGATTGCATGCAACACCTGTTTAGATTTTTTTCCTACTCATATAGAACTGGACAACTAATATAGAAGAGGAGGACACAGATTTTTCTTTTTTGGATTTTATTTTGGTTAAAAATGGTTAGAAATGTAATTATCAAGTTGATGTACATTATATGATAATATACATAAAAGGACATAACCTAAAAAAATATTAATAGAGAAATAAAACAAATTTTGTTGTCAATGGGTTAATATGAGCAAAACTGCATAATTCAACACAGATCATTTCCATAGAGTGCAGAGTTGAGTTGTATAAACCTATCATCTTTTGACTTATCAAAAACTATCCACAACTTTAAACGGTTCCACTTGATTTGGAAATACTGGTTATGTATATAAGAACTAGGAGTTGATATAGAAATTTAGGAAGTACTTCATGAGGTATTAGAGGAATCTAGTAAAGGTTGGAGAAACTTACAAATCATAAGTTTTACCAGGGTAGGATAGGAACCAATAAGTTTTCTACGATAGTTCTTCTTCTTCACCCTCCAATTGAAGGACGGAAGCTTGGTTCACATAGTTTACGTTGATCTCCGCTGGTTGTTGGTTCCAGGGTTCACCATCAACTTGCATTGCCATTTTGTTTTTTAATTTAATCTGCAAAATGGACAGACAAATTTTAGTTCTTCCTAAATAGTGTGGTGATTATTTTAGGAATGGAAGTGCATTAAAATCTCACTATTCCAACATACAATAATCCAGCATTTTTTACACTACTGAATTAGGCTTGAAAGCATTTGGAAAATTCACAGGATATCGACTGAGGCATAGAGAATATAGGAGTAACTTATAAGAATTTATGAGTAGGACTGACCTGATTTCTTTTTTATAATAAAGTCCTTTTCTATGATATATTTTGCTAAAATATATTTTAACGTTTTTATTTTGATACTCTCACAACAACAGCAGTTTTTACAGCAATCTGAAATCTAGTGTTTTTTGGTAATGGTGCACAGCAAAAGTGACAAAAATGCTGAATAAAACAGCAAGTGGGCCAACGCAAACTGAAAAACACAAAGCAATTAAAAGTGTTTCACAAGGCAACAAATGTTTCAAAGCTTAATTTTAAAAATATAGACTTTACCTTCACTGATGATGCTTGGCCAATATAATGCGGGGACGAAAGACCAACTTGAAGTTGTGCGATGTGAAAGGAAGAATAAACAGCGACAACCTCCAACTTGCCATCACTGATACTTTGCTCAGGAAGATCAGGCATGTCTGCAACCATCATATTTGCCCATTATATTTCCATCATATACAGGAACTAATTTTGACCAGAATTTTCAAAGTTGTACGTTCAAGTTTTTTTTTCCGTTCAAAGATAAATTGATTTAGTATGTTAGTATGTTAGTATTTTTAAAGCAATTTATTCACATTTTACTAGATTTTTTGTTTAAGGTCTGGTTAGGTAAACTTTTTCACCTTTGGATCTCAGGCCAAAATCACATTACTTTAGAAAGTATTGATTTGTTTAAATCGGCTTGGATAATATTGTAGCCTACGATCTTCTGTGATTGCGATGAAATCATCAATGTCTCCGGTGATCACAGCGAAATCGTTATCATCCCATGTGGCTTTATCATTTTCATCTCTCGAAATCTTCATAGAAATCTTGTATAGAATTAAAGTTCCAAGACGCTTGCACACCTCTAATATAATGACCTGACCCGAGCTTGCCAACTGCAAGCCCAGCGTTCTCACCCACCTTGTTTCAGTAGTGACCACAGATCCACCCCAGCGCCCCAGGAGGGAATGTTCAGCACCACTACAGACTCTATCTCAGGAAGCTCCTGTTTCACCCCGTCCAGGTACAACTCCAGCTTGTTCTCCAAGTCCTGACATCTCCGCTCCACACACTGTTGTGTTCCAAATAGCAAGTACAGCAGCTGAACACATTACTAAATTATTACATGAAACTCACTTTTCATTCATACTATTTATATTAACCTCTATAATTTTACAGTGGAGCCAACGCTCAGAATATGAGAATCTAGTATCAAAACATTCAAAGCTAATTCTTGCTATTACCCTTTCATTCACATAAGTCATTGGATCGTCAATGACTCATACATTAACACATTTAAAAATCACTGTGAACACTTCAGCCAACCTAACAACAACAACACGAATGCCGAAAACAAACCAGCAAAAACAGTGGCATGTTTTTCTCTAATGTTTAACCAGAGAGCAGTGACTCTAGTTATAATCTATTTATCTCAATATTCCTTTCCCTACATTTTGATCCAGATCTTGATTAAAAAAACTAAAACAAAAATATTAATATAAATAGCCAACGTGATCGCTTCTTTCACACATTACCTTGTTAAACACTCGACTGCTGAAGAGATAGAAAGGCGACTCCCTGGTTGTGTGGAAGTCTAGCGTAACTTGAGCATCCACTCCAATACTGAGGTAATTGTACATCAACAGCTGTTTGTGTCCTCGGTAGATGTGGCTAAACGGTCTCACATCTACCTGCCACCTGGTAAAATTGTTAACATTTCACTCAATAGCAAAATAATTGTTAGAAGTAGGGATGTGTCGATTCTCCATACCACCAATACTTGGCCATTGGTATCGGTAAAGAGAATCGATCGTCAAAAGTCGATTTTGATACCGATACCCGTGACGTGGACATGACGCCCGCACAATAGGAAAATTACCGTCCATGATTTTTCCGCAACCACGAAAGACAGTGATGATGTTTCCGTAATTGAGGAAGATATTTTGGATATTGCAGTAAACCCAGAAGACGAAGATGATATCCCCACGACCTCTGGCAATGATCACGTTATTACCTCGAATTTGGTTTGGCTGAAATTGTCAGGCAAGCACACCTCTGTAACATCATTTTCTTTTTGTTGTAGATCTTCATTTATTATTAATATGGTAGTTTTTGTTTATGTATTTAGAAGGGTTTAAACTTAAACTAGTGTCCCTGTTGCTCGATTTCGAGCAATTTCTAAGTATTACGGGAGTTATTTTAAAACGGATGAAAGTTATAATTTCTGATGACTTTAAAAGATTAGACTCAAAGATTATGGAAATACTCAAGTACATAACAGATCGATATAATCAACGTTTCTTGAATATATCTTATCATTTTTCAAAAATGATAAATGATGTACTTTTGAAAAATGATCTTTTTTGTGTTTTCTACAAATGGCCTAAGTCATAGCCGCATTCGGTTGTCTATAATAATGATTACAAATATATAAAAAAAAACATTATTTCTATTTCTTCTCCTTGGTGGTGTTCTATGACTTTCCTATGTTTCCATAGTTTGCAAATCGGCTCTTTCAATCATTACTAAGAAATGCAGCACAGTGTTAATTCAGTTTTCTTTTTAGTATATCAAATTATCCAGGCTCTCTCGCTTTTTCCGTTGTAATATTTATGCCAACCCAAATTCAAATAGTAAATGTTTCATTTTAACCAAGTCAGTAAATATTTGTAGCAAACTGTTAAATTGGCAAACTTATTGACTGTTTACAATTAACATGTTCTTCTTCTCACTTTTAATTTCTGACAACAGCTGGAGTTTCATAACAATTTTTGTTTCCCATGTTAATCTTATGGAGAAATACGAAAATTTAAAGGGTCCCAGGGCCTCACTCTCTAATTATTTCCCTAAAAAGAAAGTTTCCTGCACAACTTCACGTTACGCTCTTTCCAATGACACCAAAAACATATCAATCGGTTCAGTAGTTTCGGAGGAGTAATTGTCACAAAAAACCTGCTTGCGTATTAAATAAGTATAGATTATCTAGTTGGGTTTAAACATTCCATTGCCTCAAAAATACTTAATGGAAGGACATAAAGACAGGGGTTGGTGTAGTATAACCAATCAATTCAGACAATTTGGCAAAACAATAAAAAATTGTATCAGTATCAAGAATAGATTTTTCAGGTATTGGTATCCAGAATCGATCAATATTGGTATTGACACATCACTAGTTAGAAGCAATGCTTGATAAGTTTAAAGTTTTCTGATTTAACAGTAGGTACAGCTTGAGCATATCTGAGTTCCCAGTACCTGTCCAGTTTAACGGGCGTCGCACGCTGGATGTTTCTCAGGATCTGTTCTCCGGTGATGTCGCTCGTCGAGTGTTCACTGCCCCACCCCAGCACTCTACTCAGGTCGTTCCCAGT
Source organism: Macrosteles quadrilineatus (assembly GCF_028750875.1). Classification (NCBI taxonomy): domain Eukaryota; kingdom Metazoa; phylum Arthropoda; class Insecta; order Hemiptera; family Cicadellidae; genus Macrosteles; species Macrosteles quadrilineatus. The sequence continues at coordinate 10,266,182 of NW_026542601.1, read as the reverse complement.
GCCGAGTGGAACGATCCCCACTACTGGCTCCACCTAGCGACATACGTAACAGCCACTTGATAACATCATTAGGTCTTATTTAACCATTTTATAATGTTGATTTACATTTCGCATTTAACTGGCTATAAAGAAAGTTTGTCAGCAAAACTTGCGACGCTACTTTCTGCACTGGTAAAAAAATATTAAGAGTGCGGTCGTCGCAACCGTTTGCTGAGGATAGCTCAGCCTACTATGGCTGGGTTAAGTTCCAGGGTCTGCGATAAGGTCAGGGAAACCACTAGGCCAAAAGCCGGGTCTAACCGGTATAGGACTGGCTCATACACGGGCACTGTGAACAAGTAAAAAAACAAGTCACCAAAACAAACGTGCAATAATCACTACCAGGCCTACGCCGATTCTCCACACTCCTAAGGGGTCGTTGCTGACTACGCAACTCGGGCTTCGTTCTAACTATCCAATAGTTAAGCCCAGAGTGCCTAAAACACAGTGAGTTACACGACGACTTGCCAACAAAAACCACAACGCGCGTTATCACCAGGCGGGGTCTACTAGGCCACTATAATCCAATGCACAACTCTAATGCCCAAGCTAAGAATCAGACAATTTACTCAATAATAATACCATATAATAATACAAGTGCACTATAAGCAGAGAGACTACACCTCTAGCAGCTGGTCTCAATAAATACCAAGCTAATCAAGCAAAAACTAGATGTCAATTGCACTACTATTAAATTATTGAGCTACTTAGTAGCAGGTAAATAAATATTAAATACGTTCCAAACACTAGATAAATATATTATCTGATAGCCGGTACTCCGCTATCCAAGCTACCAAGATAACGTGTTGGATTACCAAACAAGCTATTCAGGTTAAATTAAAATAATCAAATGAATAAACAATAACAACCCTACTACTGCTACTGCTACTACCAACTTTATGTTACTTAGCTGGGCTTCTGTTAATAGGCTAATAATATTAGCTACTAGCCTACTGGCCACGTGCTTCCAACTACGCACGCCAAATCGTGCAGCCTAGGTTTGTCGGGCCTCACAGTTATTAGTAATATAAATAACTCTTGGTACAACGCAAAATAATATCTACTATAGTCAATAAAATATATTAATTGCGCTTTAGCACCTGCCCAGAACCGTTAGGAATATACCTTGATATTATTCCTGACTAATAAATAAATCCTAACTACCGTCAGGCTTTGACCAGTTTGGTTACAACTAACTCTCGCAATAAAATCAGATATTAATATTATCAACTCTTAAACCAAAATGTAAGGAACGTCGTCCACTCACCAATAGTGGGTCTGTACCCAACTTACACCAACACTCGGCGCGATCACACCACCAACGTACTCCGACACCACTGTCACGTACACTCCTCTCTACGTACACCACCGACGTATCCCAGTCGTCTTCACAAGACACCACACTATCCGATGTCACCCAAATCACTTGACGTCTCACTAGACACACGCTAACTGCTCACTCTTCAGGATCCACGACTCGAATGTCTCTGTCCTAGACTGTGCTGAAGATCCAGGATATCCCAGGCTTATCCGAACTGATAAGCCGGGTCAAAGGGTGCTAGCTAGGTTCGCCGCCGCCGCTTGCTTACCTCTACAATCGGTACGCGGCCAAATAGCGAAAATATACCCCCCTAGGAAAAATAACTCGTTACAAACTGAATCCTTGAAAGAACTCTAGAAACAAATTAAAGGCAAGGAGGACAAATCCCTAAAGGAAATCAACTTTTTCATTCCCATTCATCACTCACCTTGATAATAAGCTTCAAATTTGTAAAAATCGGATTAAGAGGACGGATGGAAAATAGATGTTAAAGGAAAAACACTTATTACTTATTGAATAGTGTTTTGGCCTCTGGGGACATCTAAATGAAAAAGTAAATCAGTCCTGGATCTAGATCTTTCTGTACAAACCACTACAATAGCTTCTTGCCTATAGTGAAACTTGCTGCATTCACTTTGCATTAAAAGCCTCCAAAAAACCTCTTTTCAGCTGTAGCCGATAACTATATAAAGTAATCAAAAAACCCCTGTGATTATCTACCACACTTGATTCAAGGATTTTAGGAAAACAAAACAACAGATGATAATTTATTCTAAATTATACCAATAATCATTAAGTTACCTTGAGTTTCAATTGGTGTATGGCATTTAGCACCCATCCCACTGTACCGTCTCCGCCCGCCACCAACACGACGGCTGGTGTTGCTAGAGACGGACCTAGCAGTTGGCACCACTCCAGTGCAGCCTAATCACAGACAAACATTCGAGTTTAACCTTAAGAAAATCATTATTGTTAAAACAATTGAACTAAACTTTAAGCTAAACAAGAATATTTGTAAGTTCTTACCTGTGGTGGCCACTGTGCTAGGTCTACGACCTGCGCAGGGTTGAGCAAGCGCCGGAAACACGACAGAACTAAATCACCATCGTTGTTGCCAGACTTGCGGTTGGCTGTAATGAAAATAGTACATGGTAAATATTTTGTATGTCATACGGTAATACTAAAACATATCTAGATTTGAAAAAAGTACAAAAAAGATATTTTATCTCATGGTTTCCTCTATTTCTATATGATAGGCTACTTTATTATAAAAAACCCAAAAGAATAATTGAAAAATATGTTTTTAGACTAAATTTTTGAAACTTTTGGAGATAGAGCCAAACTAAAAAATGTAAAAAATATAGTTTTAAACATATTTTTAATGTACTACACAACCTATGTTGCTATTTGAGTTTATTTACTTGTAGGGTAAAGTCCTTGCATTACATTTTCCAAAATGTCTTGAATTTTGGAAATTAATAAACTTTGAAGTAGGCCTACTGCATTGGTACATTTAAGGATATTATTGAAAAGGGCACCTTTTCATTAATCTTGGATAACAAATTGTTTCCCCTACATTACTGTAGGCGGTTGCAGTAAAACTAACGCTATGACCCTGAATTTCAGACTTTTTTTAACACCCTGGTTTTTTATTAAAATAATAAGTTTAATGTTTTTATATCAAAATGTTAAGTGAACAAATACCTTAAAAATGAGGTATCACTTACTATGCGATTGAAAATTTTCCAAAATCTAGCCCCACCCCTAAAAAACTACCCTTTCGGTGTGTTTGGGAGATTTCAAATAAATTCTCCAAATTCTACGGGGTAAAAATAGGAGGGTTTAAGTTTTTACAAAAGATCTACCTTGTTTTTTTGTTTAGTTTGGCCGCTATGCATTACGTACGGATGGTCTGCCTCACCCTGTAGAGATTACCTCAAAGTATAAAATACGTCAAATAAAGGTTGTAATGTATTTATACTTATACTGTTTACTCACAAGACGCAGAAGGTCCTTACCTATAAAAGATGGTAAGTGGTGATCGATTTAGACTGGACACTCCAGTCATCATCAGACCCAATCGGTGAATGTAAACAATCTAAATCGATCACCACTTAGCATCTTTTATATGTATTTACCGTAAAATATATTTACCGTGAAAAACAGCAAAAATACTTAAATATGTAACACTTATGTACCGTAACACGGAAATAGATACTTGATAAGTCTAATAACTGAACACTCAAAGGTTTTTGTACAATTTGAATCAGAATACCAACAACGATGAGAGGAGACCAATCATCCCAATCTGGTGAAGTTACAGATGACAGCATCAGTCTATGGCTGATACTAGTGCGACGGGACATCACTTCTACACTGTAGGGAGGCACAATCAGCTGACGGAACTGACCCAGGTCACACTCCTACCAACATGACAAACATTATTAATTTATTTTAACACTACACTATTCATATTATTCTAGAGACTGAAGACGTTTCCTTCATTGGATGCAGGCCTGCTTGGCTATCATTTGTCAAGTTATGTCACGTAAGGTTTGACAAAAAAATTAATTGTGTTCATTACATATCCGGATTAAACCAAATTACTTTTGAAATCGAGGGATAAACACTGTTTAATACAAGCCAATTACCAATGAAAAATGCTGTCATCTTACCCTTAGTTGATTACGCGACCAAATTGTGACTTACAACTTTGGGGTTGGTACTTATCAGATTACAGACGGCAGCACACTCTACCTCACCTGTGCCACCTTTGGAAGACATCTGGTGTGTACAATGGTGTGGCACCAACAACACTGATAGTCTGTTAGGCCGACATCGTCACACGCATCACTGCACACTCGGCAGATGTGGTCATACGATGGAAGGTTACCTGCAGAAATGATCAAACTCAAGCCCTGGATGTGCTGAAGTGAAAATAGCAGAAGCAGACATCAAAAAGGGTTTTGTTTGTTTACAAAAGCTATGACGGTTTTTAAACCGTCAGCAGTAGTTTCAGTAGTCACGTAGTAGTAATTTGAGGGTATTCTTTACAGGGTTAAAACAGTGTTTGCCAACCCCAGCTCCCCTTGAACTGCTTAATTAAAATCTCTGGCAAAATAAATGGCTTTTTTTAGTTTTTATTTGGGATGGGTTAGTTTAAAAAGTTAGCTGTCGGTTTTTTCATTGTGAATAATTTCATTGTGATCACGGAAAACAATGAGTAATTGAAGGGATGTTAAAAATATTACTGTGATAGTACTTCATTTAGGCTAGAACATTCTCATAGAATGAAATTTATTTGACACTTGGGTAGAGTAGACGTGTGAGTTCAATGAACCTTTTTAAGAATCAAACATACAACTTCTCTTCTAGAAATTACTAGCGTATCATTGGTACTAATGTGATTAAACCTGTTTAAAACTTTCGTCAACTCTACTGTTCATTTAACTGGCTGATAAGTTTTGCTAAAGTTGCTCTAAAAGACTTACCTTTGACCCAATGATGTTTCATTGGTTTTTCGTTGTTAGAGAGGCTCTTACATTTCAATGTTTTGTCAGCGTTTTTTAAACATGGTGGATCGGCTGCCACTCCACAGCTGTCACAGTAATAACCTGTATAAAAGACGGGATTTACATTCACTGAGTTATTTTAAAGTTTAGAATATCATGTAGGTAAAATGTTGGATGAAACATAGGTTAAATAAAAATAATAGGCTACACTTTATGAGGTTCACATAATTTTCACTTCTCAAGGTATATAAAATCTGGCTTGAAGGTTAACCGAGGATTCGGATGACTGGGCTTCAGATTCCCGGAAATTTGGGTTTATTCCTGGAGTTTTCCAATATATTTCAAGGTAATGTAAAATTCCTTTAGAATTCCCGGTTTTCCTGGATAGTAGACACCATGCATCTGGATGACCAAACCTGTTTTGTGTAGGCCTACAGTAATAATTCAGAATACCTACCTAAGTTATGATATTTCAATGAACAATGTTTTAAGTACCGGTAGGCTTGACATCATATTAACCTATGATATTATTAAAGTTGATATATATTCATAGGCCTACTCATGAACTAACTAGGCTATTATTTTTCACAAACCTTTAGTCAAAAGCAAGTTTTCACAGATGCTGCAATGGGTTGCTTCTCCTACCACTTTGGAGCTCTTCCAGTTGTGGCTCTTGGTGTCTCTGAGTGGTACGTGGGTCTCGGGTTTCAAATGGTGGTAGAGATGGGTGGTTAGGATAATGATGGATATTCCCGCAAGCACAGGAAAGAACACATGACTCATACTACTGTCCCACAAACTCTTGATTGGAGCAATGAAATCCATGGCTGTGTTGGTCTATAACATGAAAATGATCTTTACTCTTATCAAATGTGTTTAGTTTAATTACTTACCTTAAGAAATTAAATAATTTTTGACCATTTTACCACTAATGTAAGTGTTAAGTAAATTAATCAATCACACAAAAGTATGGTATGTGAAGTTTATAGGCCTACACGTATTGAATTTCTCGGAAGTTACTCTGAAATCGTCGCCTGGGAAGATTGGATAGCACAGAAAAAAGGTAAGTTAACTAGTCTAGGTGTTGTATTAAGTCTGTTCTTTTAGTCATATGATTTATTTGTGTTTAAATATCTTTTGTTGACAGATGATTTTTGTAAACATGTTTTTGTAAACATTGGTTTAGTTTGGAAATAGAGTTTGTTGAAACAAGATGTGTGTTTAATATTCTTAAATTATAAATAGAACATGGTGGCAGCTTAGTGGATTTTTATCGAACTTAAAGTCTAAAACCACACATAATGTCAAGTAAGGGCAGAAAAAAACGAAATACTCGGAGGCAAAGGTATGAGGACAACGGTGAGGACGACACCCAAAGTGAACTCAACTACGTTTCAGAAAGGGACTCTAGAAAGACTAAAGATGAGTCACGAGGATTTGCATTGGTACATACGAACCGAGAAAATAATGCAGTTATGTGTACTACTACTCCGATGATCAATATCACGTTACCAACTCCGGAAACGTTCTCTTTTACTCCGAATGAGTGGCATTCCTGGAGGAATCGCTTTCAAAGGTACAGACGGGGTTGCGGTCTGGATAGCACTTCTGACGCTCGGCAAATCGATGTACTTTTGTTTACAATGGGTAGTAGAAGTGAAGATATTTTCGATTCGTTTTCACCAAAACCTAATACTTATGAGGAGGCTCTTCGGGCCTTTGATGAATACTTTGTGCCAAGACGGAATATAATTTATGAGAGATCAAAATTTTTGAGACACAAGCAAGGGAGCGATCCATCTGAAAAATTTATAACAGATTTGCATGGCCTTGCGAAAACGTGTGCATGGGGTGAACTAAATGATGAGATGATGCTTCTCTTCCTCGAGCTTCATGAAGATGTAGACATCTTGAGGCGGGATGTTGTATTAAAAGTCTGTTCTTTTAGTCATATGATTTATTTGTGTTTAAATATCTTTTGTTGACAGATGATTTTTGTAAACATTGGTTTAGTTTGGAAATAGAGTTTGTTGAAACAAGATGTGTGTTTAATATTCTTAAATTATAAATAGAACACTAGGAAACAAATGATCAGATAAGTTAATCAAGGTTACAAGTTATTCTTTGTAAAGCCCCTGCCCTGTCCAATTCCTTATGGCAAAGGACTGCGGATGGAGACATCATGTATTATGTATGTAACTTACTTCCTACAAACTAGTCCTAGCCTCCCTACCCCCTGGAACCATGATTGCCAATTGACAGAGAGTAGTAGGCTATTACTAGGCTAATTTAAAATAATATCATATATACTTGAGCTAGAATTTAGCTTAATTTTGGGCAAGGGATGGTCTCATTAATACTGGCAGTCCAAGCAAAATTAGCTGAACAAATGGGTACAGTTTCTTAACTGGGCTACGCTAATATCGATTGAAACTACCGAATTTAAAATATTGATTAGCCTAATAACTTAATCGATATTTTAAAATATATCTATTATAAAATTAAACTATCATAACCTAACCTAACCAACCAAACTTGCCGATGGCGGAAAACTCGCATGAGTGTTTAATCAAATCGATAGTTCCAATCGATACAGTTTTAGCGTAGCCCAGTTAAGAAACTGTACCCGAACTAACTAAAGGCTTATAGGGAAAACCTGTCCAGACGGAAGAACCATGACTATCCCCCTATCTACGGATTGTAGTGAAGACATCAAAGGTAAAAGGCCTGGTTGATAAAAACATAGTAGCCGAGGCCTTGGCCTAGACCTAGGTTAAGGTGTTAGCTCAATTCGGTTGGCTAGCCTTCTCAATTTGACTGTTCAAAATGTTTAGACTAGGCCTATGTTGTAGGGCCTTGTTTAATTAAATGAAATAGGTATCAACCTTACCTTTATCTAGTCTGAAGTCTCAGTTTAATAGGTTAGGCCTATGCCTTGTTTATAAAGATGCACATGACAAAGCCATTTTAATTTTCAGAAATACAGTAGCATTGAATTAATTAGAATGAATTAACAATGGCTGGAGGTAATTGTAAATAGGCCTATTATACCCAACTAGAACGAACAAGTTTCAAAAAGCTTTACCAAAATGTCATTAGTGGCCTATTTTAATTTTTACACCATCAATAAAAAAAATGACACCACATTTACATTGTTTATTATTTAAAATAATCCGCTTTCCCTATGTTATTTTGCTGAATAGTGATTCCCTGATTCTCGATATTTATTTATTCAAATGAATGAATGAAAAATAAACAGCCTTATTTATCCTTATCCTTATCAGCTGTTGTTTACTTTACAGTTTATATGTTTTATCATGTTTTACTTCTTACACACTACAGACTACACGCCGGTTCGGTTGGAAAATAGAATTAATTATTTGTTGTTCCCAATGAATTTAATTGTTGGCTAACGATTTCAACTTTTATACATGGCGGAAGGAAAATACAAATTGTACTTTCCTTCCACCATGACTTTTATAGAACAATAAATTATTATACATTATAGTATACATATAATATATACTATATTATGTAAGTTACACAGTGTACACTTATGCTCTATAATCAATGTCCTTGCTCTCTGTTTTATGTTTTAATCACAAAAACAATATGCTTTTTACGAGCAATAAAAATTAAATCCCCGGAATTTCAAGCATTGGGAAGAACAACGGCACGGCCGCCTTTAACTCCAGGCCGCGGCCTTCGAAGTGGCAACGTCGTAAGTGGTGTTACTTTAACAGCTGTTTTGTTTGGAAGCAGCCAATGGTACTCAAATTTTTTTGTATATTGTGTCTGGTATTTGTTACGAAAAATGTTGACCTTTTCCAAAATTTCTTACTTTATCTCTTATGATAAATCAAACTTATTAATCAACAGCTTTGTCTAAGAACTTGTCCATCAAAATCGAGCCACTCATCCAACACTCATCTCCATTCATACTTGGCTTAAAATACCTACCTTTGTATTGTCGCCATTCCAATTTACGGCTGTATGGTTTGAGAAGCCGTGAACGTTTTTTTGTCATCATCACTCATCATATCAGACATATAATGACCGTTTTCTCTCGGATGCTATAGGCACGAGCCCGGAAGTGTTTTTCACATTACTTCAGGCAAGAACTAAGGGTTGCGGCATTTTATCACTTAGATAAAATCCAATGGTTATTTGGCGGGGATTTGAACCCGGGACCGAAGTCCCGCGCTCTAACCACTACACCTTAAAAGCGATTTACATTTTATAACGAATCTTCAGTTTTTAGATGTTGTCGAAGGGTTGTTTTTTGTTTGCTTAAAGAGGAATGTTTGTTGACAATATTATCATAGATAAAACACGTTTTATCTATGATAAAACATACTCCCTTTTGTTTTATCTATGATATTATGCAGTTTGTACCGGTAACGGTCGTAAATAAATAAGTTTGAGTTTGTACAATGACAATGGGCAAGTGATATCGATTCTAATGGGTGTGTCGGAGAAAGTATAGTTATAAGATATTCTATATAAGGGTATGGACCGTTCCCTTTTAAACACACACAAACATAAGAAATAAATCAAATAGCTCAAAGGCCAAAATAAACAAGCAGAAGAGTAAAAAATCCCAGGGGTGCAGTTTGGCTGAAGATACTGTAACTGTAACGACGCTTATGCGTATGGAGGTTGTGATTCAAATCTTGGACCTGGGTGAGGGATGGGAATAGTGGAGGAGCGGGACTGTGGCCATTGATTGGGGGATGAGCAGAACAATAGAGGTGATATATGACCCTGATATAAACAAGGTTTTTTTAGACGACTTTACAAGTTTAATTTTGTTCAACAATCTAACTTATGTCCTTGTTGGTCAGCTTAATAGCTTAAGATTAATTTTTCTACTTTTCTAGAAATCCATAAAAAAACTAGCCAAATTGTTGCAGTATAACTAAATAAGAAGAAATAAAATACTATGATTAAATCCACCGATGTATAATCTAAAAATCTACTTAGTGGTACACAAATTTGTTTTGTTGGTTGCCTAACTTGCCATAACATTACCCACAATTCAGTGTTTTATTTGACGTCCTTGGTCCTTGTCAAGTCTCAACTTCAACTGAAAGTGCTTCTGGTTGTGCATTTGTCATGGCGAAATTGTCTAGTGAAAATTTGTGTTTGAATTAACTAATTAGGTTGTGTGTGATTCTGTGCTTTATTTGTGTCTTCAGTGGAGTTAATATTTAATGATTAATTTGGTCGAGTTGTGCATAGTATGTCGGAGGTGGCACTTGGTGTCCCGTTAAAAACACCGACTTCAGATGGTGAATTACATAGTGATAGACAAGCATTAAATGTTACAAATGATGCTGACAATTGTGATCAGTCACTAATTTCTAACTTACAAGAATCAAAACTTAAAAGAACCTTCACTTTAACTAGGAATGCTTTGAGTGGAACAAGGTGTAGCAAACGCAAAGCAAAACATAAGGACAGCAAAGATAACCTATCTAATAAAAGTTCGATGGTGATCCAGGAAAACGAAAACATGGACATTCAAAAGCAAAACAAAAAACTTTTCCGACGTCCTTCGTGGAACAAGTTTATCACCAAAGTGGTTCAAAAGGTTTCTGCATTAGGCATTCAAAACAACAAGAATGCATGTCCCAATTATGTTTACAGTAGCCGCAGAAGGTACACCATGTCACTTTCTTCATCTGATATTCGAGTACCGCCAACCAAACCTCTTCTTATCGGTAATGGTGATAAAGTACCCGGTGTAATGGGTCTTCGAAACCATGGTAACACTTGTTTTATCAATGCAGTATTGCAGTGCCTGAGCCACACCGATATTTTGGCTGAATATTTTGTGCTTGATCTATATAAAGCAGATTTGTCAAGAAGGAATAAGTTGAACTCAAAAAAGTATGGTACCAAAGGAGAGGTAACGGAGCAATTAGCATTATTATTAAAAGCTATTTGGTCGTGTCAGTATGATCCAGAAATGTCGAACAAGTTCAAACTGATTGTGGACAAGTACGGGAGCCAGTATCGAGGGAACAACCAACACGATGCGCAGGAATTTTTGTTGTGGCTACTAGACAAAGTCCATGAAGATCTCAATACGGCCACTAAGAAGAAGTACAAAGTGATTAAGGTAAGTGTCCTTCTATATACACCGTACTAAATATGTTATTTATGAATGTTAAGAAAATATGTCATCCATGAAACGAACCAACAGCTGTTTGGAAAAGTTTCTTCTAAAGATTCTTTTTCCTAGTTGTTGTCAGTGCTGTCACTGATATGTTTACATTATTCAATGTTGTTTACGATGTGTAGCCTACCTAACCATTTCCGATCACGTTTGTAAGCAAATCCAAAACTAACCGAGATTAATAACCATGTGGTTTGCATAAGGGGTTTGTTTGATCGCAAGTACATTAGTTAATATTTAACTGTAAATAAAATAAAATAACTACAGTCGGGACCACGCAAGTTTGCAGTTGAGGGAGGAGCCTATTTCCCATATGGTATTTGAATTAACCAATGATAACCGTGCGGTGTTGCCAAATCTAATAATACCAGCTGATTTGAAAATATTGCTTAATATATTTTAATTAGTGTTGTCAACGAGCGATGTGGCAACGTCGCACTAGCCTTGTCTTGTGATTGGCTGCCACCAACTGCAAACTTACGTGGTCCCGACTTTAGTCATAATCCAGGTCAGGAACCGGAGATTCTGTGTGTAGGCCTATCAAGTTATGCTTGACTTTTTTTAACCTGGAAGAAGACCGTGAATCAGTGTTGTACAGAACTGAGAAACTTCTTACATTTTTTAATAAATCATCGGCGCCAAAAACCTACAATTGAGGTTTCCACCATTAACGGTGGTCCAAATGCTGTTAAGTGTCAAGTAAAAAATCTCAACTACACTGGGTGATTGCGGATGTTGCTGCGATCTTGGGATATCTTTGCGATTTCGCTTTGATCGTAACAATGGTACCTATTTCTAATGTGTCACTTTCGGTTTCGACTTACCAATATTGCACTGCTATGCGCTGAACCATAGGCCTGTGCTCCATTTATCCTATTGGTACCGGTACGTAAGCCTACCCAATTATCCACAGTCAAATTTTGACAACGACTCTCGGTATCGGTACTTTTCCCAAGAACCAGTTTAATGTTATGTTAATCATGTAATTATTTAAGTTAGCCTAAGTGGTTTATTTTGTGTTATGAATTTACCGTATACAGTAGCCCTAGATTCAAATTTCGTAAGGATCAGATTAAGGGACAATATTAGTTGAGTCCGATTGAATTGAATAGGATTAGTATAGCGCCTTTTCTCAAACATATGTTCTATATTTTATGCTTCTCTTCCCCTGTGGCATGTACTGTAGTTTCAAAGTGTTTTTGGACCCTAATTGTTAATGAACCTAGTTAATTGTTTAGCATGACATGTAGCCTAACTTTCGCCCTATGCTATTATAGGCCTAACTTAGGTAACTTGGGCTTGGTCAGTACAAATAGGTAGTCTTAACTTAAGAATCAAAAACATATAACTTATCAATCTCAATCTTATCAATATCTAAGACAATATTTAAAATGATGTATAGGCTAATATTCAATTAGGCCTCAATAAATTACACATTGAATAGTTTGAATAACAACTTCACCTAAGTTAACAACATTTTAATTTAGGAGTCTACTTGCAGGATTTTTCACGCTGAATGTGGAAATATTTTTTCGTTAGCACTAAGTATACTTCCACTAGGCCTATACAAAAATCATAAAATTTGCTATTTTTCCAAACCATTTTTTAGAGCTTTAAGAACATACAATTTAGTATTCTTAAGCGTTTTTATACTTTACGCCTAATAGGCCTACTCAAGGAGAAAGTTCCAAAAAAAAGTAAACTGTTGTAGTTTGCTTGTTATAATTGTTGTGTTGCGTGTTGTTGTTGAGTGGGTTTGTTTGTTGTGTTGTTGGTTATACTTTGATCAAATTTGGAAAATTAATTCAGGCTATTTCATACTGAACTATTACCATTTCCATAAAAAAAACACTAACTTATTACCTTCAATAATTATTACCTTCAATAAGGAATAAACCAGACATTTTGAAGGAGATATGTTAGTAGGCTAATCATACAAATGGAAATTCTCTTATCCCGCTGGTTTGCTGCGACACAGGTATTTTTTACAGAAAAGATAAATTTGCATGCAAAGCCACTCTCAAAGTGGTTGGGTTGGTAGGGTGAGGGTGTTATGATAGACATGAGAATGCCTGGTATGAATATCTAAAAGATGTTGGTACAATATCATTACTGGGGTTGTCCTCACGTATTCGTCGTTTATTTATTCTCGAGGGGACCAGTAAATTTGTAAAAACTTTAATTTGTAAGTAGCTAACCTGTTGCAAGGGATCAAGCACAATCAAGACACAGGGAAAGCAGGACTTTTTATTTATCTTTTTTATTTGGCAATTCGGGTACGGTATTTTGGTTTTGTTAGTAAAGGTGGAGATTTTGAAAGCCTATGAGTTCGCAGTTTACGTCTTTGTCACTTTTTTGTGAAATCCGGTAAAAGATTCTCGTTTGATTAATCTTCTTTAACCTAAATAATGTTTTCGGATTTAATTTAATTTTTTTAATAGGTAGCCTAGTGCAATACTGATTTTGATTGTTTAAAAATCTGAAAATGATACCACGCTTGCACCAAGTGTCTATTTCATGAACAAAGGCTGGTTCTTTTAGCATTTTTCCAACAAAATCTAAGTACTGTCCTTAAGAATTACTCATGTTAATGGCAAACAAAGGAATAACTTAGGATCAAATTTGTCAAGATAGGAAATAGGGAATTACCAGACGATGAGCCCGATAGTGCTAAATCCCGATGATCATTATGATGTCATGATGACAGGTGAGCCCCGACTACCTCACACTCGATACATCATGCATAATTACCCTTAACATGCATACCCTTTAATCAAGCCTGACGACATATCAACCTTCCTGATTAACGTAATGATATGCCAAATTTGGTTGTGATATCTATTTCGGTTTTAATTTAAAGTTAAGTCGTCTTAAGACTTAATTGTCACCCTGTATATTTGAACGGATGGTGTTTTAGGCCCTGGGGACGTCAAAACGAAAATGTAAATTGGTCCTGGGTCCAGGTCTTATTATGAGACCTACGGTAATAGCTTATTCCTGATATGAGAAATTCGGTAAAAGCCCACGCATTAGACCCAAATCTCTGACTTGACATAACTTTATAAATCCTCCCTATGATTTAAATATTTAACTATTATATTGATTGAGATATTTTGATATGAAACAATTATAATTGAATTGTTAGAGTTAATGACACTTTTAAACATTACGAGATTATGAGAAATATAATCAATTTGTTGCTTCAACATTAAGAGTTTGTCTTTTTATTCAGTTAAACTTTTTGTTCAAAGTATGACAGTATAAATGCTAATCACAAGTAAATTACAGGATAAAAAATAAATATGTAAAATATGGATGTAGGCTTTAGTCTTTTAGCTTAGTAACTTCTTGATCAGCATTGTATGTGTTGAAAGTAAATAAAAGATATGTAACATTTAAAACATATATTAACGCTTATACTGTAAACTCACCAGACGTTGTGGACTTAAAGATGGTAAGTGGTGATCGATTTCGATTGGACACTCCAATTCAAATTCTATTGGACCCTCATCCGCCTATGGGTCTGATGATGATTGGAGTGTCCAATCAAAATCGATCACCTCTTACCATTTTTTATGTATATTTACCGTCTTGTGAGTTAACAGCACACGCTTATATATGTTTGAAATGTTATTAGACGTATCTTTTATTTACTTTGCGTCTTTTAGCTTATTCCCAACATTTGTGGGATTCTTCTTAAATGGATTGCTATAGCCAGCATAGCTGAAATGGCAGTGACTTAAGGGTAACCAGAATTAATACTTTGATATCTACTTAGTACACGTACATTAGCCTAACAACGGTTTGTAATAACCTTATTATTCAATACAGCAATATAAGAGATTCATATGGTAATTTTGTTGACTATCAGGTGTTAATTGTTGTAGACTGTTTTAAATTATATCATTGGATAGAGAATACCGTAGTCAAAGATTATATTAATTGATCCTTTGCTTGAGTTAATTGAGAGAATTTAAGGCTTGGTCAATCAGAACAGAAGCACATTTCAGTAATTATAACTCTCTTATACAAGCTACTCAAGTACAGATAACTTCTGTTTTACTTTAAATAGAAAGCTATTGATTGAAGGAACTGAAGTGTAGCCAGCCCTAGTTCGCGTAGGCCTAGTTGGCAGCTCGGCCAGCCGTTGGGCCTTCTGCCAAATGTTCTGCTGCTTTTATAAACACATTAGAAATGGGAAAAACATTGATTGAAACTGTCCTACAGATATTGATATGTCCTACCCAATAATAGTTTAAATTGATACGATATTGTACTTTGTGCCGTTGGAAGTATTGGGGCACTTTTATAGGCATATGTAATATTTATTTTTGCTGTTATGAATCATGAGTTGTTTGGAATATTTTATTAGTTTATGGGGGATGAGTCATTCCACCTTTTGTGGTTTTAGAATTGTTTGAGGCTGCTCCAAATTTCTAAATGGAATTAGCATTGTTTGTTTTGTTTTGCATTTTGTTTCAACTGCTGGATAGTAGACAGTTGGATCGGTTGTCACTAGCACTATGAGGCAGATATGATAGGAATGTCTTTGGTAACGTCTTTAAACAATTTAGTTATGAAGCTTTGTACCTTATTGACTTATTGTTTTAATAATACAGGTTAAAGAAGTAACACTTAATCAAATTTCAACTGGTCTTACCATCAGTGGATGGCTAAAGTGAAACGGTTGATACAGTAAGTAGGTTATTATGGTAAGACTATATAATCTGTATTTAGGATTAGTAGACAGAGTGTTTACAGTATGGATTTTATAATCTTTACTACTACTACACTTGGTTTTGGATTAACTGAGGTTGCCATTTTAAGGAGTTTCATATTAATTGCTCCTGAGCCGTAGATAAAATGTTTTAACATCGATTAAGTTCAAAGTATTTTTTTTACCATTCAAAGACCAATGAGCAGAAATTTCTGTTAGACAAACCAGGAAATCGCTCATTTACTCGGGTGATATGCCAAGAGCTTCACTCCACTTGCCCACTTGCCTGCTATGCTATGAATGGAAAGACACTCAAGGGTATGGATGAGACCAGGAAACTTATCAAGGTCATGAAAGTGAGTCAAGGTCATTTGAGATATCAGTCTGGCAGCCCACCTCACTTAACCAGCTGCGGGCCTGTCGTGGAGTACACTGACAATCAATGTCTGCATGCTGTATTTTTAACAATTTCAAAAATCATGATTTAAGTGTCGTTCACACAGCTTTCAACTCAGTGAGTAAATGAAAATTACTATCATTTGAGAGCTTTTTTTCATCCAAAACGGATCTAGGATGTTTTAATCCAATTAAAAAACCACAATGATAATATTTTGAAATAAGATTTGTAATAGGCCTACAAATAGGAGTAAATAAAAATAACTTTTTAAGTTTGTGTTTATTGCCCCTATATTGTCATCTCGGTGATTAGATTACAATCTTAATGTATTACTAATATTATTTTTACACCATCATGTAATTTGAATAATGTATAATGCCGTTGATTCATCCATCAAGTGTTTTTCTCGCTGTAAAGTGTCGTTGTTGTATCTCTGTTTCATATTCTTTGGATACTCTCTGACTGAGGAAGTTAAACATAAATTTACTGATTTCCAAACATTAGCATTAAACAGGATGTATGTTGATAAAAGTCTTTTGATCAACCGACTTTTGGAAAGAGATGAAAAAGTGTTTCAGATCATACGACCAAGGAGGTGGGGAAAAACTGTGAATTTGGAAATGCTTAAGACATTTTTTGAAATTGAATCAGATGAAAACGCAAAACCCTTGCCTGAAGAAAAGAGGAAGAATACAATATTTTTTAATGGTGGTGAGTTGAAAATCTCAAATGATGTCAAAGTCCTTGAACCCTTGAAGATATCTAAAATTGAAACCGCAATGGAGAAAATGGGAAAACATCCTGTAATTTACCTGAACTTGAGCCAAGTGAAAGGAAAAAGTGTTAGTGAAATAGGAAAAAAGCTAAATAAAGTTATTGTAAATTTATACAGAAGTTATCCATTTCTAGCGAAATACTTGGATAATGAAACCACAATTTTGGATGAAGATGAAATACCAAGGTTGGACAATTTTCTATCGGGTAGTCTTGACAAAGAGTATATGTTCGATAGTTTGGAGTTCCTTAGTATGTTGTTGTTTGAACATTTTGAATCTTACGTTTGTTTGTTAGTTGACGACTACGATCTTCCACTCATCAACGCTTTTAGTAGCCTTGGACAAGGATCAGAATTCAATTTTGTATTGGAGATGTTTAAAAGGTTGTACGATTATACATTTAAAGAAAACCAATATTTACTAAAAGCTGTCATAACCGGGAGTTTGAATTTTGATGTGGTTCCGAGCGGTGTTGGCGAATTTGATTATCAATATGTCTTGTACGACACTGTTTTTGACGAACCTTTTACTGATTATTTTGGCTTCACAGAAACAGAAGTGGGTAAGTTGGTGCAAAATGTACATCAAATGGACAGGTTGAAAGAGTGGTATGGTGGATTTTTTGTGAATAAAACAGAAATGTACAATCCAGGGTCTATTGTTGGGTTTTTAACTAAACAAGAATTTGATTACTATCTACTACAAAGTAACTCAGACTTAGTTAAATTTGCATACAAGGGATTCTTATCCCCGCAGTACAAAGACTTTTTATTACTTTCAGGTGAAAGTAAAGAAGTAGTTATTGAGAAATATGCAAAAACAATCGTGTCAGAAAATGTTGGAAAAGATTTTTACAGCATTTTCATAAACCTCGGCTATTTGAATTTGATTACCCCAAAACGTTATGCTAAGGAGGAAATTTGGCGAATACAAATCCCGAATGTAGAAACAAAAGGAATTTTCGCAGCTGGGTTCAAGCACTGGATAGCGACAGAACTCAATGTAACTGAAACCGAGAGCCAAACACTTATCGACTTTTTAAAAGATCACGATGTTGAAAAGTTTGCAAACAAGTTAGAAATTTATCTGGAACATTCTAAGGTATACGATTTAAAAACTGAGGAAGGTAGATACCATAATTTGATGTCAGCTTTGATCGCTTCCTTGGGAATTGGAAATGAAGTGAGTACGATAAGGGAAGTGGGCTCTTACAGAGGCGAAAGTGTTGTAATTCCTATTGAAGGTTTTGGAAACACCATGATACACTTTGAGTATAACATCTGCAAGGTTTTACAAAAAGTTGGCGAGATTGTGGAGGAAAGTTTACGCAGCTTGATGCTTCGTCCAGACTCTTGCAAGCAAAAACATCTGCGAGATCATGTTGAGAAGGTTTTATATGTTGCTGTGGGGTTTTTGGGGCACAAAGTGTCTGTCAAGGGAAAATTTGTAGATGTTAAAAAGTGATATGATTGTTATTTTAAGGTTACTATACATAATTACAGTTATTAACATGGCTAGTTGGTCATTTTTGAGGACAGAAAAAAATTAACGGATATAAAGTTGATGTAATAAATTTTGTAAATACTCCCCCGAATGATTCAGGCGGTAAGATGAGTTGGTTAGTAGAAGTTTTTTGTACAGGCCTGCCTAAACCTAAATTTATATAAACAATTCAAGGCTAAGATTTGTAATTTTACACCTTGTAAAGTTCACAAAGGATACTGAGGCTTGAATATTAAGATATTCAAAACTTAATAACTATTTAAAGTCATGAAAACTATTTTAAATTTAAGTTAAACCAACTGAAAATAAATATCTAGTATTCGGTGAATTGTATTTTATATGTAGTGTAAATGTTATTGACTTAGCCTATATCAATCATACTTTATTTAGATAATTTCAATGTGTTCCATGAATAAACATTAGTGACTAGTTAAAATTTGAAAATTCAAATTCAAATTGATAAATTTTTAACAAGAATCTTAATTTAATAGATAAGCTTCATAAATGTAAACAATAATGCAATTGAAAACAAATGTTTACGTCTAAGATATTTGATCCGTCGATTAATTGTGCCATCCTGTCTGTAATTCAATTAGAACACCTTCAGTCAATTAGGAATGTAATTGGCTTGTTGCTGTTCCTTCCCACATACTAAACATTCCACTACTGACCACTTCTCATTCTGTTGGCTATATGTACTGTAAACCTAGTTGATTCCCAATGCTCGAAAGTAATTGCTGTAGACTGAGGTCTTGGGTTCAAAAATAAATTTGCATCCTCAAGATCGTTTTACTATATCATGAATATTTGATCATTATCCATGGAATGAATTTCTCTTAAACATCTACCTTAGAACGAATATTATAGAGTGTATAAACAAGTGTTTAACATTTAAAAAAGTTTACTGAATTGCCTTTCAACAATGCTTGTACGTTGAATTTAATTCAATCTTCGATAAATGTTTATTATAGTATTACCAGAAACAAAAGAACCCTCGGCCATTTCGAGCCGCGCAGGTTTGAAGGGTACCCGGTACGCCACAAGTACCGGTGCGAACCACGTGATCTTTTCGTTTTTGCGCAGGTTGTTTTGTTCTTGGGATGTCTATACCTATTATACAACCAAATATCCCCGTCACAGCAAACCTGCAGACTAAGCGAATGTCCATTTGCCTGATTGGATATACACTAAAATATCTCCTTAAAAGTATATAATTTATTCCTTATTTAAATAGTATTAGTTTAACAAGTTTGAGTTCTATAAAATGGTTTGGAAAGAAATTGCAAAATTTTATGTTTTCAGAGAGAAAAAAATGGGAAAAACCCCATTTTTACAAAAAAAAAAACCAAAATGTTTACCCCATAAAAACCGCCGTTCCCGTAGTCCAATCATACTGGTTCGCGAACTCGTTAGAATAAATGTAGGTTTATACGTTTGTGCCAAATTTCATCAAAATTTGATCATTTTTTCTCGAGTTATCGTGCTAACGGACACGCACACACACACACACATATATATATATATATATATATCTATATGAATTCGAACGGATGGTGTTTTTTGTCCTCTAGGGACCTCAAAACGAAAAAACAAATTGGTCCCGGGTCCAGGTCTTAACATGAGTAACAGCTCATTCCATATATGGGACCTTCTCCAAAACGAATATTGATGTTTAATAAAACGGATTTGACTATTTGCCGTTAAACAATTTAAATACGTTAAAAAGGCTACTTAAACGCTAGACGCTAATTTAAAATGAATTCACACTTTTTTGGAGTAGAAACAGATAGAAGGTTTGTCAACACTGTTTAAAATCTGGGGGAAAGCGTGAAGTCCTTACCACACGACTGTGACTAAAAACTCACCAGAGCATAACCAGCTGCGGCTTGTCCTGGGGAATCAAACCTAATCTAAGTGAATCAAACTCTATGCAGACCGTTTGAATCAAACTGTACCTGAAATAAGTGGTTTAAAATGTTCCGAGACCCTTTGAATCCAACTATTGTATCTAGATTGAGGTTTAAACTGTACCAACACTTGTTAAATTAAAATACTTTACCCAAACTGTGCCGGTGAATCTAACTGTATCGCTGTACCAATACTGTATCAATCAAACTGTACTGGAACTACATCTTTTCAAATTTTATTTGGGAAACAGTTATGTTTATTTGAGAACATATCAATTGTATTTGAGATTCGTCAAAAATATTTTAGAAATTCAGAACAGTTAGTTGAATTTGAGAAGGCATCAAAATAATTTAAGAGCAGTAAATTATATCATTGACTATATATACCTACTGTAGGTATAGATAGTCAATGATTATATTTAAGAAATGGTTAAATGTATTTGAGAAATTGTGATTTGATCATGAAAAACTCAAAATTCAGCTGATTAAACTCATAAAAATCTGAATTTATCATGATAGAATAATTTAGGTAAAAGTATTTTTATTAGTATACTAGTAGAGGACCCGTCCTTCGTCTGGGGTTGATGTAGCCTATGTTCAAATGGTGCTTTTTGAAATCTGACATGAAAAAGGAGTAAAATAAGATTAAATTCCAATAAATGTACCTATCGAAACTATTAACTTACTAATTACATAAAAAAACATTTTCAAACAATAAAACAAGTAAAAACCTCAAAGCTTTTACTTACTTTTAAATGATAAAATCAAACATAGACAAACAATAATTTACAACATCTGGTTAATATTACGGGTTGAATTAAATTAAACATGTGATCTTGTTTCTAAAAAGCATTGCTCGCTAAGCATTGATTATAAAAATATCTCATTATATACCTACTATGAGAACAAACAAAAACATTAACACTCTTATTACTAAAACAAACAGAAACATACTTAGCCCTACTATTTATAACTCCTACTATTCATGTACCGGTACCAAAGGCAAGTGCATATAAAACTTAGTTTTTTATTGTTTGTTTTAAATCAAATAAATAGTAAAGTCTTACCTTAACAATCCTTATTATTGTGGTCCGATATTAATTTCAAACCCGTAGGTTCATCATCAGTCGGAAGATTTAGGTAGACCAAATTTTGTTATAAAATCCACCCGATTGTTTGTTTTAAATTGAAATATTTTTATATAGCTTAGAATTAGGAAATTTAACGTCATTCAAACAATGTTTATGTCAAGGGTCAGTTAAGTTAAGAGGAACTTGGTTGAAAATAGTAATAACCATGGAACGCTCGTAAAAAGTTATTCAGAATAGAATGTGAAATCTACAGGAAGTGTCAAAAGTTAATTAATCATCTCCTTGAGAAAAAAGTTTCAATTTTAAAGGTGTGTGTACCGTACTCACACAATTTAAGTGTTCAAAAATGTTATAATGATTCAAGTAAATGCGACTTATTTATAATTTTACTATTTTTTACACCAAAATCTTTCAATACAACCATTCACATTAGCGAAATTTTAAATAATTAATTAGGGTTAGACACAGCAACAGATATACAATCTCACTTATTTCATAAAACCAATAATCAATGAACCATCAAATATAAGAATAAATAATCATGTCACATGATTGTAGAGAATATTATATTTATAAACCAGCTGTAGAATTGTGAATTAATGTGGTTTGACAGTTCAGCTTGTTTACATTTGGGTGGCATGGCAAATTGTAAACATTGTGTGTGTTTTAATGGCAGCCATGGAGACCAATCAATATTTACTTTTAAAATCCTCACCTCAGAACTTTTAAAGCCAAAGGGGCAAAGACCACGGCCAGTATCAAAGTGTAAATAGACCTATAATGGTCCTTTGTATGGTAGCTATATTTTTGTAAAATTTAAGCCCAGTCAGTTCAGTAGTTTATGTGCCTATTAGTAACACACATACAGACAGACACCACTAGATTTTTATATAATAGTATAACTTAGATAGAAGATATCAACTAGAAGTAAACAATAACAATTAACACATAAAACTAAATGACAATAGTCAGTAGAGCTGTATAGCCAACCATTACAATAACCAACTTCTCAAATTAAAATTAACGATTTCTCAATTCCATATACAGTAATACTTTCTCAAATACAATTGACTATTCTCAAAATACGTTTTTTTGTTTTATCAAATTCTAATAACCAATCTCATTTATACATTTGATAGTTTCTTAAATACAAGTAATGGTTCTCAAATACAATTAATAACTTCTCAAATAAATGTGGAAAATGTGTAGAATTCAATAAAAACTTACCTAAACATAGATGAAGCAAAACAGCTGAAAATTAGCATAGTCTTTAGGTTAACTGTGATCGATACGTTATTTATTCTTTGGCTAAAGATTAAGTACAGTAGTAACAACTTCATACCTTTCCAAAGGTTTTACTTATTATGAAAATAAACTTTCCGTGTAATGGATTTCAAACTAACAATTGAATCAGACCTTACTCATTAACCTAAAAGCCGGAAACATTACATGCAAACAGAAGTGACAAGTTGTAACAATAGGTGGAGAGTGTAAACAATGGGACAATCCAAAGTCGAAAACTGTGGGGACTAATGAGAAAAGAGTTGACTAGGCCTACTTGGGACACGAGTGCCGGAAGTGGGACGCCTTCTCGGGGGCTTGTACTTGTACTTCCAGTAGGACAGACGAAAAACTAGAAATAAAATAAGAAAATCAGATATACTTTACAAATTACATTGATGACTGAATGTCTGACATTTTCATTTTTAGTTGATTGCTTCTTCCGTGGATGCTTCGAAATTGATAGGTTATTGTGATAGGCCTATTTCAGCATACAGTATTTGAGCACAAAAACGTGAGTAGGATTTTTGCACTCGTAATCGTTAAACATGGAATGTTTACCAACCTCAACCTGTTTGTAATGAAAATGCTGACATTTGCTCATAGTTATTTTATTTGGAAATCAGTTGTTACATGGAATCACGAATAGCTACTGTAACTCATCATCTTTAATGCGATCGTAAAATTTATTACATTACGAATCTTGGAATCTTAAATAAGTTCTGAAAATTTTACGTTTTTTAACCTTGGACTACACCAGGACCAGATGGCCTAGGATAGGCCTACTTCAAAATCCCTATATTTGGAGCGTTGAGAGTTTGATGGGGCAATATTTCCCTTTAATTAGTGTTAGTGGCAGCACTGCTTCCGGTAATTTACACATGTCCGGCCGCGTAGAAAGTTGATCTTGACGGTCCGGAACCAGCATCACATTCCGATCTCACGCTACTGCGCGGGTCGCGTTTGCTTGGCCGTGCTCGCGATTATTTTGGTTAACGATTATTTATGCGTTCTGTGAATGGGTTGGAATAATAATGACTGAGTCTCGTGACGTAGGCAAATTACTGGTTGCTACTACTGTACAGCTCGTGACACCTAAGCTGGCACTTGGCCTAGCACGGGCAGTGTAGGCGGGAGGAGGGTGGAAGTAGGGAAAAGACCGGACTGCAAACATTTCCTCTACCTCTCTTGGGGTTGACTCCCCTTGCATTGTACTTGAGCGCCTTCACATGAGTCGCGAGGACAGTTGACGCAACCCGCATGACGGGACAAGATGTTTTTGAACAAGATGCTAGTAGTGATTTGCCAAGTGCCAGCTTAGATGTCACGAGCTGTACTGCTGTTTGGGGAACGAGCTGGTGTAATGGTTAGAGCTCGAGACTTCGGTCCCTGGGGTCCCGGGTTCAAATCCCCACCAATCACCAATGGATTTTATCTAAGTGATAATGCCGCAACCCCTAGGTCAAGCCTGAAGTGTGAAAAACAATTCCCTGGCCTGGCTTGTGCCCAGAGCGTCCTAGGACAAAGAAAAAACTCATTATACAGTACCTAACTACGTGCTATCATAGATTAAAGGAGTGCTACTATGCATTCTAGGTACAATCAATCAACTATTTAAGGTCTATGGGCGTATTTTAACCCATTGCATGAAGGGATGAGTGTAGGATGTGGCTCCATCTTGTAGTCTTAGTCTTGTTAGTGTAGGCACAGAAAACGTACTACCACAGACAATGGAAACACATTAAAGTATTATATTGTCTGTGGTACTACTATGTACGTTTTCTGTGGTGTAGGCCCGTTATTTTGCGTATGAGAACCAAATGACAATTGTTATTCGTTCAGTCATCTGATTGTGTACTATTTAGATAAAGGAACATACGAAACGTTGACCAAATAACTCCAATGGAATCATATGATTAAATTTAATCATGTTGTCGTCGCTACTAATGTTAATGATCTTGTGCGTATCTTAATCACGTCTGACCGGAACACGCTGATTAGTGATTATACGGTACAGCAATGACTTAAGTCCCAAGGATACCTGCTGAGTTTACAGCAATGACTTAAGTCCCAATGATCCAGTCGAGGTTTTCTGCATATTTAAGTAATGTTTTGTATTCGTTCCCTGCAAATGGAAAATGGAACCCGCAACGAATAAGATTTAAATGCAAGACTTTCGTGTGTACAACGCTTTGAAACAAAGTTCACCCTTATCAAAGTTCGGAATTTGGTGTTTCAAATAATAGAGAAGTAGACAAATACTAAGTAACGTAAATACAACTGTAGAAGTTCTCTAAGGTGTGTAATTTACTAGAGATTATGAAATTGTTACGATTTTCCTTGACAAACACGTCTAAATGTATGCCTGCAACTACTTTAAACGATCGCTGTGACAATTATGATTACGAACCAGGAAATCGTGTGAAGTATACTCGTGTCTCTCGGCGAGTCGGCGGTGTAAGCAGATACCAAAAATGGTACAATCTGAAATATATGTAGCCAATTATGTATTAGTTCGTATAAAGATGTATAAAGCTTAAAGTCGGACAGAATGTTCTGTCATATCGTTACAAAGCCAAAGCTTATTTCTATTTGACCAACTTAACGCTTCTATCTGGGTCATCTCTTAGCTTCTACTAACTATTTAAATTCAAGTTTGGTCTGTTTAGGATAGTATTTAACTTAATATGCGTACTTAAGTACGGTATACTTGATTGGCAAAAATTGACTTCTACACCACAGACTATAGAGTAAACCATAGCCTTCTCTAGTACACTAGAGGTTGCTATGGTAAACCACTATATTCTGTGTCTACACGCTTCTACACGTAACGTATGCTGTGTAGTGTAGCCTAAATGTAACCAATAAATGGCTAAAGATTCGCTATCAGATGGAGGACAGTTTTCTAGATGTCATTCGTGGACGCCTAATCCAAGAAAATGTTGAAATGTTAAATGCATATTAACCAACTAAAGTAGACGTTGTAGAGTAAAAATGCTGCTAAAACTATTACCGTCTACTGCGATCTTCTGTTTTAACAGAATCTTGACACGGTCACATATTCGTTAATCGGACAAGTCACAAGAATAAAATGTCTACATTTGTGGTGTTACACTTATTCATTGCATTTTTCAATATTTCACGCCATTCTACCCGTTGTGTTGGTGGCACGGCGGGAAGGGGAAACGTAATAGAGGAATAGTGGAAACGGACCGGATGTGAGCCCACGAGACAGGAAACGGCCGTAACGAACATTTCCTGTTCCGCGGTAGACTATACAGAAACTGAAATTGCTGGAAATCGATTGAGTTTGCACGTTTGCGTCAGGATTCAGGAGGACTCTGTGTCGTTGGCTGATGGTTTCGTAGTTGCTCAAAACAACAGAACTGGGGTTAAAATTTAAACATTTCTTATATCACATTGTTATCTCTGTTTCCTATAATTCGGCATGACGGGAAGAACGTAAAGAAAACCGAATAAATGTCGACATTACTTTTTTTGCCACCTGAATTCTTTAGAGGAAATCTGAGGAAACTGTAGTAGGTAACGGGAAATTGAAACTCATCTGCACAGAGAAAAGGGCGTTCGACACGGCGTATTATTATTTTCACGCTTATTCCTCTTTGGACGGCGGCGTTGTTCGCTTTACTCTATGTAGGTTATTTGATGTTTAAAGATTGATGGGCATAAGGTTTTGTGTCAGGAGATTCGGGGAAGCGTCTCGGAGAAAATGGAATATTGCCAAGACGAAAGATTATTAAATCAATACAAATATATAGGCTAGATAGACACATTACAACTAATTTTTTCAATGGCTAGTTTATTATTTTTTATTGATAAATTTTAATTTAAAAAATCGCAAATGTAGTTTCTAGAAACTCGTTGGTCGTCTTGAGTATTATTAAATTTATTGTGTATTTAAGTTACAATTATTTTAATAGTTAACAAAAGCACACAAAGGTTTTGAAACAAAATATAGCAAAAAAAATAAACTATACTCTTGAACTACAAAGCATTTTTATATTAAACGAGGTGTTAGCCCGTCCTACGTACGGGAATTCAGTAGTCAGTTAAAACCGTGTACAATTCAGATCGGTTAGTTTACACATATAAAGACAAAGATTCTTTCAGTTTTAATGTGGAAAGTCATCTTGTAAACAAATGTTGTGTGACCAAATATGTTTTTAAAGTAGGTATCGGATTTTGGTCCAACCTTGAAGACTAAAGTAATTCGTTGGAACTTTGATAACAAGTAATAAGTAACAAATTTTATTTTCAAAAACCCTTGAATTCATATTCCTTACTTTTGAGTTACATCTCATTGCAAACCTCGATAATAAGTCAACCTTGATAACAAGTATTATTTGATAATCCTCTTGAGAGACTTAGGCCTATTATTGAGATTCTACTGTAGTATCTTTCTGTAGTATCACTGAAAATAACAGTGGAAGCTTTTGTTTGTTGACATTCCCACCCATAACCCACTCAAGGTCATGTTAGGGGTGGGTTACACACTGGGAGGGGGGGGGGCAAAAGTAGTGACCCAGTTTTGGTCCTCCCCCTCCCACTGGAGCTCGAATAACCTTCCTCAAAATGACTCCTGACACGGACATCATATCACGACCACAATCAAAATATGCCAGTTGTTTGGTCTAATTCCAAACCATGTAATAAAATTATGTTGATAGTTGAAAAATTCATTTGATATTGACGAAAGAATTGTTTGTAAAATGGCTTAGAATACTGACAGTTCCAATGAAGAAACCACAATCAAACCCATATAAAATAAACACATAGTTTGCACATGTGTATGTATATTATTTTGTGTGGTTTTATCGTGTCGCACGTAACTTTTATCGCTAAAACCAACGACGTTAGTGTGCAGTGTGTTCATAAACATTATAAACACTATAAAAATGTTATACTTTTAGTTAAATAGTTTTAGGAATAGTGTAGTATATTTTGAAAAGTGACTCATGTAAAACTGATCGTTATCTACAGAACGAGTTATCGAGTATGACTAAATGTTTTTCGTACAGTATTTTTGGTGAGTTAAATTTACGATCTATGAATTTCATAGTGTTAAATAAATTATTTCAACGCATATTTTTTTCTCTTAATAATGAAGTAAAAGGTACAATCAGTGTAAACCCAAGGGTTATCATGAAAACTATTGTGGATATTTATAGGGATACACTGTGGATGCGATGCTCCCTGGTGTGGATTAACGTCCGCACTAGTGAGTACTACGACTATCCGCAGTAATATCCTGATAATTAGACCAATTCGTAAATTACAAGGAAAAAATGTGGTTCGGATTCCACTATAAACTGTAGGTCCCTTAGTTGCCATTAGCTGTATGGGCTATTAATTAACAGCTGTGTCTAAGGAACATGTCGGCCTTAGTCACTAACAAGACTACAAGATCGCGCCACTCATCTTACACTCATCCTTCACTCATATTTGGGTTAAAATACGCACATAGTGGCGTCCCCATCTTAAATAATTGATAAATTGATATTGTAATACACTATCTACTTAAAGACAAAATAAAGAGAGATACATTTCCTTTATTTTTTGCTGTTGTTAATTTCGCCAAACAGTAACTTTTATTTTAACTACGAGTTTGATATTTTCGAGAAAGACCTCCGCTATTTTTCTGTGTGCTGCGGTGGTTAGGTTTGGATTTCGGGTTGGTTGGATTTCTTTAGTTCATAACCTTTACAAATAAGGCACTAAGTAGAAAACAAACACTTTTGATTTTGTGTAATGCGTTAAAGACTCGTGCCCTGTTTTATTCATGTGTTTGGAACCAAAATGCTACCTTGTTTTCCATAACCCTCCTAACCTTACCAAACTGCCACAGCGAACTGTAAGAGCGGCGGCCCTCTTCAAAAGACCAAAAAGCTGATTTTAATACCAGATGGTCGGTCACATATCGTGAAGTAGGTACAGCAATCGTGAATTGAAGGTTGAGTATCAACAGGCAACGGTCTGACCTGCGTAACGTACATGTTGTAAGCTAGGGTTGTGTTGGGGGTGGTATGTTGACCTAGTCACCTCCAGTCACCTCCCCGTCCTCCCAGCCAAGCCTTGAACTTTCCCCTTTCGTGCAAGCTGATGCCATTGACGTGATTGATGAAATGCCTCCAAATCTATTTTACTTGTTGGGATTTGATCGTTTTGCCGTAATTAATTATGGATTTAACTCCCCTCTGAATTGAAAGTTTGTGTGTTTTCGCGAATTTCCCATGGTAGGTCTCATGGTAAGACCTAGACCCGGGACCGATATGCTTTTTCATTTCGATGTCCCTAGAGGCCAAAAACCGATATACTTGTTCATTTCGATGTCCTTAGAGGACAAAAACACTATTCGTTTATATTTTTATACAGGGTGAATTTTAAATGAGTTCCCCCCCTACTTTTTTCTACATTTCTTAAGATATCATCTCCGGACCACGTCAGATCATTGTTGAGTAGTAAGTACTTCATTTTGACTGGGTATACATTTTTGGCCGCCATCTTGGATCCGCCATATTGGATACAAAGTTTTTTTTTTCAAATGTAAAGGTAGGGTTGTGACCCATTAATTCAAACTAGAATTTTACGTTGATTACAATACCGCAATTAGTTTTAAAAAATCTTGATCCGTTCTAAAGTTATGAGGAATTTTTATAACTTAATTTTTAGCCCATTTTAACATTGTGCATTTACAAACTAAGACCATAATCTCAAAATAGTGCTAGATAAAGATAAGTATACACCACCATTCATTGTCGACTTATTTTCACTTGGTTATGACGGATGTAGTTTTTTCAGCCGCCATCTTGGATCCGCCATTTTGAAATGTGATCAATTAATTTAAATATGAAGGTGGTGTTGTGACCCATGATTTTGATCTAATTTTTTATGCTGAACTTAATGCCGCAATTCATTTTTCATTTGCATCTTTGGATTTTGAAATATTGAAATTTTAAATAAGAGTATTTTAATATTTCATCAAGAAAGCTTGATAACCAAAAACGGATTGCGGCATTGAGTCCAGAATAAAAAATTAGTTCAAAATGATGGGTCACAACACCACCTTCATATTTAAATTAATTGATCACATTTCAAAATGGCGGATCCAAGATGGCGGCTGAAAAAACTACATCCGTCATAACCAAGAGAAAATATGTCGACAATGAATGGTGGTGTATACTTATCTTTATCTAGCACTATTTTGAGATTATGGTCTTAGTTTGTTAATGCACAATGTTAAAATGGGCTAAAAATAAAGTTATAAAAATTCCTCATAACCTTAGAACGGATCAAGATTTTTAAAAACTAATTGTGGCATTGTAATCAGCGTAAAATTCTAGTTTGAAATAATGGGTCACAACCCCTCCTTTACATTTGAAAAAAAACTTTGTATCCAATATGGCGGATCCAAGATGGCGGCCAAAAATGTATACCCAGTCAAAATGAAGTACTTACTACTCAACAATGATCTGACGTGGTCCGAAGATGATATCTTAAGAAATGTAGAAAAAAGTAGGGGGGGAACTCATTAAAAATTCACCCTGTATAGGTATATTAGGCTAATATATACACGCCCATGAACTTGAGTAATCTTTGTCAGATTTTGATGGAATTTGACTTAAAGATGTAAGGCGGGATAAACTTGAATGAGATCGCGAACCAGCCTGATCGGACCATGGGAACGGGGCTTTATGAGGGGTTTTATTGGGTAAATAGATGTAAAAAGGGGTTTTATATTTTTTTCTCAAAACACAAAATTTCCGAATTTCTATTCAAAAAACTTTTAAAAAGCTCAAAAAACAAATATGGCGCAACTAGATCTACTGAACCCCGAGCTTCCGAGCTGAGGTTGGCTGAGGTAGAGCGCAAGTACTCAAATATTTAGTACTAAACCAATAACCAACAAATGAATGAAACAAATACAATTTATTTACTGTCGAAAAAAAAAACGAGCTTAGAATTAATTAGTTTCTTCTCTGTCGCCGGTAAACATTACCAGTGAATTACGAAAAACTACAATTACTATACCTACAAATACTACCATTGACTTTATATCTCTACAGAGATATAAAGTGTAGAGATATAAAGTCAATGATACTACGGCGCATGCTCTACTAAAATTGCTATTCAGTAATATGCAATTCTACATAATTATATTGTACAAATAAACTTCCACAATGATCTACTTAATAATCCACGGGAGACGGAGATAGAAAATCTGATCTTGACATGCATAGAACAAGAACGATTTTCCAAGTTATGCAATATGCTGTAATAACCGTAATAATGTAAATCAAGTACGGCACACTTGACTATTGTTATCTAAGATGGCAGACATGCTATTGCTAGCAGCAAGCAGCTGTGCTGTAGACATGAGTCAGCTGTTTATTGATAACAACACGTGTGATTGTGAAGGCGAGACAGGCCTGCCAACAACAAAGAATTTAAAATCTCACGTTAAAATAGTCACGCGCCATCAATTCAACTGTTAACCATGTCAATATGATAATGACCAAATGTTGTGCAATAATGTAAATTCAAGATAACGCTTTTCTTAGGTAGCTTATATTTTGTATTTGTAATATCTTTAAATCAGATTGAACACTATAATATAATTGTACCTAGTTTCTTTTACACTTACCTAGTGGGAAAATAAGTTGGGCTGGGCTAGGTTAGTTCAAGATAAAAGAAATTAGGGCCTACATTTTTTACAATAAATAATTCACCCCACGTTATAGACATAGTACTGGTCACCAGACAAGATTCCAGTCTAGAAGTTTTTTTGTGTGTTTTTCTTGTACTGTAATAATTAATTTATTACAGCTGTTATTTCCTAAGGGAGTATGTTTTTATCTATGTTATTACTAAGGATTAAAAATTATTGGAAATTATAAAATTAAAAACAGTATAAATCAGTGTGAGTTCGGATCCTGGTCACTGCCGAAAACATTTTATCTATCAGTTCAGTTCACCTTTGTACTGTACCAGCTCACCCCTTGCTTTAGGCCGCCAACATCTTAAAAAATCTCCAATGAGAATCGTTTACCTAAAAATTAAAAAAATACAGATAACAAGTTAGGCCTGATTTAGTTTATGTGAGTCATATAACAATTAATATCAACATGTGTCACTCAGATAGGCTATCACTGGTTGTCAGGGTTACCACCAGAAACAGTGTAATATTTCCCTCTAGGTATTGTGAGCATATGTCAGAAGTATTATTGTAGAGAAAATGGGCGCAAAAAATTTAACACATTTATAACAAAATATACTACGAGAAAGGTGTGAGTGGTCAAAGTGCCTAAAAGCACTGAGAACCTAAATTAAGCCTTGCACACAATAAAGGCTAAATTTCTCTCCAATTTGTAGGATTGCATTTTTGATAAATTCCATAAATAGTGCTGGGAAATTTTGTTCAGAACCAACCAAAGTACTTCTACCACCTTTCTAAATTTGTTCTGGCAGTGAATAACAGTTCTCTTGATGTAGGAACTGTCGATAATCATTAGTTTTATCAGCCAAGTAAACCTGGAATGTACAGTGTACAGTAGATACTCTAATCTCTGACTATTGAGAATGGAATGTAAGAATGCAAGGACTCACTGCGCTTTGCTGCCTTGCACTTTGAATGGACCTGGCTTTGATGCAATACTTGACATTTTGAAAACTTGGCATTTAAAAATGTGAAATATGCTGGAAAACTCGGTCGATGTTGAACGTCCACCACAATGAAAAACAGAGTGTGATATTATTGTTGGAGTATTAAATTTTTATTACCAAAATTCAATTAGGGTCTCAACTAATTCATGATCTTTAAAATGTAAGAAGGTTTGTGTCAAAATACCTAAGTACTACAAAATAAATTAATTGTAAGGTTGAATAATTTATAACTTTAAGAGTAAACTTTCAACAAAATTAATATATAATTTCCAAAAAAGAAATTCAGTAAATCATATGAATAAAAAAAAAACAATAATTTTATTGATAACAATAAAAATGTTCAGTGTTTGTAATTAGTTATTGTAATAATAATTAAGCCTCATTACATGTGGTTTTCCAGATTTTCTAGTAAATATAAAAACGCCTGCACATGCAGACTATTAGATTATGCATATTGTAGGCTTCCCATCTCACACACTCAGTGGAGTGGGGAGAATTTGTGGTGGAACTGGATCTGATGTTGTGTTAGACGTCATCCTGCAATCAAAAAGGGATTTGAAAATCGTAACCACAAGCTATACACAAGCTATAGTTTTTATCTCAGAAAAATAATCAAACATTATATTTTTCATAAATTAGGCCCACTAGATGGTCTCAAACTTACGCTGATTCCGAATCTGAAACGTAAAAAACTGTTAAAAGAAATTAAACTTAAAAATTCAAATGAGATACGGTAGCTCTTAACACCTTTACTTACTAAAAACTGACTTCTGTGCTACATTATTGAATGTATAAGAACCATCAATTATATTAAAAGAACAATGATTATGAAGAAACTCCATAGGTAGAGTCCAGTCAATGAGTAATGAAGATTTCATAGGTCAGAATTCCCTGTGAGATATATTTACAACACTCGTAATTGATAAGCTTATTTTTTAAAATTATTGGGAATGTTCAAAGTTAAAGGGTTGCAGGTCTTGGGCACAAAAAAAATCAAGTTACTGTAACTTGGTTGTGCCATAACAAAGTTGTTCTACCTAGGTGTTAGTTGTTATAGTAAGAGAAATAACAATTAGATAGAAAGTTCATTTTCCCTGGTCCTGTTACTGTCAAACGACCTTTTGTTAGCGTCATTAATTAACAATCCCTGACAATTAATTGCAACTGGCTTCCTTAATCAACCCTTTACAACCAGTCTTCTCATGTTTCTGCCCCAATGTGGAAAATTACAAAACAAAACATTTTACACTTAGGTGCTCCATAGTAATATATTTTCTTACAAACTGTCCATATTTTCTCCAATTTCGAAGACTCAGACTGTGACAAAGGCCTTGTTTGTAGCGCCTTGGTTGATTAGTTGACAGTTGATAAACAATCTTATTTAACCTCAAACAACAACTAGTTGTGTATTGGAAGTAGGATATTGAATCTCAGGACCCAAAGATGTAGGATGGGAAAAATATTTATATAAATTCCTTGAATAATGTCGTTCATTAACAAAATAATAGGCTTCAAAACATTTATTTTGTCATTTTCCTTTTTGGTTGATTTTAAAAAGAAGGTGGTAAAAAATTAATTTGTTAAAATCCATTGTTTCATTTAAATTTTTTGTTGTTGCGTGTAAAAAGAAATGTACGGTCAACATCTATTTCCAAATTTTTATCCACCAATATATATGTATGTTTTTGCAATATTCACACCGTATATCCTGCAGCTAGGAAAACCTACCTTTCAGTGACATAATGTTTTTGTGTTGATCTTTTGGAAGCAAAGTAATCTTTTCATCCGAAGATTTGGAAAGTCTTTCTACGCTTTATTTTTGCCAACCAACAGCCTTGTAAATTATCTCAGCCCCTCTGACGATACAAAATGAGAATTTAATTGTGTTGTTTGGTACGTTTTTGATTTAAACTCTTGTAACTGTTGTCCAGACTAAACAATCTGTTGATATAATGATTTAGAAGTTTATGTTATGCTACAAACACTCTGTTTATACTTTTGTTTTTTTTTACGAAAGTTTCCATTGGAATGTTATAGAACTAACATATTTAGGACTGGATATTTTTAGATTTACCATACAAATTTTTGTGTGGTGAAGTTAAAAAATATAAATAGGCCTAACTATCCAAATCTTTCCAAATACCAAAAAAAATGAATTAAACATGTCTTTATAAGAATAATTCTTCAAGGAAATAAACTGTGTAAATAAAAACGAATACTAGGTAACCATTGAGTTTATAAGTTAATTATTATCATGCTTGGATAGGATTACATCGAGTACATTGATAACCCTTTAGTTACACAACATTTATACCAAAAGATGTGTGAATTTTCATTGATCTAAGCAGTGTATATTTTTTTACGTATTATCATTGATTATAGTCAATGGTGGTATTATTCTTATAACATTGCACATGCCTCCCTTTCCGTTTAATGTTTTTTGGAACTAAATTAAATTTAATGCTAAAAGTAATGCTTTAAAATTGGTTAAATTTATACTACGATGTTGATGTCTTAATACGTCCATCTTATAGTAAAGAATTGAATAATTTGATCTATTCATAAACCTATCCTTCCATTTTGGTTGTTGTGTTACGGGTAACAAAAATGCAGTAATACAGAAACAGAGTAAAGACGTAAAAGTTTTCTCTCTGATCAGTTTGGACACATAACATAACACCTCAAAGTGTGTTTGTTATTCTAAATAGGACACCATGTATATTTATAGTTTGGACTATCTGTTTTTATCTGCTGTGTGTTTATATTGGCTAACAAGCAAAGCCATCTGTTTTTGTAACCTGGAGTTTATTGGCAGATCCAATCGTTGTAACTATTTGGTTATAACCTTTAGTCAATGGTATAACCATAGGTATAACACTGTAATACACAATAAGAAACTAAATATAATTTAAACTATATTTATTTGATATGACTTTATGTCTAGATTTATATTTTAACAGAAAGTAAATAAAAGAAATGTCTTTTAACACTTAAAACATATATTTACGCTTATACTGTTACTCACACGCTTATACTGTAAATATACATAAACAATGGTAAGTGGTGATCGATTTTGATTGGACACTCCAATCATCATCAGACCCAATGAATCTCGAATGGCGTCCCTACTTATATCCTATTGGCTGACGGAAGTACCAGCCAATACATTTCTATAAGTACAACTGGAGTCGAAATTTACTTGTTCATTAATTAGCTTTTTTTCCATTTTTACATTTTTCCTTATAAATATATAACTCTTCCCAAGTATTCATTACATGTCCTTTTTTACAATTCTTTAAAATACATAGACTATCCTCCATTTTTCCTTTTGAGTGGCCATTTTGTAACAGGTGTTGTGCGATATTTGATCTTTCAGGTTTGTTGTTCCTCCACGCAGATATGTGGTTTTTGAAGAAGTTAACAAAGTTTACAGTCTGTGCAATGTAGAAGCTATATCACAATCGCTACAATTGATATTGTAGATGCCCGAATCATCGAATTTGTTACAATCTTCTATTTTGGGATGCAGTATTTTGCTCACGCATGAACTCAGAAAGCCATTTATGAATTACCTAATGACTGGTGATTCAAGGTTAGCATCATCCTACTATAGTTTCACTGGTTTCACACATAGTTGTATTATCTTCCAAAGTAGGTAAATCTCTTTACAACCATTCAACAGTCAAAACGTGGAAATGATAAAGATAAAAAAGTGCTACGAATGTTATGATCCAGAGGCGATTCTATAACTCAACAAAATTTTTCAAACACTTTATGATTTTTATTATTTTTGCAGAACTCATTTGGCCGTCCTGACGACATTGTAGCCGCTGAGACGTTGGCCAATCATATGAGATGCAACGATAGCTTCGTCCATATGGTGTTCCAAGCCCAGGTGAGATAACCAAACTTCATATAATGTAGAATGTAACATGTAATAGCTTGTTATAGTTCGGCCGCTTAGAAAACGACCTGCGCGCTAATGCTAAACGAATGCTGGAGGAGGTCGCTTTCTATGCGGCCGAACTATAGTTGTTGTAAGCATTGACTGAAAGTATATAGTCAGTACTGTAGTTATTTTTTAGTGAATTTGATGTTGAATAACCAAAGAATACTTCTATGATTGTCTTTCTTAGTATTGAATTCTCCATTAACTTTGTTTTCGATTCAATCATTATTATACCCTGATAAAACAATTTAACTTGGATTAAGAAAATAATTCTGTTCTTCAATGTTTTCCAATTGCTTTCAAAACCATCCAATGCTACCTTAGTCTACATTTTTTGTGATCATAAACAATTAAGGGAACAGGCTAATAAATAACAAGTGAATCCCTTTGTTTCATGAGAGAAGTTAACCTCTGTTTTATTTGCAGTTCCGCTCGTCACTGACGTGTCCGCGCTGCAAGAGACAGAGCAACACGTTTGATCCGTTCCTGTGTGTGAGTGTTCCCGTACCTCAGGACCAATACAAGGCTGTTATAGTGACTGTTCTGTATACCAACCAACAACCCAGACAGGTCAGTTACTAAGTCAGACAAAAACAAACCAACATAGGAATTGTACCTGTCTACATTTAAGGCCCGAGTGAATATACTTGAAAATATATGAGTGAATATACCTGAAACTGTATGAGTGAATATACCTGAAAATATATGAGTGAATATACCTGAAACTGTATGAGTGAATATATCTGAAAATATATGAATGAAGTTACACAACCACAGTAAAACCTTTATTTACTGCAATGAAAGGGGATTTCCAGTTCAAAGAGATCTAAAACATTAGATGTTAATGTTATTTTAACTTAAGTCATTGTAAAGTTTAGAACTGTATAAAAAAATAATTAAAACAATTGAATATTGTTCTTCACAAATAGCTGAAATATCAATACCTCTTGATCATTAATCAAACAACTTTAATAGAACTACTAATTATAAGTAATGGAAGATAAATGTGTGAAATATCTCAGTACAAAATTATCTAAATAGGTTGAGAACATAGGCCATTCATAAATGTTACAATGCCAGTGTTCTGGCCCAAGGCTAGGCCTAGTTACTATTCTGAGAATGTACAGTTGGTACTGGGCAGATGTTTATTTTGGTGTTTATACTTGCTGCCATATTCCAATTTAGGGAGTTGTTCAACAAGCTGGTTCTGCTTCCTCAAACTTTGTTTTGGTGAATTTGACTAAGAATATTGAAAATTGAGCATATGGTGGTTGTCCGGAAACTTTACTGAATGCTGATTTACCGTTATAGAAATATTTTCCTGGTTGATTACAATATGGAACATTGTAAAAAAGATACCAGCTAATAAAACATCTAACTGTACTGCTTTGGTTGATGTATCCAAAATGAATTACAATTAATCATGTGTGAAGAAAGTATATTGGTTCGCTTGTATAAAAACATATTACCGTTACAACTTTATAGAAAACTAATTAAAATTTATAAATTGTAAGCTGAGTTCCGGTGTTAAGCAGCAGTCAACTTGGTGTTGATGGTCTGATAAGGTTATCTTCGAGGCAAAAGGTTGATAGGTATTAATAAACACTTCTAGATGCCTCAATTAATTTTTCTTTGAGTCTTGCCAAACTTTTGAGTTTAAAATAATGGAAATTTTCATTATGTAATTTTTTGTTCACACAAACTTGCTCAAATGGGAGAACCCGTGATTACAGTCGTTAGAAAAGATCTGATATGACCCTTTTGAAATTGTTATGGATCATAATAAGTAAGCATCTATACTCCGCGCCAAAGCTGGTGGCGGCTGAGGGATTAGGACCGCCAGGTAGGACTACATAGGTTGGACCTGCTCACCGACCTGGCCGTCCTAATCCCTCAGCCGCCACCAGCTTTGGCGCGGAGTATAAATAAAGAAAAAAAAAAGAATCAAGATGACCATTTTGGAACTGAATGGAGTTAAAAAACCACATTCTTGCAAACTTGAAAAATGCAGCATGTAGTAATTTTTCTGTGTTTTGTGAGTCTTTTTTCATGTGAGTCTGGATACAGTATTATGGATTTTTTTAAGTTTTAACCTTTGGGTTTTACATTTATGCTCCAGGTTTAAAGCCCTGAGTAGAATATTATTTCTTTAATTTTAAAATTAGGCTATACAAAAAATATAAAATCTTTAACATTTGGGTTTTTGTTTTATAGTTTTTTTTTTTTTTTTTAATTGATTTGCGCCAAAAATTTTAACATATTTAATAGACCTGAGTTGATAAAAAAAGTGTTCTTGTTTCCATCTAAATTGTATCAAAAAGTGGAATTCCGTCCTAACCCTTGTATCGGTTTCTCATTTAAATGTTGTTAAATACATTTTAAATTACAACGTTGTTGTAATTTGTATTAGAAAACATCATAGTATCTTACATGTTAAAATTAATTCCTAAGAAGCCAATTTTTTTCTATAGTTCATTCCTTAGAGCCTGAACTTGAACAAGGGAAAAGTGTAAGAACATAACTCAACATGTAAATATAGCTCACCCTAATGAGGCAACTAACCCCACCTATGCCGTCTGGCACTTTGTTGGACTGACTGTTGTAATTTTAAACACAGATAGTGCATATTTAGAACACTGATTTATGTTGACTTAACTTCCTGGCGTGATAGAAGATGAATTAAATAGCGGGATGAATCAAAGAAAAGTATGGAAGTGAGGACATGAATGTAACGGAAAGATGAATCAGATGAAGGAATTAATTAAATGGATGAATGAATGAGATAGGAGTGAATCAGAGATGAATCATGTAAGCAATTGATTCAGTCAAAGCAATGGCGGTTCAGTCAAATATAGAAAATGACTATTGATTTGAATGATGGTAAGACATAGAATAATCTAGTTTAAACAGATTTGAGACCTGTCTCATGCGGGGTAGTAACAATACTTCGGCAATTGATATGCCTATGTGACTCGTATCATTAAAAACGTTACCTACTTGCCTTTAAATTAATTTACATACCAATAGAAGTATTACAATAGACAGGCGAGGTTTAATTGAAGAAATCATAATAAATCATATGTAGAAATAGATGAAGTAAGAGAAATTAGTGTCATTGATAGTAAAGATGGAAATTAATGCAATGTGTGAATAATTGAAGATCAAATATCTTTCCTTATCTCACTAAATAAAGTCATCCTCTTCTACTTACCATGGATATTTTCCTTTTACTGTCACACTTCGGCCTTTCAACTCGTCAAAAATACAATTAAAACACAGAAGACACAAACACAAAAAACATTAAAAATGGTAGGAATACACAAACATTTAGATAGCCCTATCATATTACTGATTTAGTTTGGCGCGGCGCGGGGTTAGTAGCAGACTGGAGGTCTACATCACATCGTCTCCTCTGTTATCACAGATGTTATAAGATCTTCGATCAGCTGTTCTTGAGTCTATGATTAATTGAAAATCGAGTGAGACCGGAATTGTAATTTTTTGTTGAGGATGTGGTCCTTACACTAGTAATGCCAAATTCATTAAGCGATATGAGGATGGAAGAGAATGAGGATGGAAGAGGAGCACATGAGGGATAGAGTTGCTAAACGGAAGATTATGAAGATTAAATTAAGCATTTGTATTTTATTCTTGATTGTTTTGCAGGTGAAGCTGGGGTTGTCCGTACCTCTGCATGCCGACATGAGGGACCTAAGAGAGCTGCTGGCCTCGGACACTGGTATACCCGAGCCTCACATGTTGGTCACTGAGATAGACGACGGAGGCTTCCACAGGACCTTCTCTGGTAAGGGTAACACTATCAGTAGGCCTTCAAAGTAGGGTCTCAGTTGTCTGACATAATTAGCTGGAATGGTTGCATGCTGTTGTCAATCCGCTTACTATCACTAGGTGACTAAATTTTAGAGCATCAACACTCCATTTTCAAATATTACGACATTGTAAAAGCATTCAAGGACACATCACCAGAAGATATAAATGCATTTCACATTTTTGTGTCTATTAAACCATTGCAAACAAAGTTTATTTACTTTATTGTGGTCAGACAAACGAAACAATAAACTCGTATATAATACATTTAGTAAGAAAGGTTACCTTGACGCAAGGTCTCCCATCAAACTCTCTTTAGATAGTTTTCAGTTATGGTTATAGTTTTTACACTGTTTTCAGTGGTTGGTATACCTGAAATACTCACAAAAATTTAAAGTGAAAGTTTTTGCCACTTGACTTTTAACGTTAATATTGTTCGGCCTTTTGGGGCTAAATTAAAGGTTTGAGAATATTTTAGTTTTATGTAATACTGGAAGAATACTTGCTTTTTAAAAGGCCTTTCCTAAATTTTTGGCTTTAAGCAGTACAACCTAACATAAAGATAAAAAATAATTAAATTCTTGAATTCTAGTTTGGTGGAGTTCATTGTTTACTCTCGAGATGAAAATAGTCTTACTCGTTCAGCAGAACTTTATCTACATAATTTCATCTGTCTCATATGATTTTTATCGAATAACTTATCAGAAAATACTAGAGTTGTACACTAATTATGATTATTTAGGTCCGTTCTCAGTCAGAAGAAGCGTTTCCACCAACTCACACTGAAGTGCAATTCTAACATTATTGTTGTGTTGTAGACAAGCAGCCAGTCAGCATAATCAAGCACACAGACCCGATATACTGCCTGGAGCTGCCTCAGCTGAAGGAGGCTACCACAGACTCTGGGGAATACATACTGTTGTGTTGGATCAATGTACTCATGCTGCCAGACAACCAGTGTACAAGGTAGAGTGCTAGATTACCCCATC
The DNA here is from genome assembly GCF_028750875.1 of Macrosteles quadrilineatus. NCBI lineage: Eukaryota > Metazoa > Arthropoda > Insecta > Hemiptera > Cicadellidae > Macrosteles > Macrosteles quadrilineatus. The sequence goes on along the minus strand of NW_026542601.1, from coordinate 10,225,010 downwards.
GTTATATCATTATATCGATAATGTGTCAAACGGAATCTTAAATCTACCGAATCTCAAGAAAAGATTTATAGTAGTAATTCAATTGAGTAAAAATAAAATGATTTTTGTACAGGGTTTAAATAGTTAACAGATATTCAGGAGCTATAGTTTAAAAATATTAGAGGTGTGCGTATATCCGAAAAATTGAGTCGTATTCAGTTTGGTTCGGATATCTGTAATTGACCTGAGCCCAAATTTGATATCCGACACTATCTGTTAAATATCTGACTTTTTCAGATAGACTGTATATTACGATGTTTTAGACTGAAAACAAATTCTTTATAAGATAATAATCATGAATAGTTTCCACTTTCCAATGACGTTATTTTAACATTACATTTCCATTGACGTATCAGCACCGACAGCGGTCGGTGACTAAGACTAATTGTCAAAACATTTCATGTGCGTCGTCTGGTATTCACTGTAAAAAATAATAGAATCAACAAATCATCAAACTAAAGTACTGTAATAACAATCGATAAGTATGGTGCGGTAGCGTAATCCGAGACTTATGAAAAAGTGTAGTTTTGAGCTAAATATTACCACTCAAAGTTACGCCGAACACTATAATTTATTGTATTTTTTATTTTCTTTCTTGAGATTTACTTTAGCCTAGCTTAAAATATTCGTGAGCTCAAAGAAGCCGTATGATGCACCCCCCATACTATATCTCGTTTAGTCGTTAAAATATTACTTCAATTATAGAAAATTATAAGGATGTTGCTGAGATTGCAATACAGAAGGTCATGGACATTGCTGTGATTATAATGAACATTTTGGAAATTTTAAGATTAGTGGATTTGACCATCACTGCTTCTTTTAGTTGTTTTGGTAAATTTCCAGTATTTCTATCAATTTGTTTTGTTGACATAAATTCTACATTTAGTTCCAATTCCATTAAACCACACTTATATGTTCCCTCCTCCAATCGTCTGTGATTGACAGGTTCAGCAGCCCATTCACCATGCAGGTGTGCCGGGAGACGTCGTACCAGGACCTGCAGAAGCTGTTGCTGAAGGAGATGGCAGCGACACTGCATGACGATGTGTTGACCAGTCAGCAGGACCTGCCTCTGTTTAGGATCAGAGTGTGTGATGCTGGCGGGGAGGCGGGGGCCACTGACCACAGCTATCTGGACCCTCAGGTGACCAATCACTAAATCACTAAATGTGGCAAAGTTACTGTAGCGAGTTGTGTGTCAGAGTACAAATTCCTGAAGCAATGTTGTAGGTTCACATCCTGGTTTCACCACTAATATTTATCTGCAGTGCATTCCTGTACTGTTCCTGCTCACCCCTATCATTGCTTGAACGTTTCACACACAGTCTGCGGCCTATGTGAACAAGCAAATTGTTGCGGCGTAAGCGAAAATAGAGAAAAGTAAAAGTTTGAAAATGTAAAGATATGCGATGATAAAAGAGAAACAATTTTTGTGCTGCACCAACCTTGAAATACTAGATTGAAGTGAAGGTCACAAGATGGCGGCTTCATCTTCTTGGTAAGATGTTGTCTTGAGCAGTGGGGAGTAGGCGGGAAATTTGAATGTACTTCAATTTTAACTTAAAATTAATTCTTCTTTTGCTATGTATTGAAATTAAAGAAAACTCTTCTTCATGGGGTTATAATAATAAATAAAATAATTACTTCTTCTAACAGAAATGCTAGATTAAAAGATGCCAATCTCATTTTTGGAAGAAAATAAAATATGTAGTAATTGGCTAGGCCTAATACAAAAAAGGGAAGGGTTGTAGCATCTGTCTAGCATAGAAGTTGTATCTGTTGAGTTATGCTTGCTTGAATACAGTATTTTGAAGGTAAAGGTTTTATTATGTCACTCATGTTTACTGATAGATATGTTTTTCTGGTGGGGGGGGGGGGTGTTTTCAACAGATTTTTCTTTTCAATATTTTTTTAGATTAGGTTATGAGTTGTTTTAACTAAAAGAGAGAAACATTTCCTGAACTTTTTTATCCATGCGTGTTTTAATAATCCAGAACCGCTTGTTTGCTATTAAAAGAAATAATAAATTCCCCAAGGATAATGGTTACTTTAGAGTAATTGTATGTGTCGTACAGGTGGATCATCCGCTGTACACCCAGCCCATAGACCAGGCACTCGCCATGTGTGACTCTCAACCCCATGTTAAGTTTGTGCTGGAGTGGGAAGCCGCTGCCAAAGAAAGGTACCAGAGATACATTCTTAAGATTCCTTGGAGGCTAGGGACCATCTTGGACTGTTCAAAACAGCTGTTGAAGGGTTATTTATCATCAAAATATGTTTTTGAACACCAAAGTGATTGTAATTTAAATATCTTGTGCACTGCGGGATCAGAAAGTTTCTTTGCAGATTTGTAATTGTTTTCCAAGGGAGTCCATGGAGGCTATCGGTCATCTTGGGTTTGCCTGCCATTAAAGCAATGTTAATTTTGTCAATTTCAAACAGCCGCTGAAAAGTTATTTACCATCTCAAACATTTTTTTTTCAAATATCTAAGTGATTGTAATTTAAATATCTAGTGCACTGTGAGAATAGAATGGTTTTCCCTACTTTTGTAATTGTTCTATGAGTTATACTGCCTAGGCTCCAAGGACTCTTAATAAACTTCGGTATTAAGCAGTTAGCAAAAGTTTGATTTTCGTGGTGACAGTTTCCATTTTTTTTTCTAGTGCGATCCATCAAAGTTTGCTAGTGTTGCTTAATGTCAAAACTATACCCCCATTAATCTACCCCCTCATTAACCCCCCCCCCCTAAACCCTCTTAAAACCCTCATTAGTCTGGACTTTGTGGATACAAGTTGTGCTCATTGTTGGAAGTACTGATCAAACTGAACATACTGAAGAAATGGCATTAGCAGGATCATCAGCTGTGAAGCAATTACAAGTTGGGCACTCCTTGTATATTTTAGACTTAAATCAAATTAAGTACTTCAAGCCAAGCTTTAAACCAATACAGTGCAGGAATAAAAGTTAGTAAAATGCAAAGTTGGATTGGGATCGACAACCGAGCTTAAAATAACCTATGATGGCTATCAATGCTGTGTGTTGTTTCAGGATCATAGCAGACGACAGTGATCAGCTGGAAGAGCACGCCAGTGTGAAGGAGATGCTAGCCAATGCAGAACAAGGTCACTCTGTCACGCTGGAGCAATGTTTTGAGGTGAATATCTGTCAAAATTGAATCTATCTCACTCTTGCACCTAGAATTTTCATCAAGCTATTTGAAGACTGAATAAAATTTAATTTATTGACTACCATTTCCCTGATTTCTAACTATGTTTATGATTTTTGTTACCTAAGTAATCCACAGGATGAACAATCTAAAATTTAGAGTTCCTTGAGGTTTTTTTTGTGTAAACACATACGTAATTACCATTTTTTCTTGCAATGATGGTAAACAATAAAAAAATACTATAGCTATGAAAAAGTATTCATGTGGAACTGTGTGTTTGTGTTGCAATCATAAACTAAGGGAATCGGCTTGTACAATTGAATGCTCATTACAATTGTGCCAGAACGTTTATTCTCAAATGCCATCAACATGAAAGTTTAGAGGTTTGCCAGTAGTAGCTTCATTTTCAAACTGAAAAGCTAAAAGGTAAGCTTAAAAAACTTGATTGTTTGGCCTATAAAATCCCAGGCTCACCACCCCTGTAAGAAAATAATTTGTATTTCAACACAATTGTAAAAGAGGTTTGAATATAGGATGGATGAGACTTTCAGAAAGGATATTATATAAACTGCCTACACAAAGCTCGAAGAAATGTGTCGATTGACTCTGCTCTTTTCAGTTCTGTTGGATACAGTTGCCATAATATTTTTTGTTCAAGTAATTACATCTTTGCTATCTTTAATCTTTACAAGCCTACTAAATAAATAGATTGAGATTCAACATGACTTTTCAGCTATACACAAAAGCAGAGGTCCTGGGTGCAGAGAATGCTTGGCATTGTCCCAACTGCAACTTGAAGCAGGAGGTAGAGAAGAAGCTGGGTCTGTGGACATTGCCGGACATCCTCGTCATCCACCTCAAGAGGTTCAGACAGGCTGGCGGGAAGCCTAACAGGTTGGTGGAACTAAGAGTAAATGTTAACTTTTACATTGAACCCTTGGTATGATCTTTTGAAGCAAATAGAACATATGGGATTAATGGTACTTGTTTCAGTTTTTGAAGAATATTCAACTTTAATTGTATTTTTAAGTATCTCACTAATGCTAGTTGTAACTTTAGCCTACTACACAAATTGGCATATTTTAAATTTGATAAAGCAAGTTTGAAGTTAAGACAGTAAACAGAGAAGCATTTTGCTGTAGTAAATTATTTGTTTACAAGTTATCCTTAATTTTTAATAACTGCTAATTTGTCAACTCCCTCCAGATCCTCAGTCAAGTTGACCACACTGGTGAACTTCCCCCCGTACGGGTTCGACATGTCACCTCACGTCTGTCCCGCCGGTACCCACACCCGAGGCGGAGGTTGGTCGCCATGGAGACGGCCACCCACCTCACCCAGCCAGGGAGGAGAGTACATCTATGACTTGTATGCTGTATGTAACCACCACGGCCAAGACCTGCAGAGCGGACACTACACGGGTGAGTAGAATCTTAAAGTTGTGTATATTTTCTATCATTGGTTAAATAGGTTCACAGCGTTTTATGCTGGAATCTGACCCTGTCTTCAGCTGGATGGAGTAGAACAAAGATAGTATAAATCAGTATTGCTGGAAACTCAGTATGGCCAAAACTTGTATGTAGGCCTACTTGTACATTTTGAAGTAAAGATTTCAGATAGGACTTTTTTAGCCACAATGTAAAACGTTTTTAACATGTACTTTAATCCATCGTTTGTGACAGCCTACTGCCGCAACCCGTACGATGGCCAGTGGTACTGCTTTGACGACGCCAAGGTCACCCCGGTGTGCGAGAGTCAGCTGGTGTCCCCTGCTGCGTACATCTTGTTCTACCAGAGGCGAGGCCTCATGTCGCCCAGCTCCAACTCTTCATGCAGCTCTACCATCGGACTGGACCACTGGGCGTCACGGCTCGTCTATATTCCAGGTCAGGCTATGTGAAAAACTGTAGTTGCTATATTTTGGATTCAAACGTTATTTGTTGAATATCTTGATTGAATTATGCCTGTTGGTGTTATATGATAGAATAAAATATTGGAGACTGCTTGATACGTTTAGGGCCTGATATGATAATTACCCTGGTTGACTTGGGTCTGCCTCACCCAAAAGTATTGTTGGCATTTAATTTGTTCCATTATTTTAGGTCTACAAAAGTTTAGATTTGTTGTAAAACTTAAATTTTGTTAACAGGAGACTGACAAATTTTAAAAAAAATACTACTAAATATTTTGTTTCAATTAAGGTTAGGAGTTAAGGAAAGGCAAATTGGCTGATTTGGATTATTATGTACAAGGATAGGGATCAGCTAGCTTACCTGGTAGGTAGACAGAGTCCAGATTAGCCTTGATTATAGATAGCTTTCTTCTCCCTTCTGATGAAGTCCCTAACTAGGACAAAATATTAAGTTTTTCTGTTTTGTGTCATGTGTTTTATGTATACTCAAGGCTAATCTGGACTCTGTCTACCAGGTAAGCTAGTTGATCCCTATCCTTGTACATAATAATCCTTATTTCAATTAAGTTGTCTCAAAAACGTGAATTTGTCCATAAATAACAATAGTGTGATTTACAGAAGAGAACAACAAGGATGGTATAGTGAGGAACTCTGTGGCCTACTCGACGCTTCCGTCCACCAAGCATTCTGTGGCAACAGAGACAGACATTCCGCTGACCAACATTGTGGTGAGTTATGTCAGCGTCTCAGATCAGCTGTAAATGTGGCATGGTTTGTAATAACCTTGAATTAAACTGAGGTTAAATTACGGACAAACTACAGTAGTACTGAGAGTGAGCTTTTATCTTTATAATGAATTGCAAATTTTGTGTTGAGTGAGTGCTTCTAAAATTGACATTTTGGACACAAAAAATTATTTTTTACTTTCTTTACAATATCATGAATGATTTATGTGTAGTAATTATACACTGTTTTAAAATATTGATTTAGTACAATAAGCTGAGTGATCCTTAGTAAAGTTTTTATTTGGAATTGTATGATTATTCATCATCCATACATAACTGAACCACGCCCACTACCAACTTAGGGCAGTATTGGCCCCATAATAGTCATCATGATTGAACCACCTAATTGTACATTCCCTTCTCATATTCAATGTAAATTTTGTTGTACACTTTTAAGATGTCTTATCCAAGTTTGAAAATGAAACGCTTGTGCGACGGAACATGTTAACTGATTCAATTATTGAATAATCGTGGGACCATTTGACAGAAGTAAAGTTAAAACTTCTTTTGTCTGAAAAGTAGTCCTGGGACCAGACATGAATTTTGACCCTAAATATTAATGTAAGGTTCTACCATTGTATAACAGTAACAGTCACTGTGTTTGTTTTTCAGAACTCACCCACCTGTGAGAGACGGGAAGCGTTTGACAAGGAGATAACAGACAGCAAGATATGTGATATGGACGAGATACGGGACATCGATGCAGACGATGTAGAACTGTCTGAATCGCGAGTGTAGCAAGCCCAACCAAAGATACTGGCCACCTGACCATTCCAGATGCCAAATTATTCCTACAAGAACTCAAGTTTTTCGTCTTGAGAATTTTTTAATTTTTCCAACGTAGTTTTTCAACGCTCCACTACTACTTCAGAGGCACCGTTTTATATTTTCCTATTCCATTTAGCATTAAGGATGTGTTTTGTGTTTTTCCACTTTTCAGTGTGAAATTTTTAACAAACTATGAACATTTTTTGATTCGGCGGTAAAGTTTTGTTTGTGGGTCTGATATATTTGTAAAGGTCGTTATAATTTGAAAGTATTGGTTTTTATTTTTATAAAATGTAGTTTTAGGCTAATCTTGGTTTTCTATTTTTACTTAAAAATTTAGTATTAACTTGCTCTTTACATTTTAGTCCTCTCTACATAAGTGAAGTGTTATTTTTCTCCCTTTTATTCTATACTAGAGGTCGTTCAGTGGTCAAAAACTCAACTAAAAATATCTAATGTACTGGTACTGACTTCTCTATTTTCACCCCATGCTGTAAATAAAACATGTGATTGGAATTTCTCCCGTTTGTTATGATTTTCTGTTTATATTTCGTCACCAGCATGACAACCCATAAGGCCCATGTAAATTTTTAAAATTTTGAATTGATTTTTTGTGCTTATTTTGGGGTCTATTTTAATTTATAAAGGGATTCTGCACACCTACAGAAAAATACCATTCTAACAGTATGCGTAGATTTCCTCTACAATGCACACAAGCTGAGAAAAAAGGTTTTAAAGAAACATGCTTGCCTATTAATATATAGATTGGCCCATAACTTGCTTTGGTTGATACGTAGTCTTCATAGAATTGTCCAAGAAGAGAAACTTAAATTGAAAATAACTCTAAAAGAAAAATATTTTAGTTATATTTTTGGAAAGAATGTTAAATGGTTGATTATAATTTTGTTTAAGCACCTCATTTTTGCACTTCTAGCATTTCTTTTCAACCAATTCTCTGAAGAAGGATATCAGAATTAAATATCGACATAATGTTTTGTGACTTTCCGCTAAGGACCTATTAGCTCCAGGAATCTTAGTTTCTCAGTTAAAACTTCTGAACTCCATCCCTTTAAAAAAAATCAAAGCTTTCAAGGGGAGGTTCTGTTGGGGAAGGATTCAATTTTTTTTATTAATTTACTGCATAATTAGGATAAGCACAGTTTGTTTACTACACCTTTGCTATTAATTGAATGAAGACAAATATATCAGACCATTTTCAGCCTTACTAAGTATATCCCATGTATTCCATACTATAAGTTAACCCTTAATGTTAAGTTTGTATTTATTATATTGTTGCTATTGTATATTTTAAAGATATTCGTTATCAAGTGTTTCCTTTGTTTTTGTGGTGGCCGATCAAACACCAAACGCTCTCTTGTACATTACAATTGAATAGAAAAGTTTATTGTACATTTTCCAATATTGTTGTGATAAATTGTATAGTTCTTGTACTTACAGGTTTTTCCATGTTCCCAAAATTCCTTTGAAAGTGCAATACGGAACTCAAGTAGTTAGCACGTTGTAAATTAATCCTAATTTTATTTTGTCTACATTCAAACAAAGTAATTCTATTCACTGCCAACTTCAATAGTATTGAGTCGAATGAGGTATTATTAAGTATCAAACAAATTTTATAAATGATTCACTAGTTGTTTATTTATTGGGAAAAGTATATTGAATGTGATCAAAACGGTTTTTAATTCTATGGAATGTGTTATTTTTTCAAACAAATTTGTTGTAAAAAATCTTTGTTTATTATTATATTATGAGAGGAAAAGAGCAAAGTTGATTTTGTTTTTTACAAAATTTGCAATTAATTATTTTTTTCAGTTAAAGTTTGGATTTTATCAAATGTTTTTTCTGGTAAGAAGGATAAAACAATAATTATATTATCTAAGTTAGTTTCATTAGATATTCATATATTAAATAAACAAAATTATTAAACTGTATTTTTAACAGGTGTATAATTTTGTATTTTGAAGTAGGAACAGATTTTTTATCTTCTAAATGTAGGAAAAAAACTTTAATTTGTTGGATTTCACCAGCACTAGTCATCATAGTTCAGAGTGTATCATAACCAATAAATTATATATTTTAGTTTATTGAACACATTTCTATTAACTTTCCTCCCTGTCCCATTGTTTATACTAGTTTTAGTTTATCGCTGACAATAAATTCAGCTTTTAGTGTGATACGTACACACATAAAAGTGGCTTCCTTAAATCCCCAGTAAAAGACATTAGTAATCCTAATTTTGTCCCCGCAAATATTGTATTAATTAATACAACCCCCTAATTAATACAACTTTTTATTGTAGTATTGTTGGTAGTCCTTGGCGGGTGCCCATTTTGCTAGCCCCTAGTTACGGCTCAGCCCTGCTGGTGCATAAAAGACGCTTTATTTTGTAGAAGCCATCATTCTCTAATAAAAAATTACCTTTTGCGAGGGATTTTACTTGCTTAAACTACAACAGTAAAATTTATGTAGTTGCACTGAAGCACAGTCACCAGTATGAAATACAAAAACAACCACAAATAGTGAAAAAGACAAAGGGGGAAAGGCAAGAGGCGAAGAGAAAGAGCGAGCGGGTAGCAACACACTCATCTGGAGAGTGAGCGTGGCGGTGCTGTATGTGCCTCATTGTCTTTGTGCGGTGTAGTGCGGGAATCACTAACTTAAAAATGAACACAGGAAAGTAAAATCACAGAATTCTCATGACACTTTTTATTTTCACTCAAATCTATCACGGTTCTCTTTCTTGGTCAAACGTTTGAAGGAAATATCCCGAATATCCGGGCAATTCCTGCCAAAGTCTCTACCTCTTACGCTAAAGATACTCTAAAACAACGCCTCAGTACAGTCACAATAACATTCGTTACTCGGGTGAGATCTTGGGATCGTAAATGGATGACTGGGATGACGATAAATAAATAAATACATAATAAATACACATTCAATCATGACAAAGCATAAATCCTGGCGAAATATCTTAAGTACTTTGTTCAATTTTTTTTTCAACTTTTTCCAACATAGTTCAATTTTTTCACTTAAACTCATATTCAATTCTCGTTAGAATCAAAACTGCAAATTCGTTGTTATAAAAGTGAAAAAAAAACACAAAATATCCAAACAGCACAGTTTTTAACAACTAATCTATTACAAGGAATGTCTTTTGCTATAATATTGTAATTCAAACGAAGTGCATTATACCAATATGATAATGTAAAGCATCTTTTTAATTTTTTTTTAAATATTGTCAAATATAAATATTTAATTAAAATAAACATAATTTGTTTAATGTATGTCATTCTACATTTTATAAAATCACTAAATTTGACAACAGCTAGTTTTAGAAAAAGTATAAAATTTTTACATTATTTACTCTTTTAGTATTTACATAACAAGAGCCAGCAGTTAGGTTAGGTTGTTCTATAACAAGTTTATACGGTAAATAGTAAATGTATATTTTAATAAAGCTCTATCAAGACCTACCCTAACCACTGAAAAGTTGTCAAATCAGATAAATTGTTAACCTTTTACTTTCATCCACAATAATTTCCACAGCAAATTACAGTATTTAAGTTGGATTTGTTTAAACCTTTAGGGATTCAAAATATTGTACCGGTTTTCCCCTTTGAAATAACAATACAATTATTGATTTACTGCTGCCTCCACAAGGTAGCAAAAATACCTAGTTGGAAACATTTAATGGTAAACCTTGCCTCTTAAAAAATCAGTTAAATATGAGCAAAGAGGTTCTGCCTCATTTCAATTAAGATTTGGTCACATGCTGAAGATATAACTGTATTCAGACGTTCTGCCTTTGGGAAAGCTGGATAGTATTTACCATCAGATATTTTTTTTTATTGAAACAAAACTCATTTTTGGGAACATAGTTTTAAAAAGCTTCTTTTGCTACTAACTGTAGTCATGTAATTGAAAACGTTTTGTTATGACTGCAAGAGTTCCCTCAAAACAAAATGTTCTGCTATTAAAATATAGATGTGGTGTGGAAATGTTAAGCCAGCTAATCCAGTAAGCAGTGAAGTATTAAAGAAGGGTTGGGAGTTGGTATAGTTGGTACCTATATAATAACTAGTCAGAGTTGGTACAGAAAGAAACAAATAAAAAACGGTACATTCTTAGGATCTTTACAAACAAAACCCAACCTAACTGAAATGCTGCTCAACTACAAGTGGATTGATAACAGGTGTATAGATCGTAGCGCAGCTGTAGTTTAGTTGGCAACGACTTCTGGGATCGTAGACATCTCTTGGTTGGGAATTCCCTCGACGCACTTCCACAGGCCGTAAGTTTTGCCAACCGTCGTCTGCCAGAGTCGTAAGGTTCCGTCTTCGGAGCCCGAAGCGTACAATTCACCATCGGGGGAGAATCTGACACAATGTACGGGACCGAAATGTCCCTTGAAGGATTCTGTAAATAGCAGATCAGTTTAATAGCTTGTAAAAGGCTACGCTTCAACTAAACTTACCTATTAATGGAAAACAAAACTAAAAATTCACATGCAAAATTGAGAAAGTTTTGAGTTCAAAAAATTAATTGTGACAAGTTAATCCCTCTTACCCACACGTACGTTTTATATTAAACAGAAAATCTCTTTATTTTAAACTTTAAAATAAAAATACATTAATTTGTATTTCTAAGAAAAAATCTAGTGGTGATAACTTTTGAGTTTTGACTTTTAACTTCTTTTAAAAATTACAAATTACTCAAGCCATTTCCCTTGAGAAATAACACCAAATTTTCAATTGATATATTTTAGTCCTGAAACTCTTAAATGGTTAAATATTTGTTTGAATACTTGATCAAATAGCTTAATTTTACTACGTTTTAGTAGGTAGCTTTTGTCTAAATTACATTAATGATTTTTAATATTTTTTTTGTTCATTTATAAATTAAGAGCCAAAACACTACAAAACCAAAACTGGATCAGGATCAGGCTTCCTAAGTTGAAATCCCAAACGTAATTACTTTCCTGCACTTGTATTAGTTTCTACTGAGTGTGCAGTGCGAGTTCTTAAAAAATAGGAAAAATCAAGCAAAAATTTACCTATCTCGTTTCCAGTGGCAAAGTCAAACTTGTACATCTTGAGGTCATCTCCGCCACAGACAAAGATGGTTCTGTCGGGATGTAGCGACGCAGAGTTGACCTGTGTAGCCACTGGCACCTCTCTGACCACATCCAGCCTGGAACACATGTCAGAGGTTAATCAGACTGTATAGACTTGCCAACACAGATAGTACATACTGAAAATGAAGATGCTCTAATGCCATTATGATTACATCACTTTTGATCCCTATTATTGACACTGGGAACAATAAGCAGGTTGTGATGAAACCTCTTGATATAACTCAGTGCATTTCCAACTTGAGTGGTATAGGTTCTGACTAATGTTTCCGAGTTCAAAATTAGTTTTCACTGTTCCCAAAACAAAGACAGTTCCAAGTATGAAACCACTCGCTTCCGCTAGAATAGTCAACAAATTTCTTGTACTTGTTAAGATTTTCACAAGCAAATTTTACTCCCCACAATCAATATTTAAGCTATCAAAACAACTAAATTAGGCCTTTCTGTAGTTTGGCCTAACTTAGTAATATCAACTCGGTTAACAGGCTTAACTGAATGGGAAATGGTCTATTCTGGCACAAGAAACACAAAAAACTTTACAAAATATAACCAATACAAAAAATAATGCTTGTCAACTAAAACCTTCCTTGGTTCAAAACGGTGCTAGTGACAGTTAAACATTGTAAGTTTCATGTTTAGTGTAAAGTTTTTTGTTTCTTGAGTCGGAGTTGGCTATTTCTCACTCAGGTAAGCCTGCTATCCTAAAAATCCACCTAGACCTAGACTCTGGTGATTTATGCTAAATCTTTAACATTGAATTTAAAATTGCCCGAGTGAGGTTGGCAACTGAACTCAAAACACCTAACTACAAAAGGAGAAATTGGTATGTTAGACAAGTCAAATATTTTGATTATAAAAGTAGGTATTGTAGTCATCACTAATTGCAGATTAGACAATTGTACTACAATTTGCAATCAGGTTAACAAAATTAAGAAGTATTAAAGATTGAAAAGTCTTAAAAAATAAACTAAAAGACATCCTTCTCAAGAGACCTTCTCTGTGGATGACTTTTTCTATTAGGCCAACAACAACAAATTGACGACCACGGCACATTAGTGCTTCCAGAGATACTTTCAAGTATCAAGTAATAGGGTTATGTGGATTTAAGTATGCATCGGACATCAACAGTGCCTGCCTAACTCACGTTTGAGAGTCCAGGAAAGACACGGTGTTGCCGTGAGATACAGTGAGGATGGACCCGTCCCGAGACACTTCTAGACTGGTCGGCGAGTGCTTGAACTCCAGCTTCATCACTTCCTACAAAAAGAAATAAGGTTAAAATAGTTTTACTTGGCGAATAAACAACCCATCAATAAATTGGTTTGATGAAACTCTATAACCTAAGGCCTAAATCAGCTGTGCAGGCAAAATGGATGTCTTTTCCAAGATGTAGCTGAAGGAAGGAAATGAAAATTAAAAAAAAATTAACATAGTGTGTTTAAGTGTCATACAGTCCAACCTTGATATAACGAACCTCAATATTTAACAAATTATTTTTTTAAATCTCCTTGAACTCTCCATAAAAAACAATATAGGCTATATATTTCACCTCTACATAACAAATTTACCATTATCAGAACCTCTACATAACAAATTGTTATAATAAATTGAAATTCCACTGAAACTTAAATAATTAGTTGTAAATAAAACATGAGTTTCCTTTATATTACTTTTACATTAAAAATAAACTATACCGAACCATGGCTCAATCTCCCAGTACTTATTTCTAATCTGATAATCAATAACGTGGTTTAAAACTTGCAATTCAAATCCTTGACACACAAAGTATTCGCTATTTGTCACATTTATTTTTACCAAACTTAAGCAATAGATAAATAAATCTATTCTATCTAGCGGTGAGCTTTGATGGGTCAAATAGTTTTAGGCTAAAAAGTACCGGGGGACCGAGCCAAACTGAAAAATAGGGGCAAATAATAGAGATTTAATTTTGTTGTCCACTATAAAAACTTTCAACACTTAAGATTGACTCCGTTCCTACCTGTCCATAGTTCCTGTCCCACACGCGGACTGTCCGGTCATCTGCGCAGGACACAAGCCGGGTGTCATCACGCAGGAAGCACACGTGGCGCAGACTGGACGTGTGTCCGGAGAACTTCTGCGGTCCTGTTGGCAAATGCAGAAAAATTAGTTCTGTATGAGTTTAAGGATGTAATGGAGCTCAAGGGCTTGTTTCAAAATGTTTTGTTAGGATATCATATTTAAACAGGGGTTAGCAGGACTGTATGTAAAATAGTGTACTTTGGCACAAGTGGAAATACCGTCAGTGACAGTGAAATATTTTTTTTTTTTTTGTGTATAGATGACGTTTTTTTTTTGTTTCTTGTGACAGATTAGTTTTTTTTCCATTTAAGATTGTTATTTTAAAAAATACTTAATTCCGTAAAATATTTTTTAAAATAATTACCAGAATACCAGACACATGGTGGAAAACTTTAAGAGGAACAGGTACTTTTTGAATAGTTTGAAATTAGACACATTGTCTCAATATGAACATAAATGGTAAATCACTAACACAAACAGTTCAAATTTATTGCATTGAGATCTTTAAACAAAATAAAAAATTTTAAATGAAAAAGAGATTATTTTATAATTCACTAGACAGAAAGTCAAGGTTACTTGAGTTAAATGTAAACTTTTTGGTTAAAGAAGGTGAATAATATATACCTCTTACCATTTTAGAGGAACAAAACAAATTGTAAACAAACACTACAACAGTAGGCTAATGGTTGTATTTGTAAAGTGAGAAAATAAAAAAAGTATATTTGTTTCATATTCAACAAATTTTTTTGTTTCCATTTAATATATGCCGCCTTAAAAACTCAACATAAAAATAAAAAACCTATAATCCCGCAGCTAAAATTGTTACAATAATTTTCATCAGACTGTCACAAATAAAGATTACAAAATGCTGACTAGCATTTCTTTTGATTACCAAGGGCATATTTGGTAACACAGAAAATGCTGACCAATGTAAAAGCAATCATTTTGATAAGCAGTTTCAAAAACAATTTCAAAAGTTGTTTAACAGTTTTACTTCTACATATTTCCCTGCAGACGTTAAAGTGTGAAAGAAAGGTTTATAAAGGCTTTAGGGTATATTTTTTGTGAGTGGCAATTCATATAATAATGTTCATAACCGCCAAATTACTTCCTAAATGTTTTTTTTTTTTTTTTTTTGTAAAGAAACACAAATGTTTGCAAAATGTCATGTGGAAAGTGGTAAAAAATACCCCGCCACAGCAAACCTACAGACTAAGCGAATTTCATTTTGCCTGAATTGATTTAAAATTAAATCTATTTAAATAACATTAGTTTTAACCAGTACCTAGGTTTGCTGCTACAGTGAGGCTAATAATGCGTTTTTTAATAAAATATTAATAGCTTAATTTGCCAAGTTTGATCAAAATATTTCCATGAACAAGCAAACTACAACATTTTACGGTATTCTTCATAAAAATAACATGGGAAAATTAAATTTACAGTTTTTTTAATGTTTTCTATATCAAACCGTACAAAACTTCTTAATATACAAAATTATTTGTTTTTTTAAGCTCTTTATAATGGTCTAGAGAGAAATTGGGAAATTTAATGTGTTTTAAGGATTACAAATGAGAAAAACCAATATTTACCCCATAAAACCGCATTCCCATGCTTGTTCGCAAACGCATTGTAGTTTATCCCGCCATACACATTGAAGCCAAATTTTATAAAAATCGGACAAAAATTGCTCAAGTTATCGCGTTTACGGACACACATATACAAATTTTAACAAATAGTGTTTGTGGCCTCTAGGGACATAAAAATAAAAAAGTAAATCGGTACGGGGCTAGGTCTTACCGTGCCACCCCTAATAATAGCTACTTCACTTCACTATAGGGAAATTTGCTAAAAACCAAATAATTTATACAGTAAGAAATTATAAGAAGACTTTTATAACTAATTTTTAAAATTATTCATAAGTCAAGTGCGTACAGGAGTTATGAATTATTGCTAGCGTAATACACTTCCTTGCTCTGGATATGCCTAAAGTAACCTTCAACCGCAGAACCAATGACCTTTGACTCTACCCACTTTGGCATTGTAAAGTCAAGAAACAAACCAGTTTATAACCAGATTTATTGTTTGATAAACCAGCAGTGAAGTGAATATTAATGTGATTTGCAAAAAATTAGGGGAAAATACACGAGGAATACACATAGTTTTGTTACGGTGGTAAAGTAAACTTGCCTAAAGTCAGATTAAATGAATACATGCAAGAAATGTTTCTGGTAACAGCTATGGGTAATTCAGTAAACTGGAAAACTTTTGTAGAAAACGCTCAAAAACAAGGCTAGTTACTAAAAAATTATAAATTATTTACAGGAAGTATTTTTTTTTTACTAAGCTGTTCTTAACAGTGTGAGTATTTCTATTAGATACATATGTTTTTAGTTGATTCTTTTAAACACATAGAAAATTATGACTGTTATTAGTTAATAACTCCTTTATAATACCAGTAGGCTACTTGACAATTGCTCGATTTCGAGCAACCGGTACACTAATTTAATATTTTATAAATGTCATATATGAACTAACTCGCTAGTTAAGGATTGTAAATATGTGTGTGGTGGCTGCACTGTCAACATGTGACGTCAGCGGCCACTGCTCAACCCTCACCCTCAGTCTGCTATGATCAGTGCGGTAAGCAATAGTTTAAGTCGGTTCTTTGCTTATAGTTCCGAACGTAATAATAAATAGGTTGTTTTATTCAAACAATTAATTCTCTTAAACAAACATAATTTTTTAAAGGTATTGGAGTGGTCAATGGAATTGTTTTGCCTCTGTAACGATTCTGAACGTGTTGAGATGTGCAATCTGCGCACGGGTGAATTAAAATTTGGTAACAATAATTAAAGAAAGAATAGTGAAAAAATAAGTAAAAGAATTAGCAAAATTTTTAAGTTTTTAAAATTTCTTTCTTTGCATGTAGTTAGTGTAGTTGTTTTGTAGTATTATGTTACATTAGTTTATTTATTTATACATTCATATCATGGACTTTAGAAACTTCCTATTGCACCATCTATATATTAATAGGCAAGTAAGTTTCTTTAAAACCTCTTTTCTCAGCTTGTGTGCATTGCAGGGAAAATCTACGGATAATGTTAGAAATATATTTTCATGTAGATGTGCAGAATGGCTTTATAAATTAAAATAGGCTAAAAAATAAGCACAAAAAACCAATTTAAAAATTTAAAAAAAATTGACATGGGCTTTATGGGTTGCCATGCTGCTGGTGACGAAATAACAACGAATTATAAATAGAAAACCAAAACAAAAATTGTAGAAATTCCAATCACATGTTTTATTTACAGCTTGTTGTGAAAAAAGAGAAGTCTGTATATTACATATTTTTGGTTGAGCTTTTGACCACTGGACAACCTCTAGTAATGTTTAAATTACAGTAAATGTTCTTTTAAATATAATAAAACTAATCCTTTTCTTTTAAAAATTTAAAGGAATTTTTTTCATCAAAATTAAAATGGTAATCAAATTGTTTATCAACAATTATTGTTTCAGCGGAAAAAAATATTTTAAAGGATTTATCAAAAAATCATATTAATATTTTAAAGGATTTAAAAAAATCAAATTTATCTTGTTGGTGTACATAAAAAGTATTCCGTTTAAAAACTTCCACGGAGTAGGGCCTATACAAGGAAGTGTGTTGACAAAACATGTACAACAGGGGCTTACAAATAACTAGATTAGTGAGGCGGTAAAGGCGGTGGAACTCTGTTATGGGATACAGTAGACCTTGTCTAGGCCTCGCACCAAGGTGAGCATTCAGGAAGGAAGAAGAAGAATTCAATGCCACCGGCCAGACTGTAATACTAACTGTAGCAGCACTGCCAAGGACATCTGGCAACAATAACCAGCCACTGCCTCTGTGATCTCAGCTTCTCAAAGCTGTGCTCAACATCTATTAGGCTGTGATTGATACTATTTATTGGAAAGGTCTTTTTGCGGACAATTTGAAAAAAATGTAATAGACAAACTTTATATAATTTTTAAATTGATATACTAGAGGTGTAATCGGTCTGGTTTTTTAAGTTAAACAAATGAAAGGAGCATTCATTTGGGAAATTAAATATAATAGAAAACCAAGGTTTAAATTAGGCATCAGTAATCTTTAATCATGTTTTTACATTTTACAGGTTGAGAGAGTTAGTTATTTCAGATCATAGATAATGTTTAAGCTTACTATCATTGTTTTTCTTTTTCTTTATGCTATCCTTTATTATAAAATCTCAGACACTAATAATTATATAATTGTTTGTTCAACTGTTCAATTAGGCTAGCAGATTTTTAAATTGCCGATTAAATTGAGGAAGTTTAGATACAATTTTGTTTGATTATTTTAAAATTTAATTTTCTTTGTCCTCTTGATAAAAGAACTCCATACTTCAAACAGTATCTATTTCCAATCACAGAAGATAATTAAATAAACGCCAACAATACTTTGCAGGGTTGGACTTTTTCAAATTCCTTTTTTATGCCATTTTCATAATTAGTACAAAAATTATTTCTAGGCTAAAACCTTTTGAAAATAGTTCATACATACAGTTCACACAGAAAGGAGTTTTGTAAGTGGTTTTTACAAATATTTCCAGTGTTAAGAAAAGTTTTCTATGAAAAAAATAATACAAAACATTATGTAAGTTATCCACAACCCATTTGATTATGTAACTTTTCATTTACTGAAGTCAAAAGCAACTGTCTCATAAAATCCAAATGTGTTTATTTTATGTTCCTATTAGACATAACAAATTAAACTAGTAACTCACCAACAGCTTAATTTTAAAATCAATTTTTTACATAGTTACAACTTTGATCACCCACCAGCATCAGGTTTGTTGAGATCAAACACCCGGACGAGCTTCTCGTTGCTGGCCGTCGCAAACAACGAGCCGTCGTCCGAGAAACAGACAGACTTGACGATATGATTGTGTTGGAAGCTGTGTTGCTCTGCTCCACCCACCGCGTCCCACACCTACCACAGGTAAACAGTGAAGAAGTGGAAATTATCAAACCTTAGTCTACTTAAGCTTCCCTACTTCAGTATGATAAACATTTTTGGGCATCACTCACCTTATTGAAATCAGGAGAACACAATCCTTGTCATACCACAGTTCACTGCACATAAAGACTGATAAAAATACAAAAATATAAATAAAACTAAAAAATCAAAAATCACAGACTAAAGTTTTTAACTCCGACGTTTCGCCGCACCAATAAAAACGTGCGGCGTTTTCAAAGGTTATTTTGTCTTCTCACGTAAACGTTGTGAGCGCCTCACCACGACTCGTTTTTATTGGTGCAGCGAAACGTCAGAGTTGAGAACTTAAGTCTGTGATTTTATATTTAGTTTTATTTATATTTTTGTATTTTTATCAGTGTGTATGTGCAATGAACTGTGATATGACAAGGACTGTGTTCTCCTGATTTCAATAAGGTGAGCGATACCCAAAAATATTTATCATACTGAAGTATTGACCTCACCTAAAATACCATGACGTTTAGAAATAGAATTAAGCTCCCCTAGTAGTTTCTATCGTCTACTCAATTGCCTTCTTTTCTATTGTCCTAGTAGTAGGGATGAGCATCGACATGTCAACCATCTATGTTTACCATCGATGTTTTCGGGGATTTTTCAGTTTTCCGTCTACTCTCTGTACTGTAACATCTAATTGACCTAAAACTAATACAATTAAGTCATGGAAAACATCGATATTTCAATACTTGGGCAAAAACATCGATGTACCAAAAACATCGGTAATCTACGATCACTTTAAAAAACATTGTTTCAAAAACATCGACTATCGATGCTCATCTCCACCTAGTAGTTTTCACATGAGATAGGCCAAGGGCCAACCCACATAACCACATAGAGAATCATCATACATAGCTTACGAGTCTTCACCATGCCGAGTCAGGTCACACAAGCTCTGGCTGGTCTGAACTCTCAGCATGGATACAAAGAGTTGTTTGAATTACTAAGATACTGTGACAGAACCTTAGTTCTGTTACACGTGCTGACAAAACACTTTGACTGTACAAATGCCTTGATTTTCATAGGATTTGTGTATACATTTACTAACCCTGTAGAACAAGGTTTTTTAACAATATTTTAAGAATTATTTCCTAGGATTGTTTTTAATTTGAACAATATTACAGATTTTCAAAAGACTGCAATACTTCCATGTAGGCCTACAAGGTGGAAATGAGCAAAATTATCTGTTCTTGGTCAGTGGTCTTCTCTAATTGTTATTTTAGGCTATACTAACCTCCAACTATTTGATTTGAATTTGCTTAACTTAACTGATACACTTTAAAAATGAACTACTAGCTCTTATTTGAATCGATTAGGACCAAACTGATTTGGACAAAATATTAAGTAATTACCATTCTTCGTTAATGAGCTTTCTAATCTCCCCATGGTGCTTTAATATACAATAATGTCATTTTTTGGAATTTAAAACACATTCACGCCATCAAAATAGAGACAAAACACAAGCGGTACTATTGAGGACAACTGAGCCTTGACTATATTGGACCATAACAAGATCATCAGAGCGTTTCATTGTTTATAAACAGAACCATCGGAGCGTTCGATGCACCAGAATATCTTGCCAAGAAATCCTGTCCAGAAATAAACCGAGGCGTTAAACTTGAACATAAATGTCAGCAAATCACAAACAAAATGACATATCAATGTTGCCAACTAAATTGAACTATCCGTAGTACGAACACTACAAACATAAATAATAATATGGTTATCCGTAACAGACCAAGATAGGAAATACAAAAATAAACACGAAACAAAAGATATTTTGTTCAGTAGTTGCAGGATTATTCATTTGTGTTACTAAAACAAATTGTGTTTGGACAAAAAATTAGTAAAGTACTAAACATTCCTGAAATGATGAAGCCAATTACGCATAACTTACAAGCAAAATTTAAATTATGTAAAACATTTTCAACTATTTAGATTGATTTACACAAGTTGAAGCAATAAAAGCTATAGATGAATTATTTAAGATATCAGCAAAAAGTATTTAGAAAAACTTTTCTCTTAACAAAGCTCACTGTATATAAATTAGACCCTTACTAAAAATGAATCAACATAAGGCAGGTATATAGGACAAATTCCAGTTATTGACTTCAAAATATATAAAAAAATCATGGTTTAAAAAATCATAAAAATTATTGGACTACTTATGAACTTTACCTAGATAGATTTAGTAACGGCATGTCTATTTTTTGCTTATATAAGTAATTTTAGATTTTATGATACTGATCTAGATTTTTTGGATACTCAGATTTTTTTCTGGAAGCATAAACTATTATTGGGTTTTAAGCTACACTACATTTTATCAAACGAAAAAAAAAAAGAATGTTAGCTGTGTCTAGTTTTTGTAGTAGTAGTTAGTTTAACTATCATAGTTTTCTCAGAAGGTTGTGTGTATCATTCTAACATTTAACAGCCAACAACATTAAAAAAGTACACCTACAACTTATAAACCCTTCCATTTTTGAAACCTAATAGCTCCTTAGTATATTGGTATTACACTCACAGAACCAGTTATTCATCAACGGCCTATCAGGAAGCTGTCAAAAGGTAGCAGGCCTTGGACACAATGGGAGCTGATCCAAGGTTGTACAGATTGCAACTGCATTTCCTTGTAATACAACAGTAAACACACGTAGAGCTCTTTTAAATAATTAAAACTAAATGAGCAATATTATGTACCGAACTGAAAGTTACTCCTTTTCCGATCTAAGAGATAAACACCCTTTTCCCCAACTAGTAGGCTACCTATCCAAGATTTTCCACTAATAGTGCTAAAAATTAATTTGCTATATAAAAAATATATATTTGTAACAAATGTAGGACTAAATTACAGATGATATTGTTATTATCGTAAGTGAAAAAGAATAACTTTGAACTTAGGCCTATATCTGTACACTGTCATGAAGGAGAGCAGATAGAAGCATTAACTTTGGGATTGCTATCAATCATATCCTACAATTATCAATCATTAAGATGGGGACGCCACTTAGGTGTGTATTTTAACCCAAATATGAGTGAAAGATGAGTGTAGAATGGTGTGTGATGATCTGTGTAGCTTTGTTACTGACTAAGATCAGCTGTTTCATTAGCCAGGATCATTTATTTAAAGCCCAATGATCAGGAACAGCTGGGTCCAATTGGATCACAATCTCTAATGCTCTGAACTAGGCTGGTTTTCGTCTGACTACCTGATGCAGTAACCGCGCTACTGCAGCTATATACTAACAGAGCTAGGCTACCATGTTTTTACTGATAAAACTGACATATCTTTATTGAAATTTGCTCGCTTCAAATGTGGGTTCACCCTACTCTTCATAAAAGTTAACTTAAGTTAGATTTTAGAGGCCATTTTATATCAGAATGTTAGAACCAAATTAACTTAGATTAGCTTATATAAAATCTATATGGTACAATAGTCTAAGTTAATATCAATTTAACATCATATTGCTAAGTTATGCTGTCAGTGTTTTACGGTTAACTTATTCTATTGTTTATATAGGATACTGTTATTTTCCATTTAAGTTTATTAAATTTATAGAGTGCCGTAACTTACTATACTTAATGTGGGTACGCTTACATATCTGTTACCACAAACAACCGAATGAGTAATATTGATTATTCTATTGTTTAATTTGATATATCGTTTGGTTTAGGTTAGGTTAACCTTACCTAACTAACAGAACGATATTCCCTACATTACTCATTCGGTTGTTTGTGCCAACAGATATGGAAGTGTATCCCTTAATATGCATGTTGTGTGTATTTATTATTATTATTATTGTTTAAGCAAAGACAAGGCAACCCTGAAAATACAAAAGTTAAGCTATGTAAGTTTACATTACAATACCTGACTTACCTAGCCTACTAAATAACGTAATTTACAAAAACTAATGTTATAATAACTTATAGGCTACAAAAGAAATCTTAGGCGCATTTTCTTCGATTATTAATCCTTCATTATAGATATTTTCATAATCAGCAAGTTTGGTCAGGTTAGGTTACTGTAACAGTGTTACCCCATTTTACAAATGATAGCCTGTAAGCTATCCAAAGGATAACCATATTTTAAATTGATATTAGGGTAACCCAGTTAAGAAAGTTTACCGGAAATGTCCATTCCCTATTACAAATATCAGGAGTAGGCCTAGGCCAAGACCTACCTACACTCTAGAATTACTTTATGAGCAAAAATACTAGGCCTATCTAATTTATCTTGTTCACTCACTGGATTGTATCTTACTTAAGAACCTATTGAATCAAGTGACACTAACCTTTGCGTTAAAATCTGCAGCCCCTGTAGCTGCTTTGGTTGCATCTTTGTTCAAAGCAACCCCCCAAACAGCTCCCTTGTGGCCTTCAAAAGTACCGATCCAGTCTCCAGTATCACCTTGCCGCAACATGGGTTTTCCATCTGAAAACAAAGTTATGGAACGTTAAGTCTAAAGTGAATAAAAATAAAACATTGTTTAAAATGCATTTAAATAGCATACAAACTAATTAGATTAACCGAACAAGCCGATAGTCTAATATAGGCCAAGGTAACCATGACTTAAGTTACTAACCTTTGCACGCTGATATCAAGAAGTATCCACATTCAGTGATGTCACTAAAGGCTAAATTGACGACTGGACGAGTATGGCCACTGCAAGTTAAAGGAGTTTGTCTTAAATTTGCCATTTTGATTAAAATAACCAACTAATCTAAACCGAACGGTGTTGTTATCGGTATCTCCGCTGTAGGAAAACGCGTATTACAGCGAGTAAACTGACCTACTACTACATCGGGTGTTCACGGCCGACTAAATTATGAACAGACAGAATAGAGAATGACAGAAAAACATAGATAGCTCAGCTGTTTTACAGCAGACAGCCACAGGAACAGGCTGGCCACAACCACAAGCAGTAATTTATATAACTACGAAGGGCGACGATTTTAGTCTGTAACGCCTTTGGGTGTATATATTACATAAAAGCATTTTTTTTTGCTAAAGAAGGAAAATTACGGAGCTCTTGATTAGTGTGAGTATGGGCTGGATGCTATAGATTAAACAGATCTTTTAATGCTGTTAATGCATTTTGCTTGTGTCTACGAAAGTAGCACCTTTATAAACGCTATTAGGGAAATTGGTCCAAAACCATTAAAGCTTGGAGGATGAGCCAATAATTGAACCCGTCCCTCTCGCATGGAGGTCCGATGCTCTGTTCTACAACCACTAGGCAATAGACAATTTATTCATCGTTCGGTAATTAAACAATTACAATGGATTTTGTCAAACAGAATATATAAAATAAAAGCTAGTTTTCCAAATCTAGATAACTGTTTATGAATTTAACGTAAAAAAATCATCTATATCGTACAGTGGATTGATTTTGCACCACTTTAACGGTTTGTTAGAGAATACATTTAGAGGCAAAGAGCTGAAATCAACAGGATAGGCTAGCAACACACCCGCTAAAGGTAGGGATGCACAAAATATTACTCGACTCTGCCTACGAAAGTTGGGTTGAACCGTAGAGTTCTGAGTAGAGTACCCGGTGCACTAGAGGTCGTGTTTTTCGTTTTGTTTACGATTTGTTTCTTGCTGTTCCATAATTAATTGTGCAATTAACTTTTCTTAAATACTCTTTCTTTTTAATTGAGTGTAACGTCTTTTGTTAAATAACCTCTTGATCAGCATTGTACGTGTAATTAAATTTACGGAAAGTAAATAAAAGAAACGTCTTATAACACAAACATATATTTACGCTTATCCTTTTACTCACAAGACGGTAAATATACAAAAAGGTGGTAAGTGGTGATCGATTTCGATTGGACGGACATTCCAATGATCAATAAGCGTAAATATATGTTTTAAGTGTTATATGACGTTTCTTTTATTTACTTTCCACGTCTTTTGTTGGCAAACCTGCTTTGCTTACAGCATACCCCCACCTGAAATTATGCAATTCAATTCCCAAGTCAGCTGTTTTTCTGTTTTGCTTTTGAGAATTTAGATCAGATCAGTCTCAGTTGACTGAGTTGAGTTGAGTGAGTTCAGTTTCAGTTTCGTTTCAGTTGTCAAAATGGTGTTATAGTGGACTGTCAAGGTCGCTCAAATAAGTGAATTTTTTAATGTTACCTTCGTTAATGTTTAATGTGTTTGCAGAAACTATCAAGGGAAACTTAAAAGGACTCATGACCCTACCAAACAGCCAGGCAGATTCTTCCAGCTCTGTGTATTTTGTAAATTTCAATCAGGATTGCACGTAAGTACGCCATCTGTCATAAAGGTTGTTTGGGATTTGTTGTGTGCAAACAAAATGTTTCTTTGTTCATAAAGCTTTTCAAACGCAGTTACTTGAATCAGTTACATTACCTCTTTAGGTTTTGAATGTAGTCCGTAATGGTTATTAATGCTTGTGAGCTGCAACTGCTCGCTCAAAAATATTATTTTTCTAAAGTAGGCTACCAATTTGGATTTTGTTTCCTATCCCTTATAGATTAACTTATGTGTAACGAATACCGAGGAGTCCAGATACTGTAAGTTATCATCTCATGATTAACTTAAAAAGATCTTAATTTATAGATCTTAGGCCTAGGCCTATCCTATGATGTTTAATAATGATCAGGTGCAGTGGTGGCTGCACTTTACTTTAGGTCCTACACTCATTCGAATGAAAATATTGATCGATATAAGACTAAGGTATACCTTATATATTATATATTATTATATAAGGTTAACCTTACCTAACTAACCAAACGATATATCGAATGAAACGATCGAATAATCGATATTTTCATTTGAATGAGTGTAGGACCTAAAGTAAACTGCAGCCGCAGTGGTTCTAGTTACACCACTGCACCATAGCTTAGGGGGGGAGGGGGATTGAGGAGCCCCAACGGGCCCCCCCCCCCCGGAAAGTTTTGAAAAATTAGATCTCCAAACTCACGTTTTCAGACATTCCAGAGGTGTAATCACGTTCAAAAGAACTCCAAAAATCAACCCAATTGAGGTTGTCTCTGGCTGGCCAGAATCAGGAAATAGCAAGTAACTAACTTAAATCATAATCACAACACAACAAATGATCAAATTATCATTAAGTTGTTGTTAATACTGTTAATACTGTTCTATGAAATGGCGACCATACAAAGTAGGTATTTTAAGCCAAGTATGAATGGAGATGAGTGTAGGATGAGTGGCGCGATCTTCTAGTCTTGTTAGTGACTAAGGCCGACATTCCTTAGACACAGCTGTTAACTAATAGCCCATACAGCTAATGGCAACTAAGGGACCTACAGTTTATAGTGGAATCCGAACCACATTTTTGCCTTGGTAATTACGAATTGGTCTAATTATCAGGATAGTACTTCGGATAGTCGTAGTACTCACCCGTGCGGACGTTAATCCACACTGGGGAGTATAGCATCCACAGTGCATGCCTATAAATATCCACAATTCGTGACCTCCTAGTAGCTGGATTACAGGACGACGCCACCCGTCCCAGATATTTTATTTTATCTGTTGTACTGTTAAATCACGTGTAGCCTTCTGAGCTGCACGTGAAGAGCAGTATCTACTGAGTTTTTATTATAAATTGATTTTAACAGGCTGAAAACTTAATATGTTCGAATACATTCAGTAGACCTACGGTGTGGACATTTGTTAAGACACTGGGTCCCACACCTTTCCATATCTGTTGGCACAAACAACCGAATCAGTAATATCGATTATTCGATTTTTTAATTCGATATATCGTTTGGTTAGTTAGGTTAGGTTACCGAACTAACCAAACGATATATCGAATAATCGATACATCGATCGATATTTTCATTCGGCTGTTTGTGCCAACAGATATGGAAGTGTACCCAAGACACTTAAGACACAATCAACAATGAAGATTGACAGTCATAACCGATAATGTGAGAACACCTTTAATTTCTTGTTAGCCTTGATAATAATATTACTTAGTTGGGGAATTTGTGTAGCCTAATATAGTTGGGAAATCTGTTTAATATAGTTGGGAAATCGGTGTAAAATAGTTGGGAAATTCTAAGTGTCTCCCCACAATATTTTCTTCTATCAGTGTTGCCAACCTAATATAAAGATTTTCCATGTAATCGCCACTTGAAATCTCCGATTTTTTTCGCAAAGATTATGAAATTACCCGCAACAAGTCCTGATTGATCCTCTGTGAGCAATGTTCGTTATTAAAGCATTATGGAGTAAAAAAAATGGTTTTCGTGAAATTTGGCATCAACATTTTTTTTAAATGGCCGCCATTTTGAAACGGTTAATGATTTTTTAGTATAATTTCTAACAATAATAGGTCTTATTAAGATTAACATTTTTGCAAAATATCAAAGCTGTATCTCAAACCGTTTAGGAGTTATTAGTTTTTTTAAAAAAAAAACACATAAATACTGACAGTCGGTAAACTAGACACCACAGACCCATGTTCCTATGGTGTTTGTGTTTGTCTTGACCTAAGGAATAGCGCTATATACAAGTGTCCAGTGAGTTACGGGACACCCTGCATATTTCTACGCCAACCCCGTAAAAAATACGAGTACTCTGCTAGTAAAGAATAAATCTGTTAATTTTAAACAGATATTTTAGTAGGCTATATACAATCCAGCCAGATAAAGGGAAATTCGCTTAGTCTGCAGGTTTGCTGCGGTAGGGGTATTTTATAAATCGATGACTGCTCATATTACACATTAGGCCCAACCATACATTTAATTATGGTCGATATTTTAACCAACAGGGACATAGGGAGCGTCAGGTGTCCGTTGTTTATTCTCATTAGTGGAGATGAAGAAGCCTTACTCCGTCCAGGGCTTCTGTTACTCATGTGTGACTTGCAAAACTGAAATTTACCACATTTGTGAATGACGTAACCAATTAAACTGGTTAATGGCAGAAGATCGGGGAAGAAATGTGATAACCCTTTGGAAGCTAGAATTTGTTTGTAATTCCAAAAAATGCTACAGTTATTTACTTATTTTGTCCAAAAAGTGCTAGGTTTGCCACGGGAAAAAAGTCTAGTGTGCGAGGAAAAAAATTGGTACCGGTAACTTAAAAATAAAATTTTTTATCTCAAAAGTGCCAAGGATCGATATATTTTGGGTCTCGATCAATTGAGGAATTAAAAGAAACCATCGCTGTTTTGAAACAACAACCGATCCAGATATAGATAGGGCCTATGAGATATACATATGAATTAGATTTATATGATAAATTTTTAGGGGTCGATCTGCTGAATACAAAAATCCAACAAATTCTTTTAATAATATACTTGTATACTGATAAATTTCATGCTTGGGTTTTTATTATTTCTTTGTTTGGAATCCATGTGGGTTAAAGTAGAAAGAACTCCAGTCCAGGTGTAGAATAATAACAGCTGACAGCTGCCAAGCACATTGTTGATCAGCTGGCAATGGAGGGTCAGCTGGTTTTAGAAATCAGCTGTTGTGAGAAGCACTGATCCTTAAGTTAATATTGTTTATGTTATTAAATAGATTATAGACTTTATTGTGTATGAAAAGGAATAAAAGATCAAATATACCTGTATAATGAACACAAGGATTTTAAAGTACTATATACAGTCAATATCAAGGGGAATATGGCGTACCTCACATCTCCAATTGTCCCATATGTAAAAAAAATTATTAATAGTTGGTTGTGTTAAATCCAACCTTTGAAATATAAACATATTATGCAACAAACTTAAAACCAAATTAAGGTTTAACCCTATATGTGACGTAAAAAAGTCAAACAATTTTTCAGATCAAAGCTCTGTCCGAACTTTAACTTTACTGTATCAAAACTGTAGGATAAAATGGTTAACATAATTCAGCAAAATATAACATGTTTAATCACCAAAGTTATTGTGAATTTCCACTGCATTATTAGATTGACCTAGTCTCTACAGCATAAAAACAGCTGATCACTGATAAGAGGTATCTTTTGATGGTCAATTTAATCTTTGTTTTCAACACATCTTTGTTTAAAGTGCAATGTACTTTTTCTAATCTGTTGATGAGGCTTATGTCAGAGCCAGATGGCCAGGAAAATGTGTGGAGCTTATTTTATATGCATTAATTAATTTTTCACTCACACTATGATGTTTTTGGCTGTATTACATACGTTGATTGGTGGCTGAAAGTTACGTTTTGTTGGCCATGCCAGCTGTCATAGTAATTTGGGGACCAAGCAGGTTTTTACAGCCCGGGGCCGCAAAATCAGCTGTCCGCTTACTTACTCAAAACATGAATGCATTAAATACACAATCAAAATCCATAGCATTGCAATAGAATTGTGTTATTGTCACCGTTGCCTAGCAACTATTTATTTTTATTTTTGCTGATTCCTCAAATTATTTCTTCACATAACCTTAAAGTTTTAGTTGTGTTGACTACCATTGTGCATTATTATATATAGTGGTGAATAGTGGTAATACTGTATAGTGTGGTGAAAAATAGCGTTCGTACCACGGACCGAAATGGTTTTGCAGCTCTCGATCGATTTAAAAACTATCTCGAGCCGGCAAAACCTCATTTTCGGCCCTAGGTACGAAATATACTATAACTGTTATATTAATTTGTTATTCCTTCTGAAAACTGTAATTGTAGTATCGTCTTTACAAAATAGTAGAAATGTTCTGCTTGTCCAAAATCAAATACACACAAAGACGTCACTTCGAAAACCACTTTTTTGGGTTCAGGGGACCCAAAAACGGATATATCCACTCAAAACTCATTTGGCAAAAACAAGACAAAGCTACCAAAAAATTATGAAGATTTTTCAATTTCATAAAACAAAATGGCGGCTATTTAAAATTTTGTTTCTTAAATAACTCAAAAACCGTTGATTTTACAAACATGTTATAAGAATTACTTTTTTTAGGCAATTTTATTACAAATCGATTGACACCTTATTTATTATGATTGGACGAGTATTAACTGAGATATTGCAAATTTCGTGATACGTGACTTTCTTTCGTCATGCACTGCAACTAACCTCCAGCTGATCTAAAACTGCCATATTTTAGTTAACACTCGTCCAATCTTTAAAAATAAGGTGTCAATCGATTTGTAATAAAATTGCCTTAAAAAGTTATTCTTGTAAGATCTTTGTAAAATCAACCGTTTTTGAGTTATTTAAGAAACACATTTTTAAATGGCTGCCATTTTGATTTATGATTTTGAAAAATTGTAATAATTTGTTGGTAGCTTTGTTCAAATGTCATTAATGTTTGTGCAAAGTTTCCATTTTGTATGTTTAAAACCATTCTTTAGAAAACAATAAGAAAAAAAAACAAAATGGCTTTTGTGTGAGTAAATAAGGACTTCCGGACAATTTAAATTTTGTATTTAGAAATGTTTCTTACTCAGGAACAATGCTCTAACATTTTGGTAGAGAGTTCCGGGACACCCTGTATACTATGGTATAGAGGGAGAAAGCAATAACATTGCATCCCTCCGTATGTTTACCCAGTGGGTCCCCTTGGTCCACGTCAAATTGTTATCATATGACCTTGGTAACATCGTTATCAGTAAACCGACTGCTGAGCTACTGTCTGTCAAATCACGTAGAAACAAGAACAAAACAACAACAATGAAAACAGACGTGGTTGGTTTGTAAACTTGGTAAGTTGATAATGCGGTTTTATCAAGTAAACATCTTTTGACTTGCTTTGTTTTGTAAACAATCCTGTCTACTTTTGCGGTTTGCAAGATTAAGTTTGTGGTTAGAAAACTAATTAGTTTAGTATTTCAATTCTTAATTTCCACTCCTTACTCTACGGACTCAGAACAGCATGGATCAGCTGATTAAACAAAGAAGTAAAACAGCTGATTTTCAAAGTTAATAACCGCGACGATGTGATGAGAAGGCTTGTCAACTCTCGTAACTTCCTGGATCGCTATTCAAACTAATCAATTATGCGGCAAAGTTGCGGTGATTTGTTTAACATTTAATTAAAACATATTGCACAGTATATAGGTACTTTGTTGTTCAAAAGATATAAGATGTAGGCTATAGGTACTTGTTTAGATTATACACCTGGTTTCAAAATAAATATTGTCTTTGTTAAGGTGCCAAGTTACACTACAACTTATTTTAAGAGTTCAGTATAGCAACACTGTTTTGGTTACTTAAATCTTCTTGTGTTATTGCATTATTATTTCGTGTGCACGTTAATTATATCTACTTTTCACACAGCAAAGCCCCTTAAGCTTAGGGGTTTAAAGTTGAAATAATTTAACTACACTACGTCCTACACACTAGACAATCGCGTAATTTTTTTCGTGTCAAAGACAGAGACAACGTTGATATTTCATGTACAATAAGAATTAAATATAGACCGACAGTAGTGATGCGGTTAGCATAGGTTCTGGCGTCCACCGCTAGGAGCGCCGTTTAGTTACGTAGCTGTAACTACACGGCACTCCTAGCGGTGGACGCTAGAACACATGCTTACCGCATCACGGCTTTCCTATATACAATTCTAGTTGTCTATGCTTGTTTTCATGACATACAAGTCAGTACAATTGTTATGAACACAAAACGTGTCATTGGGTAACTAATTCTAACGTTCGTGTTTTGATGATTGTAATCGTTGGATCGTTGCTACAGCTGACGTAGCAGCGACACAGACATCAGCTGTTTGTTTACTGTTGTTGTTTACGAAGGCTCACAGCACAGGACACAAGGGTCGTTTACCAGACGCTTCTACGTTGTGGCGATGTTTTCAAAACAAATTACGCTCTTACGCCGGACCAGGCTCATGAATATGAAATAATTTGAAACCTCAGAGGGACGAAAAGTGGTTTTTGCACGTTTGGTAAATAATTAATAGACAGGAAGTTGTAATTACGCGTAAATAACGATTCTTACAGCAAACATTGTTATAATTGTAAATGAATAATCTTTTATGGTATTTATACGTTTTATGTAAACCCTACATAGAATTTTATTGTTGCGATAGTGTAGTTTATGACATCACAAAGGTAGGTCTAATAGGTACCCATTTCACCTCAAAACTCATTACTTGACCCACTCATACCACACGTTTTAATTGTGTTTACATTGAACATTTAAAGTATTTGCATTCATTTTTTTCGGGCTTTGTATACCCTACTTTTTTTTGTTAATACCAAAAGTATATTCAGGAAAAAAATAAAAAAATACTTGTCTCCAAATTCCAAGTAATAACTTTTTTCTCTCAACCCGGGCACCCTAGGACCGCCCTAGGCCCCCACCAGCGAGCACGGCCCCCACCACCACTGTCTGCGGGGCCTTACCGCCTTAATTAAAACTTAGCAGCTATACGATTTCAGGCGACTTTTTGTAGTTTTTCAAAATTGTTAATTTTTCACACCGCATCGATCTAATACACAATCTTGCGATTGGAACCTAATCAGAGGTTGCACCACGATATTTTGACTGGTTTTTACCATTGACTATAATAGTCAATGTTTTTACCCCGCGGTTGGTCACACTGTTCCATTGTAAGATGCTCGGTAGGTCAAGGATGGGCTGGCCTATAACCTCCACTTTCCCTTTCCTACACTACACTTGCCTCATCATGTACGACTTGTTAGGGAAACTTGAAATACTTATATGTTAACGGTTACATTTTAACTCTGGGAAGTGAGAATGGTATTGGAAAAAATGTCTGAAAACTAGTAGTCTCAAGAAGTATGATGCATCGATGATATTTATTTATAGTATAGGTTTACATGTAAGTAGTTTTCCTTAACGTTTCTTGCCACGCTCTAGACCTATGTTATTATTTTATTAACGTTCTATGTCTTTTTGTGAACATAAAAAGCAAAATAAAAAATAATATTTTCGAACTGAAATAGGAACAAATTTCCAATAGGTAACTTATAGTATTTATTCAGGACCTCAAGCGGTTAGCCATTCAATTTGGATCTTTCAACTTTCCAATTGTTGTCGACCAATTCTGGTTTTGCACACGGATATTAACAGAAACGTTAGGATCATAAACATAAACAAATTACGTCATACACTGGTCCATATAACTGTACTAATAGCCGTAACATCTGGTTCGGAATCGGACGTGTTTGGAGAAATCCATTAAAATACTAATAAAACCATGTTTACGTTTGGCCCAGTGACGTCATATGTTTAAGTTTATGTATGATACATAGTCCTACCACTTTAGCTGTAATATCCGTGGTTTAGCCTGATTACTAGACTACTGTAGCTTGGAATCTACAAAATTCAAACTCTATGTAAAATAGGTTAGACGTAATGCATCAAGCGGAGCGCAGAGCCATTTTAGTGCCAGTGAAAAAAGAAACCGAACATGTTAAGTGAGTGGAGGCGCAATTAGTTAAACGGCCTTGGAATTGCGTAATAGAAGAGGGGAAACATAACCTAGAAACTGAGGAGCGCAACAATGAAATGCGCGAGATAATTAGCGATCAGCTGATGGCAGGTCAACGACCTCCAAAGTGATGCTGCCAGTATTGTTTATGCTGTATGCAACAGTAGTGAATGAAGACACAAGTCGCAGGTTTTTGCAATATTTTAGAATTAATTTTTGATTAACGATAAATTGAACTATTTAGTGAACATTTTACATTTTCTTTTATGTAAGAAAAAAAGTGTCTTGCAAACTTCAGAATACAAATCTTTTAGAACTTATATTAAAGCAAATCTATTTAATGTGTGCTAGTTAAAACCCAATGTTTTAAAATAAAATTTATGTAAGCTATACAGGATCTACTTTTATATGTGAGCACTGAGAAGAAAGCTGATTTTCAGATTATTTGAAAACGCTAACCAAGGAAATCTATTTCATGTATCATTTTAATCATAAAACAAACATTTTCAAATCGTCGATTTTCTCTGTAATGTTGAATTTTTCATTGTTTCACACGTTTGTGCTATTGAGGCACATTTTCGAATTTTCTAATCGTACTTGACTATAACGTTAAATCCGTCTAATATTTATTCAACTCTATAATTTAGCTGAAATTATTTTTTTTTTGACTACCCAATAACGTAGATAATTTTACAAAATTGTTTTTCTACATTATTGAGTGAATGTACCATAACTGATAAACAAGTTATTGAAAACAGTTTCTTTGTCTCGGCTAATCTCGTGACGTCACTGTGTTGGTTCTGGTTGCTGATACACAGTGGCTTTATGACGTAGTACTTACAATGCTGTTGACAACAATGGTAGACAACACTTATCTCAATGCCATTATGATATCGCGCCCGTGTGCTGATAGTGGCGTTGTTTGTAACCATCCGATGACATTGTGGATCGACGTAGTTGATATCATGTTACTCGGTGGCCGTGGAAAACATCTTTGTAGGTTTACTGAGACTTTTAATGATATATTTGAGAGATATTTTTTGTGATAATGACTTCAAAATCATTCTGAATAGACCACTATTTTCCATAACAACTATAGATAAATAGCATTTAGACTATTTGTTGCAAAAGATGTAAGGAGTAAACTCTTGCCACTCTCTAAAATCTGTACATTGAAAATTGTATTTACAGAAGGGATTTTACCGGACTTGTAGGTTGGGATTGTGCTATTGTGCATAAAGTGCACTATTCCAGCCAACAAGGAAAAATAATCCCACTGTAGAAGGTTAGGGCAGGCCATGGTTGTGTTTGATCATAGAGAGAAAGAGAAGCTTAATAACAGTGGTCCTTGAATCTCTCTCTCTCCCCCCCTCCCCCCCAACAAGTAACAACTCTGACTGCATTGTCTCTGAGTTCTCTTGTCTCTTCTGTCAAAGTTTCAACTCAGTCAAAGTCTGAAACATACAGAAGAATGAATCCATACTGCCCTTTTGTATAGTTTTAAAACTATTGTTACAAATACCGGTACATTCCACACAACAGAGTTTTGTAAAACTTTCAAAGCGAGGAAAGGAAAGGTATACTGTAGACTATTAAATTTACAGAAATACTGTTTTAGTGACAATCTTTGTGAGTCAAACTTTTTTTTCATTTGAAGGGTCTGAAAGTCAAACTAGATCCTTTATATCAATTTCAAATCTAGCTATGCCACAAATAAAAAATAATTCTATGTTCACATCCATTTTATTTTCTCAAACAAAGAGTGATAAATTAATCATTTTGTTATTGTAATTCTGATATTTGATTATTAACTGTAACATCTAAGAGATAAAATAATCAATTAACAGTTTAAAATAGTAAAGTTTGTGTTAAAACTTCAAATCCAACTTTATACATACAAAACTATTAGAATTTCTTGTTAAATGAATTCAAAATTTAAAATAATAGCTTGATACTCTTGAAAATATGGTATAACCTCTTAATGATTTCGTAGAAATTACGTTTCGCTTGAATGTTTATGTGGTACAGTTGGCAACTTTTGGTAAATTGGAATATTCTTATAAACATATTTTGTATAACAATTAATCTTTTAGCCCTTGCCTTGGAATCTTTATGAGGAAATATGCCATATTACTTTCCTCTGAAGTCCAAAACATTCTCCTTGTATTTGCAACAAAACTCGTCACCACCTGCTTTGTAAAAACTTTGTAGGTAGTCTATTTTGTCAATAAGTTTTTGTAAAAAAATGTATTTAAGTAGGCCTAGTAATGTTGTGCGTCGTGCCAAGTATTTTTCCTAAACCACACAAATAAATATTTTACAATGGTATAATTCTTTTCTCAATGCATTGTAGTGACATTGTGACCTTGTCCTGTAAATTGCAGATTGCAGGTGCAATTCCCTCTCATTCTCATTGTCTGGTGCCCTCCAATATGTTCCAAGGCCAGCAAGTCTGGTTGTTTTGTTGGAACAGTTTCATTCTGTTCTGTTCTTTTTTTGGAACAGTTTTTATTTATTTGGTTACTTTTTGCTCAAAGTCAATGATCTTGCTTGGATGTTCCACTGAAGGTTTGTGTAGAGGATTGTTACAAATTGGAACCAACATTTACTAAAAGATTTGTTTTGTAACAGGACATAAAGTTGGTTTATCTATGACAGATAATTGGTTTTTTATATTTTCCTAAGTGGTCAACAACAAGAGCCTCAACATTGCAAAAACTAGCTTAACATTTTCAAATTAAATTATTGCTCATGTAAACTAGGCCTTTGTGTTTCAAATAGTCAGTACATTTTTGCAATTTGGGTGAGTGATATGGGTTCAATTTTCTTTAAGATAAACTTGGAAACAATTTGGAAGTAGCGTGCACTTTTTAAAAGCACTCAACATTCTGGGTGTAAATCTAGCGTTGATTTCTAATGTTTACTTCGGTCTTATTTTTATTTCCTCAGTATTATTTTATCTACTAAATAATCAAACCTCGGAACCCCTAAGAGTCTTATGAGGGTTGTCTGTCCAGTCACAGCCAAGAGATGCTATATATGGTGTCATCCCCTATGTGATGACAATTACTTTTATCATAGTAGCCGATGTGAGGGAAAATCAACGATTCTGCCAAGTATAAAATGTAATATATTTCTAACGAATGTTAAATAGTTGTCACTTTAGTTTTTTAATACTGTAAGAATGCAAACTTGAAAATATAGCACATGAATTGAATGGTTTACTCCACAGTAATATCAAAGATTATACCACCAAAAGCATATACATAACATTCTAAATCAAATTGTATAGGTGTAAAACAATCTTTTGGCCATGTCTTTTGGCTACCCATTAGGTAAACTATGACCCAAAAATGATTCCAATTCTGTCTCCAAGAAAAGATCAATGGAAGCTAATCAAGCCCTGTTGTTTCAGATCACTCTCAGTGGGCACAAAGACAGGTTACCGAATCTTCTCCCTGAGCTCCGTGGACTCTCTCGAGCAGATCTACGAAGATGGTGAGATATTAAAGATTACTTTAATAACTATGATTCACAAGCAATTCCCATTTCATTTGAAATTGAGCTCCTACTGAGGTTCTCAAATTTGGAGATTATAGTTTTGTTTGCCATACATTCCTTGAAAACATAAACATTGTTTGAGCTAAAATAACTGGAGATAAAATAAATATCAGACACTGAACTGGGGGTACGACCGAATTTGTATGTACAGTGAGGTACCAGAACTGAAATATACTGGGAACTATGTTATCTCTTAACGTTTTATCCTCTATCCCTTACAGGCTTGAGATTTTTCAAATGTTTTTGTCCTCGTGGAACCTACTTCCCTTCTCTTTCATAGATAATTGTTATATTGGGTTAACAATAAATAGTCCCTTCATGTTGTTAGCCTCCGGATCACTGGTAGTAATAAATAATGGTTTAAATACCATTTATACTGTCAAGTGAACCTTTGTAGTCCAAATATAGGCCACTGCAGTTTCGTTCCCGATGGGAACTTTAAACAATTATTTAAT
Source organism: Macrosteles quadrilineatus (assembly GCF_028750875.1). Classification (NCBI taxonomy): domain Eukaryota; kingdom Metazoa; phylum Arthropoda; class Insecta; order Hemiptera; family Cicadellidae; genus Macrosteles; species Macrosteles quadrilineatus. The sequence continues at coordinate 10,187,708 of NW_026542601.1, read as the reverse complement.
TAATAACAAAACAATACACAACATTATTCTTATTTGAAATTATATTTTGCTTAAAAATAGAATATTAAAACATTAAACAAAATATTTTCTTGAGAGAGGCCTCATAATATTTTATTTTGCTTTCCCTCAAATTAAGCTCTATGTATAAAAAAAAAATATATTGCACATTATGTAAAAATAAATAGGATAAATTCTGTTTACTTGACGTTTAAGAAAGGTAGTTAGGTAGTTAGTCTTTTGATTGTTACGTCACTTAAGAGTGTTAGTGGAGTTAAACTTTACTCTGCGTTGCCTGATGCTGTTTAGAAGCTAACTGAGTCACTAGATAGCTCTGAGGTCATCTCAAGTGAACTCTCTATCTGTCACAACTTCGGTCTTTCTAAAGATTCATTATACTATCTCTTTGTGCTAAATCAGGTTTGTAATGAAGAGAAACAAAACAACTTGTAAAAAATGCTCCGGCACATGACTTGTTTGTTGTGTTATTGACAAACAACATTATGTATTTCTTATATTTTTGAAATAGACACTGTTTCTAAGAAACACTATATAATTGAAAATATATATAATACTTGTATGGTTCCAATAATTTTTGTATATTGTACTGTGTAAAAGGTGGTAGTAGCTATGATATTTTATGGGAAAATCAGAAAAGTTACTTACTAAAAAGAAAAGTTAGCAATTACTTACTAACCGGAGTTTTTACAGCAATGGGGGCTGTACCATTTTGTTTGGATTTTAAAGGAAAATGTCATACTAAACTCTAACCAAAATGGTTTATTGGTTTGAGCTGTTTTTAAAAATAATTTTTTTCAAATCAAAATAAAAAAATATAAAAAAACTTGGAGATACTATAGATTAGTACTTACTACTTATATACCAATTGAATCTAAATTGGATCCCAGGTGTGGTCTCTAGTTCTTTACACATCCCCACACACACACACACATACATTATTTTGGACACCACTGTTTTGGGTTCAGGTTCAGAGGAATCCAAAACGGATTATCTACCCAAAACTGAAACTCGATAATTCCAACCAAAACTATACTTGCGTCATATTTTATACTACGTATAGGTATAAAATAAAATTGTGAGTGATCTTTTACTGTCTACATCTGTTAGGGGCTCATAGACGCTATAACGATTAAAAACTTTTAAATCCAACTGAATAAAGGATATCCTAGCTGAAATAAGACTTATTTCTACCATTAATTAATATAAATAATTAATGTAATGTAGTTCTTTCTTATCTGTGAATTTATTGTTGGAATGGTGTAAACCAGGAATCATTGTATGACCTAGTGTTAAAAGACCAGTCGGTATTTTAACACTAAGTCTGTAGCCAAACCTAACCCAAAGTTTCCGCAGACACTCAGGACTGCTGCATCGTGGAGAGGCTGTTCAGCTCGAGTCTGGTCGCCGTCGTCAGTCTCAGCTCCCCTCGGAAACTCAAGGTTTGCCACTTCAAGCGGGGAACGGAGATATGCAACTACAGCTACAGCAACACCATCCTGTCCGTCAAGCTAAACCGGATTGTGAGTTTGGTTTTTCATGTTAAAACTTTACATTTAGTGAGATTCCCATGTGAGGAATATCAGCGAATTTCCCATATATGGGAATATCAGTGAATTCCCCTCATAGGGATTGAGCTACTGTCAAAGGTATCATATCATGATAATGTTTGTCCAGTTTAAAAGCAAAATATTCCCACTCGGCATTACCTATTTAAGTAAACTTAGTGAATGAATTTTCACTGCAATTTCTACTGAACTTTTACCTGTACTAATATGAAGACTGGCCTATGTTTGGATAGATATAAGACTCCACAAATCAACAAATCCGTTTATTTGTACTTGTATTCTCTATTTTTATTAGTACTAGTACATAATTCACCTTGATTTTCCATGATGGTTTACTAAATAATTTTCACTACTACATGGATATTTTGCCGACAGAGACTGGTGGTATGCCTGGAAGAGGCTTTGTACATACACAACATACGAGACATGAAGGTGCTGCACACCATACGAGATACACCACCCAACGTGTCAGGGCTGTGTGCTCTCTCCGTCAGTAGTGAGAACTGCTACCTCGCGTATCCAGGTAGCAGCACCATTGGCGAGGTGCAGATCTTCGACTGTAGCCACCTGGTGAGTAGATGAACTAACTAACAAGTTGACCGTCCCAATCCTATAGTAAAGCCCGTAAAGACTTTTTCCAAGTGTATCTTTCATCTCCTACCTTTTCCTCACGTCACTTGATAACACCGTTCTCAACCTCGTAAACTGCTCCACCAATTTGAGCGACTCTTGATCTCTTCCGATCACTATTGTCTCCTGTTCTCCTTACTATTCTCAACACTCTATCTCATTAGCTCTATCCACATTTAACTGGCTTTACAATCTCTCATTCCACAGGATTACACTGTCTTCAATATCATTCATAATATCAAAATTCCTTGTAACAAGCTTTATTATTTATATACATACATTGTAGCTAATAATTGACAGAGAAAGACGTAACTACACAAAACCTCGATTGAACAATGTCAATAAAAATGTGATTTGTTAACTATTTGATTCAACTATAAGATAAAGAAGGACATTGTTTAAATTGGTCATAAAAAATGTTAACTTTTTTATCTTGTTATCTCAGGTAAAAATTATATTTTACATTCACATCAGCAAATCTTGACTAACCAGAAATAATACTTACTACTTAACAATAATATTGTATGTTATGTTTTGGTCAAATAGCGTGCCAAGATCATGATCCCCGCGCACAACTCTCCCCTGGCCGCGTTGGCCTTCACATCGAGCGGCGCAAGGCTGGCAACGGCCAGTGAGAAGGGAACGGTCATCCGAGTGTTCAACGTGGCCGACGGCACTCGGCTGTTTGAGTTCCGACGAGGCTTGAAACGCTGTGTCAGGATTGCCAACCTTCTCTTCTCTACCGACTCACAGTTTCTCACAGCGTCGAGCAACACAGAGACTGTGCACATCTTCCGACTAGATGAGCCTCAGTGAGTGAATAATGTTTTATAGCTTTATTCCTTTAGTTGGCTAAAGCTATATCATTCCAGAATGCTTTCTAGATTTTAAAAATTCAATCTATTCAACCCAACTGTTCCTTTTCTAGACAAGGTAACAATTTAATATAATCAAAAATTCAAAAGTGATGAAAATAAACAATTTTTAATACTAAAAGAGAACGAAGTGTAGATGTTTGATAAGGATATACACACGTAGAAGAATGATTTTCATATTGTGTCCAGCGTTAATGATTCTGTATACTTTTTCAGTTCCCTACTAATTCCAATGTCAAAAGCACCTGGCACAGCCAGAAGGCAAACCGTCCAGCTCCAAATCTCAAGTCCTTATGACACTGCTTAGTGTTGTCCAATGTGATCCATCCTGTCTGAAGCATTCCGTAGGCGATACAAAACCAGGGTTGTTTTACAAGGGAGGGTGGTTAGCCCATCGCCTCAACCCCCAATATGAATGGAGGACCTACTTCTGGTCAGCGGGTCCATCGGACCTAGCCGGGAGATCTGACAAGCAGATCCACCGACCTTCCCCCTATCCGCCACCCAGGGGACGCTCCGTATACGCTTAAGTAGGAAAGCGCACGGATACTTTATTACCACATACATAAAATACTAACACTAGGTACAAACGACACTTAATACTAAGATACAAGAGATACTTAACACTAACAAGTTGGTTCTAAATCATACTGTAGTTTAATCCTCTTCAGGACTTGTCTTCATTCGGCTCACAGTGTTGTTGCAGAACTCTTCAGTTCCTTCCTCATCAACTTTCTTTAAAAAATCAATCTCCTCGTCCATGGTTGCATTCATCTCCTACATTTCATCATGTTTCTCAAAAATTTTCCTTGGCAAATCCTTTGGCACTTTTCTCTAAACAATCCATTTAATAACTATGTAGATCCTTTTTGTTTTACTGAAGCAATACAACATCAGGTCTCTGTGTAGTTCTATAACCTCCCATTTTCCCCAGGAGTTGCTACTTGGTTGCTTACCATAGTTATCTTGCTAGCTCTTATGTAGCAATAGTGACAAGAAAGGAAGAAGACTTTTCTGCCAAGTTTTCACTGATGCTTCATTTTCTAGACCTGCTCTACACTGTCTCTGGAATGCAGCAAATAGACTTAACTTTCTTGAATTTGTATTCTTCAAAATCATTTTGACTGGAATTGACTGGAACAAAAATTTGATCTTGCATTCATTTACTGTGTCAGTGAATGAATTAAATAAATAGTTTCTATGGAAACATATATTTACTGTCAGTATGCCATTATTAGATCGAGACTTTCCATTTCTATATAGTTGAAGCTAAATTTACAATGAAACCAAACGTATTTAAATTGAGCCTCAAACAGATTCTACTGCTGTCACTTAAGATCTACTGATTTATGTCATAGGATGATACCAACCTTTACATAATCAAGCCAAGCAGAATGGTCTACTTGTTGTAAACTATAAGGACTTTGCTTAGGATATCAGGCTTACCTAAGTAGGTCCACTCTGGCTTAAGAAACACAAAAATATACAGTTTTCCTTTTTTGCCAAGACATCTCTCTTCCAAACTCAAACATCCTTTAGTTGAAAATACAATAAGTAAGAGTATCAGATAAAGTGAAACTATAATTTTACCTAATAGTGTAAAGTTTTGGGATTTGTTGTGAGGATAGCAGGCTTGCCTGAATGGGAAAGAATCCAAACTAGCACAAGAGACCAAAACTTTGACTGAGTACACAAAATTGAATTGAATTGATTGAAAAACATTAGATTATTTCACTGTCACTGACAGCATTTTCAACTAAGGAAGAGAGTGTATTTATCCTCACAAAAAATCCCAAAGATCTTGGCCCTTATAGTGTGGGTCTACACCCTTAACTTCAAAGTGTAACGTTTTAGTGGGAGTCTATTGTACTTTAGTTTGAATTTAGATTTTCAGCTAGTCTGAATGTTATATTATCTTCAAACTTCAATATTTGTATACATCATAGTAGGCCTACAAGTGTTGCCCACTGTTACAGACCTGCCCCTGTAGAGGACAACGCTGGGTGGATGGGTTACCTGACCAAGGCTGCCACTCTGTCAGCCAAGTATCTCCCCACACAGGTGACAGACGTGTTCAGTCAGGGCAGGTCGTGTGTGTGCGTGCACCTGCCTGTCCACGGCTACAAGACAGCTTGTGCAGTCGCCACGTTAGTATACATAGTACATCTTGATAGGTTAGGATAGTGGAAGCTGGAAGAGTTTAAAGTTAGTGATGTACAGTTTTGGATGTTCTTATTCAATAGTAAGAACAAGTGTTCAAATATGTTTAGGATTTTAGGCTATATTTTCTTTTAGTATATTGTATTTCTCATACTTGTTTGATGGTATTTCTCATATTTGTTTGACGTTTCAACAAAAATGACACATATATTTTTATATAACATTGTAACCAGGGTTTAAGCTGCGGTAGCATTTTTAGCATTTTTCTATACACAACCAAAAAATGCTACATCGTTTTAGCAGGCTATAGCAAGTTTGCTACAAATAAAATTAAAGACGTAACGTTCAAACATGTAATATTACTTGCAATTTTTTTAAATGCGTAAAGAAAAATATTGTTGCTACAGTTGTCGAGTTTTTGGTTTTTTGGCCAGTTTGACTAGGGGTTAGGTTTTTCTTCCTTAAATATATTCCTTTCCATTTTGTCTAAAAATAACTGAACTGTCTAATGCCACAAGTCTACAGCTGTATTTACAATGTTTGTTTCACAGGATACAGAGAGTGCTGCGTCTACTGGTAGCCTCAACTGACGGCTTCCTCTACATATACAACCTGGACACATCCGAGGGTGGGGAGACTACCCTGGTCAAGCAGTACAGGTACAAGCAATATCTGTCCCTAAAATACTAAAAAGTATTCTAGGTTGAGTGTTTTTACGGAAAAATTGAGTTATGAACTATGTAAATACAGTGGAACCTCAATAAGAAGACCTTTGATAACAAGTCACTTTTGATAACAAGTGTATTTTTCAAATCCCCTTGAATTTATTTTAGCCTACCTCTAAACACATGTTATTGCAAACCTCAATAAGAAGTCAACCTTGATAACCAGACTAATTTTATAATCCCCATGAGAGTCTTGTTATCAAGGTTCTACTGTATTTATATGAGTCAGCCAAGATCATTTACAATTCTAAAAATCTGAAGTGTCTATGGTTAGTATGTTTATGTGTCACAATTATTGCCATTGCAATAATCGGAATTAGATTCAGAACCAAAATTAATATATCACTCCGGTAGAAGGTAGAATGTACAACTTCATAGACTTGACACTTTAAAACTCAAGCCTGAGTATAGCTCGGGGAGTTAGTTTGTGAATCTCACCTGTGATGGCTTACATCTGTACTTGTCGCGTCTGGCCGACAGTCGCATGGTAGCTCAGTTGGCTAAGGTGTTACACTGATGAGTGTAGCATTGAGGTCTTTTTACATGTGCAATCCGTACTAAGCTCAATAATGTGTGGCTAGCTGGCAGGAGAGGCCCATCTTTAATAAATGGTGTATGGCTTAGGTGAAAGTTTGACAGCATTATTGAGCTTAAAAGGGATTGCACACAACAACAGCTTATATTTACAATAATGCAGAGGAGGAGGACATGGATTTTTCTTTTTTGCTTTCATCTTAGTTAAATATGGAGATATCGGGTTAAAATAAATATATTATAAAAGACATAACCTAAAAAATATTAACAGAAAAATATAATAAAATAGGCAAATGGCAGTAATAAGTTTATTGGGAGAAAAACAACCTTTTCAGTTAATAGACTTTAAAAACTGATTCCTAGCAGTTATTCCTTATAATTAACAGATTAATAAATTATTGAAAGAGATTTCAAGATCCTACTGTACTAGTTTGCTTTGAATATTTCCTTTAGAATATGATAGTGAGAGGTATAGTGTTGTCTGTATTGATCAGTATGAATTTTTACTGACTTTGTGTTGTCAGGTTGGATGGTAAAGCGGAGACCATCACAGAAGTGGTGAGTGTCGGAGGAGAAAACCCCCCTTCGTCCAATCCGCTGCCAATCGACAAAACCGACTCCCCCACCCCAGGTAGATATTGTCGAGAGTCAGCTAGGTTAAACACTATAAGCAAGGCCTACAGTCTGGCAATCTGGAGCATTAGCTCTTTGCCTACACAATTTTCAAATGGCCTCTTTACTAGGTTGTGTTTACCTAGATAGGTTAGCTAGTGATTTGTTGATTGGAGTATTACAAAGACTATTTTTTTTGGTAAAGTCAAAACATTTTACAGAAACTTCAATATTTCTTTAAATTTAGTGTGTAACATTTGAATTTGGTTGTAATTGAAATAATTAACTGAAGCTATAAACAATGATTAAAATTTATAAACAGATTTAGTTAACTCATGATTACAAAATAAGTGTAAATATATCAATCAGTTTATTTCAGTAATTGTAATTGTATTTTCATTGATATAGAGGGTCAATTATAATTCCCACTAGTTTCCTGCACTAGGGTCAATTATTCTATTTGCCAATCGAAAACATATTTTCACTCCAACCAACAACTTAGATTTAATTTCTCTAGATGTTTTTTATCTAGTTTTAAAACATACCAAAAAGGTTATTTTAAGTTTTTCTTGAAAAAAAATGATAATTTTGAGCTTTTAATAACTTTCTTTTATGGTTTAGACAGCTGTTCACAATAGAATATTCTTTTAAACGTAAGTCATCAAATAGTCTTTCCAATTCTGCTGAGAATGAGCAATAAATGAAACGCTATTAAAAAATATCAGGTTTTTATAGTAAAAATATAGCCTAAGTTAAAATTTCCCGAAAAATATAAAAATCCTTAAGCTATTTTCCAATTAAGTAATAATAAAAAAAACATAACATTTCACTACGATAGGTTTTTAGATTTATTTAATATTTCAGAACTACTGCTTTTAATTTTGCACACTTTCGTCATGTCAACGATGTGGATAAGAATTGTCTTAACTTTGTATAAAATTGACCATTCGTTGAAATTTATTTATATAAAAATTTCCAGAATATTTTTTTTGTTATATTGCAATCTTATAACTTAAAAAGAGAGCAATGTTTTGCTTGAAACATCTTGAATCGGTTTTGGAGTTGAAACTAACTGTAGTATTTAGCAAAATCAAATTCTATCTTGATATTATTCTCGTTGGTTTAGCATTATATTTTATAATACATGGTCAGAACTAAAAAAAATATCTCATTCAACTGACGTAAAACACAATTAATTGCAAGTGTATACAAACTTTTACAATCAAAATTGCTTACTAATTGTTTTGACGTCACCACGTCATGCTCACGTCACACGTGTCACGTTGTTTTGTCATGCTTATGTTGACTCTCATCTGTCCACTATCAAGTCAGATAATTAAATCTCACGTCTCAGCAGTATTGGAGAGGTTGTACGGTTTTATGGTGCGTTTTCTTATTTCCCTGTTTTTCCCATGCATGCTTAGACTTCCTACCAAACTACATGTGAAGGTAAATCTCTTGTTTTATTTCATTTGTCACTTATCCAGTGTTTGCAGAAGTAGAGTAGTTTAGTTTGGGTGGCAGCTGTTTTGTTTGTAACTACTAACAGACGTTTTTTGCCAAATGATCCATTTATATATTTCTTCACCGGGAACTAAATCTTAGTCCAATTTTTTATTTGAACTTAGGAAACAGAAACATTAGGGAAGAAAATTCTTATTTAATTTAATTGTTGTAAATTTGTAAGTTTGCTTCCACAGTTTTTTGATACATTACTTTAACATAACGCTTCACTACAAGTTTTTCTGATAGCTTGGATCTGCTTCCAACAGACACAACTTAGTTAAACATTATAAAATACACCCAGTAAAAAAAAAGCCATTGCAAATGTAGCAAACACCTTTCTAGTCTAAAAAAAATTCTATCTTGTCCAAGTGCCGGTATGTAATATTTCAAGTAAAATTTCTAATTATATTTGTTTTCATACAAATACTTAACCATATTTGGAAACGCTAGTCTGTCTCAATAAAAAAAAGTACCGTTAATTTTGTCGTAAAACTCCCCTTAAAAGTTTGTCAGAATAGTATTAACTAGACGTATGAAATATTTAATTCGCCAACATCTATAATCAAATTCTGATTTCTGAGTGATAGGCTAGACATGCTTGGATGTAATCATAGTTGCTTCATCACCATGGTTACTAGATTCAAATATTTTTACCAACATTTAGTTTCGGAACATGTAGTTTGGTGTAATTTTACTTTATATCCAAATTTTAGATATTCTTTAGAAACATAGTACTAATTTTTTTAGACTAAAATGATTTCTATTGATGACAAAGACTTGCATATTAATTAATTTATATCTTAAGCTAGAAGTAGTTGTATTTTTAAGGGGAATAACCCAAACTGTCTCAAATTATTGTTTGAAGTCTAGGGAGTTTTACCTGTCTCCTTGATCTTGAAAGTGAAATAGAAATTTTTCCCACTCTTCTATCATATAAACATTTTAGAATTTCTTTCAGATTAGAAAAATTAGATATAATTATAACTGCCAGTTATTATGGAAAATTGTAACAAAATTGGGTACTAAAATAATAATGATGGGAATATGATAAAACTACATTGTCACATGCACATGAGCGAGTAAGTGGTGAGTGCATGTTAAACTGTGCCCATTGACATTCTAATTGAAATAAGAAATAAAACGTATTCTATTTTCTATTTTCAACAAATTGATAAGTGCTGTCACTGAGGAACTATGTTATGTTATATTTATTGAGTGATATTTTTGGGAATCTAGTAACCCAGGTTGTATCTGATGTGGTTGCGTCCAAAAGAGCTTCGTTTGGATTTAAGCAAGTAAAATAATCATGCCAATGTCTCATGTTAGAGTTATAACTTGATTCATTACACTTTATGATTGTATAAAGTGGACTTTTATCATATTGCACAGAACATGTATTTCATTTCTAAAAATTACTTAGGAGTTTTTACAAAACAATGTGTTTTATTTTCTCCATATCATTTTATTCAATTTTTAAATCACATTAAGCTCAGACGAAATTTCAACCAGAAGTTTATACATATTTCAGTTCTAACCTAACCAATCCTAACTTATTCCTAAATTTTTAATATAAAATTTGAACCTAAAAAATAAAGTAGTCAGATAGCGGAAGTGCAAACTTCTATCCACCCACAACACACCCAGTAGAGTTAGTTGCATGTATGCATGTGAGGTTATGTTGCCGCCAACTCTTGTTTGTGTTGTCTACCAGGCCTGTGTAGCTCCTCCTACGCGGGCATTCTCAAAGGACACTCGCCCGGCCACATGTCAGGTAGTATGTGTTGATTACCAGCTTGTTCCAGGAGTAAGCTCTGTTTCCTTCCTGCGTGGAAACAGGAGAAGGATGAAGAGTCAATTATCCTATGGTCAGTTGATCAATTGTTTTTGTTTGGGTACTTGCAACACAACATGTCAATTCATTGTTCCAAATTTATGTCCTCTATTCTTACTTCCAGAAATAAGGATTCTAAATAAAAATTAGTTTGTCCAATTTTTGTTTTTGGATTATTCAAACCAGTCCTGGATCAAAGCTGGGATAATTGACTCTCTGTACGATTGATTGGTTTCTGTGACCCCAATTGGCTTTTTGGCTTGTCAAAATGAATGTTGCACTCTAACGTTATTCTAGCTATAAGGACATGCCAGATTTTCATATCCAAACCCGGATGACAAAAAATTAAAAATTTTTACTTGGAAAAGAATTACATTTTCATCTTTTCTCAAATCAACTGAACAATTTGATGTGCAGTAATTTGTTTGCTTGATTATATTATCAATGACCATGGATGGTATTATTTTTGTTTGTCTTGTTTTCACTAATCGTGATAAATTAAAAGTATTTAGGATATTTCAGAAGATTCCTTAACACATCATTGGATTCAGTTGTTTTTGTTTATGTACCTGGTAGTATATGCTCCTTGCAAATTTAGCAGGACTTGTTTAATTACATGATCTTAATTTAACAAGCAATAAAAAATTGCTGTATGTTCAGAATGAGAACTATCACAAGCCATAAAGTGTGCCTCTTACTAAGAAGGCTCTCCATTACCTACCCACACTGGAATGAAATAGAGTTTACTTACGGAACAAACTGATAAACTTAATTCTTTGCTACTGTATCAATAATATTTAACTAACCACTTCTCCATAAGCTGAATATCACTGAAACAAAAATTTGGAGCTATGTTATTATAATACCCGAGAATCTTTTTTACTACAGAAAATTATGGATACTAAGACCATGATGTAGGTAAGCACCATAATTTAAATGTTTCAAGTTATAACTCTAACATAATGTAAAGCTATAAAGCACTTTTTAATTAAAAGATCTAATAAAAAGAGTGTCCGATAAGGAAATGTAATGGAGTACTGGTAGCCTACATAGAATATTATCTCTTTTGGTAATTCCGTTTAAATAATAAATTGTACTAATATTGCTCAATGACAGCTCTTATCGACTTGCAACTCATGTGCAAAATGAAAGTGTCTATACTAGCAGCTAACAAAAAAAATTGATCTCTTAATGGGACACCAAATGGACGTATTTAAACTTAACCACCTAGAGTGATTGTTGTACACAATTGGAAACAAAATAACATAATTTACTATTTTGAAATGACACTATTTTGCAAACATTATTGAATTTACTTGTGTTGTACTGGTAAGCAAGACTATGTATACCATATTGGTAAATGTACCAAGTCAATTTGAGGAACTAACCTATAATTAGTTCACTATATTTCAGTTTGTTAAAAGCTTTTATTCCTTATTTAGAACTAAAACATCAATCATTACCTTGAAAATGAGAATTGAAAAAAAAAATTCCTTTGTAGAATTTGGTGATTGGTGACAGAATTTGCATTTTTAAACTACGTGTAAAAAGATGAAATTTATTGTCTGACGTTTATTCCTTATCGTGAAATGTTTTTCCCAGTGGCTGACACAGCCTAGTCAATGAGAATGCCACTTACAAGATAGGTTTGTCACCAAAAATCTATAGAGTTAGGGATGACAATATTTGGCAATATTTAGAAACTTTTTCGCCTTGGTTGAGTCTAAATGTGTCCTTGTTTTATCCCAGCTGAGAATCATGAGGCAAGTTCCACTCTTATTGCTGAGGCAACTCCTGTTAACTACAGCTAACACATTTAATGCAGTTGTTACAGTTTATAAATATAAATTTCTAAGTCAGTGTATCCAAATTCTACAGGATGTTTCCAAACTCCAAGGCAATAAAAAAAAATATGGTATTAACATATGCCCTATCTTGCTTTGTTTTCTGTCTCTGCGGTGCGTATGTATTTTTTACATAACTTCCCATAACTTTGGAACCACTTGAGGTACCAACTGCAAATGTAGTACATGTATGATGACTAATAGGAACTATATTTTTGCAAAGGATCAAGCTTCTACTTTGTATAGTTCCAATAAGGCGGCTATTTTTATTTTCCAAAACTTGATAACTCAAAAACCATAGGATTTATAAAAAAAAATAATTAAAAATGACGAAAAGGATGGAAATTTAATTCACTTTACAGATTTCTGTGAAGTTAATTACATTTCCATCCTTTTTATAGTCATTTGTAACTTTTTTTTAATCCGATGGTTTTTGAGTTATTAAGCTTTATAAATAAAAATGGCCGCCATTTTGAAATTATACAAAGTAGAAACTTAATGCTTTGCAAAAATATAGTTTCTCTGTTAGTCATCATGCACTTAAAAGGGTTAAGCTGGTACCTCTAGTGGTTCCAAAGTGATGGGAAGTTATGTAAAAAATACATACACACCGACAGACGGAAAAGAAAGCGAGCTAGGACATATGTTTGTATATTTTCTGTTTTTTTTTTTACTTAAGGAACATGTCCACTGAGTATCGGAAGAGAGTTTCGAAACACCCTGTATAGGTATTTGATTAAATGTCAAAATTATTTTCTTTCTAGCCTTTTTTTGACATTAGACAAATTCTATTGATGACTTTTCACAAAATGGTGTGTTTTTTTATGTCTGTTAATTCAGATGTTAAAATTTTTATATTAGAAGCTATCCAAACTGGTTTCCATAGACTCCAAATCTTTAGGAGATGAGACAACGCCATTAAACAGGCAAAAAACTGACCGCGTTTTAACGTGTGTAAAACGTCAGCCAGTATTTTTGCCAGGTCAATGAAACAGTCCCCGAAAATTTAGATTCAACAATAACTTAAGCTGTGATTATTTATTTAACTTTATTATTTCTGAAGGGATTTGTACGTAATGTTTTGTATTGTGTTTAACTTTGTTTTCCTAGTGTTCTCGTGTTTAACACTTGGGCTGTTTTCAGACTCTGAGAAGTTCCATGAGATGAACCTGGCCACGTCTTCGCCGCCCAAAGACGGTTTCCGCCTCACTGATGACTCAGAGTTCCCTCCGGTCTCTACTGATTGAACGTGTAAATATTCCCGGCACCAATGTATATTATATTTATTAAGTCTTTCTGTTCCGTTATGTGGATCACAATTTCGACGTTTATTTTATTCACTCTAAATAAATCAAAATTCTTTGTAGATTTGTCTTTTTTTTCATCCCACATGACATTTAATCAACCTTGATTAGATGAAATTTTCTGCTCTAAATTGTATCTTATGGACATTAAATTAGTGCTAGTACATTTACAAGTAAGGGGTTTTAGTTTTAACTTTTTTTTACTACTTTGTAATTGGTTATTTCAGTAATTTTTGTAGTCGAGTACACTTGTGATTTGTGAAATTTGTGACTTGTAGTGTCCGAATGGTAGGCCTAATGGTATTGCAAAAAAACAATTGTTTAGATAATTTTAATTTATTTTTTATTTTTACTCTTCATCAACATTTTCATTTTTCTTATCCTTTTGTGTCTTGGTTCTATGTTTTCATTCGGTGAATGGAGTACCTGCACACAAAACAAGACATTTTATTTAGCCTCCTGTTGTTGTTTGTTCTAAAGGCTATAATAATTGTATAAAAACTAAACATTTTCTAAACTGAAGAATATTTAACTGGACAACTGTTCTGTATACTATAGATGCCCCAAAAGGTCTTATTTATCATCTTAGAAGTTAAGGAATGGCCAATTGGCTGATTAGGATTATCATGTACAAGGATGGACAGAGCTTAACAGAACAAAACAGAAAACTTAATATTGTCCTAGTTTAGGGACTTCATCTAGAGGGAGAAGAAAGAAGACTGGACAAAATATTAAGTTTTCTGTTTTGTGTCATGTGTTTTATGTCTGTTACCAAGGCTCATCTGGACTCTGTCTACTAGGTCAGCTAGCTGATCCCTATCCTTGTACAATTAATCCTTATTTATGATCTAAAAATCCGTAAGCTTATAGGATTAATTTCATTGATTAACTTTTATGTAATCTACAAGAGGGGTACATTTTTTTTAAGTTTTTATATTCCCTTTATTTACATTTGGCAAATGCTTTGATTTTACAATTATTTACACTAACATATTTTGCAAAAGAGTATGTACTATGTATTGTAAGTTCATGACAGTCATTGAAAATGTGCGAAATTGAATAAGCTGTGTTTTTAGCATCATCGAGGACTTATTAGTGTGAGTTTATAAATAGTAACATACACTTATGGAAAGAATTGTTTTGGGTAATGGACTCTAGTCTTGGTCTTGCTACCAGATTTTGGAAGGGAGCCTACACAGACGGATTCATTTAAAAGAAACATCTTTATAAGGCTGGTGCACACAGAGACAGACGGACGGACTAAAGTTTGCTCTCCATGATGTCATATGTCACACGTAGTTTTTTCTTTACCTTATGGAAGATAATTTTTCAAAATCATTGCTGCACAACTTGGCATGCTATTTCATATCACCGAAGTCGTGAAAGCACGAGGTGAAGGAGGGAAGGGATAGTCAGTCTACTTGCAGACTCCTGCGGCTGCGAGCGGTACAAAAAAATCCGTTCTCATGATTCCGTCAGTCTCCGTGTGTGCCGGCCTTAATGGTACGCCTACTATTACAACTGCTTGGTAAATGTTGACTTACCTGACTACCGCAGATATGATCTACAGGTAAACAGTCTCGACATGTATTGCAGTGCTGCCATCGCGGCTTCACACATCTCCTACACTCATCACAGTGCTTGTACGTTCGGCCATTCTGTCAAAGATAAATCAGTTAGACTCGTTTACACCTCCTTGCATTTGGTTTCATGTAGGCCATAATACAATGTTGGAGTTCAGTTTCAACCGATCTAGAACCATTTTCAACTAAGGTGACTTGCAGGGAGTCGTATACAGCTTACAATAATTTAATTTATGATGTTAGTTAAATTTAAAAAAATAGCACTAGTACGAGCAATCCACCCGCTGACAACAGATGAGTGGATACTTTCTACGATACTGGATTCTTCAATTCACTATGTAAGGGTGGATGTCCTATAACAAAGGTCGAATCATTGAAACAGGCCTAAACAAAATATACATTTTTGGTTGAAAACAGTATTTGCAATCAGAACATAAGATAAAGCTAATACAATTTGAATTTAGTTTTTTTCTACATTCTTTACAGTTTACATAAACACCTTCAAGGGAAGAATCTAAGCTTTCTTAGTCCTAACTTCTAGTTTGTAATAAAGAGGTGGTAGAAATCTTCTCCTAACGCATATAAATAAAATGAAGCATACCCACTACACAACACTGTAACCAACTGGAAAGTTGATGCTTTTATAAAATTATGCTCATTTGTAGTTTTTATTGTTCTTGTTTGTTTTTAATTGTATGGATAGATCAAACAGATTCTAAATGTAAAATTTGTTAAACTATTAGATTAGACGAGAGGACCTTTGTGTCTAAACTCAAAACTGTACTCCGTTTCAAGTTCATTTTCAGTAAAGGCGGTTTCATGGAGTTTGAGAGATTATTGCAGACATTTTCCATTACGATGAGTTAAAAACTTGATTTAACAATTTTTTGGGATCTGGAATTTGATCACCTTCTTAGGTGAGAAAAGTATTTAAAACATGACAAGATTAATAAAGAAACCCAACTAAAGCTAAAAAATCACATAGAATAACCACAAAGAAAACTATAGTAGTCAGAACAACATAAAAAAAAATAAAAATGAAACCTGAAACAAAACAATCAAATAGAACCACAAACCAGATTAGGTTCCAGACTTCCAGATCCCAAAACGTTGTGAAAACAGTGTATTTGGGATAAAAAATTTCTACAATCATCCCTCAAAATTCATCTAAATTTTTCTTTGGATAAATTACCTTAGAAGTGCATGCGTTGCATTTCTTGCAATGGTTGTTTTCCGGTGAAACCCACTTTGAGCAAGGCTGGCAAAATCTGTAGCCTTCAGATTCCGGTAGGACAAACTGAGACGGGTCTAGGTTGGTGAACAACCTTGCGGGTGATCCTAACTTGCGTTTTGAACCTGAAAAAATTATTGTAATTCTGTACATTTTTGCAGCATAAATATACCAACTATCGATCAAATTTTATGTGGTTTAGATGGCCTTTATTGCTGTCTGGTAATCTGGAGATTTTAAAGATTTACTTCTAACAATGAATACAATCCCTTTAAGAATCGCACTTTGTTAAATACAGTTTGAAAATATTTGAATTTCTGATAGTTCCCGCAGCGACCAATAGGTAGACTATCGCGAGCGCGCGGCCAAGTCAGCTGACTGAGTGAGACCAAGAATTGGCTTAGAGAGAGAGAAAAAGTAGCGCGGCCGCCACACGAGCGATCCTGGCGGCGGCTACGCTAAGGACATTTTGGCGGCAAAATTCCAGTCTGACTATTCTCCATAAGCATTTAGCTTCTTAAAGGGTTTGTATTAATTGTTTCTAAGCATCATTGTTGTCTCAACAAAAATCCTTACTGAATGTTTGTAAAAAAACTATTGTAAACTACTGCTAAACACTTACAGTGTGGATAACAATAGGTAGGCCTTACATAAACTATCACCTGATTCTCGAAACTATATTTACGTAGGAGTAGGCCTACATATAAAAATATCAATTTTAACAAGTTTCTTTGTATTTGTTATAAACTTACAGAAACCACAAACATGAAAATACTAAAAAAATATTTATCATGATTTTATTGTATGCAATGATGATACTTGTTATACTGAACAAAGTCTTCTTCTAAATTAATTTAAGAAAAATTCTTGGCTGATTATAGGTAAAACAATTTCTATAAAAATATATCCTAAAATGCTGTTTTTCTCTTTTCTGCCTCGATTTTCCTGTTATTTTTTAGGAAAAACAATTTGGATAGGGCCTACTGCAGCTGTAAAATGCTGCATAGGCTTTTCTCAACAACTATTTTTTTTAAACTATTAATATCATATTTTTATTATTCAAGCAGTTTTTGAACTTACTATAATCCTTGTGATTGTCGTACTCAACTTTGTAGTCCAACATCTTCAAGTGAGGCAACTTTTGTGTGACATGTCGCTCTCGGAAATATGGGAAAATCCAAAGCACTGTTGAACATTATTAATTAATTGTTAGTACCTTGTCAGTCATTTTCATTGTAACTATAAAGGTAGACCTCCATGAAACTAGAGTGATCGGAAAAACTTGCTGATGTAAAACAAGATGATGTAATAAAAAAAATTTGTTCTTAATCATCCAAAAGGCAACACCTTTTTTCTTGAAAAATGATAGTTAAGTCTTAAGAAAGGAATACACACTCTAGAAGTAGAAAAAGAAATTAGAAGAAATAGAACATCTTTATAGGCTATATTTATTTAACACATCCATGTTGATTGTAGCTTATGATTTTTAGATGGGGTAGGGCCTACTTATATTGTATGCTAGATATCAAAATCCTTTTTTCAATCAATAATACCCTACGTTATTGAATTTTTCCGAGGCTAGACTATAAAATATACCTTTCAGATCATTTTCAGGGTTCTTTTTCGAGTAGAGTTTGGAGAAATGTTTTATTGTTGCGGTTAAAGGGTCCACGTGTCCACCAAACGGAGGATCAATGACCAGCGCTCCTCGATCACAACCTGACAGAAACTTTCGCAAAACTCTCTTCGGCTCGGGACTAGAGGAGTAGAAGTGTCGATTGAACATATTGAACCACACAAACTTGTCGCAAGGCCAGAACGAATGCTGAAAACATTTCAACAAGTGATTGATATAAAATTTAGGCTAACGGTACTTTGGTATTATACCGACCACACCTAATAATTCTATCCTAACCTAAGGGTAGACTATGTTTTAGGTTTGGTTAGGTTAGGAAGATTTTTAAAAATTTAAACTAATTAAAATCTTATTTGGAAGTCAATTAATCGATGTGGTTGGTTTACTACCAAAGTAGGCCTACCAATTTAACATACGATGACTATATTCCCGTGACTGCGGGAGACGATGATAATGTCTACACAATCGCAGAAGATACTCAAGATATTTACACAACCACTGACCATAATGATGTTTCTGTGACTGGGGAAGACGTCTACTTGACTGTGCAAGATAAGATTTTGCATCCATCACAGAACACAATGGTAATGTTTTTATGACCCCAGGAGATGATGGTGATGTTGACCATGGGAGATGTTCAGGATATTGCCATGATCACAGCATTTCTTCATTAATAACAATTCTTATTACTTTAGTTTTAGGTTTTAAAAATATTTTCTGTAAGCAATTCAGATTGTTTAGAAAAAAATATTTGTATTTTTATCATAAGAAACTAATTAAAAATGCCCTTGAAAATCTTAGAATAATTAAACATCTCCAAACTAGGCCTATTTTTTTAATTGTTACCATTGTAATTTAAAATATGGACAAAAGACAAACGTATACAAAAACTTGCTACAACTGAAACAATCACCAAGTTAAATAACTTCTTGATCAGCATTGTACGTGTTATTAAATTTACGGAAAGTAAATAAAAGAAACGCCATATAACACTTAAAACATTTATTTACGCTTATACTGTTACTCACAAGACGGTAAATATACAAAAAAGATGGTAAGTGGTGATCGATTTCGATTGGGGTGTCTTTTCGGTTGGAGTGTATAAGCGTAAATATATGTTTTAAAGTGTTGTAAGACGTTTCTTTTATTTACTTTCTGTAATCACCAAGTTGGGAGCCTTTTCAAAAAATGCATCTTGTGGGCATCATAATGAGTTCTTAGTATGAAATTTTAATCTATTTTCTTTAATCTAAATTCTAATACAATTTCAGATCTCTTAGTAAAGAGTAAAGTCTGGAGTCGGATCAGGTTTAGACTGTGGCATAGATTTAAACTTATTCATGCTGTTGGTTCCTTGATAATTTCAAATGTATAGGATCAATGACAACGTGTACAATAAAATTGATTTTTATCAGCTAAATAGTTCTACTCACATATCTATGGTCTGTATCCAATAAAAGTGATTCCATTCCGCTATTCATTGATTGAATGTGTTCGTGGATTCGTGGAGTTCCGATGCACAAAACCCTTGATACCTCCGCTCGCTGTAGATTGTCCACGATCACCTAAACAGAGGAATCATGATTTAAATAATTTGAGAGAAAATTTGTTAAAGTATTAGTGAAGATATATTTTCCCTGAATAAAAAATCTGAAAGAGAAATCTTTTTAGTGAGTTATTGCAAGATATAGACCTAGGCAATAAAAATAATTCAAATTAGAAGAATGTTAAACTCTTCATTATTGTACAAGATACAAGATACAAGAACTTTATTGTTAGTAAAATACATAATATAGTACATTAGTATCTCCTAACTCGTTACATATTTCAACAGACAAATAGGACATGATAGGGTGAGGATTACTTATAGTACAAATACCTTGGTGCTAATTGGTGAAAAGAGATACTGCGCCTCCTTTTTGTTGCCTTCTTTTGTCCTGAGAATCTGTAAAATCAGGATCAAACAAATTGAAAGTTGAAAAATAAGTAAAGGGTAGTCAAGATATTGACTAAAAGTATCAAGTATATATATATATATAACACCATCTGCGTATACTTTTACTAACACATAGTCTTTTCTAACATGGGCATACTTTTTGAGAAAATCTTTCTCCCCAATATTAGAAGGTCTGATCTAAATCAGAAATAAGACTACAGATAAAAGTAGTCTCATACATTCACAATTATGAAAATAACATTCAAATGAAAATATAAGTTAGGTTGTGTACATAGCCTACATACTTTTGACGGATGTGAGAGAATCGTGTCTGATATTACTGTTTGAACTTGGTGTGACTGATGATTAGCTCTCCTTGTTGCAAGGTCCAGCTCACTGCAAGAGTGGCAATAAAGTCTCTCCTTGGGTAAAACATTGCGAACTTCTTGTAACCTGAGAATAAAGTATCAAACTAAAGTATGAATAGGCGGATAGTTTCTGATAGAGCTGAAGTGTGGAATTTACAGGAAAGGCAATGGGTAGACACCAAGTTGGAGGAATGAGATTTATGAGGGCTTGAATGAAAAAAGGATGGGGTAGAGATAGGAAGAAGGGTTAGAAGAGGGGTGGTTAAAGACATTAGAATAGAAAATGCAAGGCTAGGATCTTTTGGATGTGTGAAAATAGAGAAATCCTTGAGAAACAGAGTTGATGGTGGATAGAAGGAATGTGACAGGGAAAAATACATATACAAGAAGGTAGGTGCGGTTGATAAGGCCAAAGGATATAAAGATGAGAGGAGAAAGATGTCAGATTGTGAAGGTAGAGGAACTGAAGGCAGGGATGGGAGAGGGTAGAGAGGCCAAGTTGATGCCGACACAAGGAAAATAACTGCAACTGAAGAGGATCTATAATCAATTATTTTCAACATATATTCAGATTTTTCTAACAAATTATGTTACTTTCTCCCCTATAAATAATAGGGGTGTGCAAACTGATTTTTGGGTTCGAATCAAATACTTCATAATATTTTCAAATATCAAATATTACCGAGCGAATATTTAATGTTATTAAATAATAGCCTAAATGGAGAAAATATTTTTTTCGTTAACATTTTTGAGTTTTGGGTAGGGTAGTAGGCTAATATCCGTTTTAGGGTCCACCTGAACCCAAAATAGTTGTTTTCGAAGTGATGTCTCCGTGGATGTGTACAGATCTAGCTACAAAATACACCTGTTGTTTGATTTTGATGACATTTTTAATGTGAGTATATAATCTATGGTTGTTGGCAAGAAAAACAGCACAAACAGTTAAAGGTTTGTATAACTTTAGGTCTACTTTTAACAAAATTGTTATCAAATTATTTTTTGTCAAACATAATGCATTACAAATATAGACCTTTCTGTTTTCTTACCTCTCTTCTAACAGCTCATGGTTTACAACTGGCAACTTGTTCCGCTCTTGGTCCCACACCTGTTTGATCTTGTCGGTCAGTTTGTCTCCTACCCGTAGATAGAAGCTGCAGTCCTTTCTGTCCCGATATGTTGAACAGGCATAGAACTCCTGTTTCTGGTCCTTGTCGATCTTGACAAACTTTAATGTTGGGCCTGTAAAGTCCATCCATGACTAAAAGACATTATAGGAACCGTGCACAAATTAAGCAATTTAATAGGGTCTAAAACTTGTTTCCGAGGCAAAATTAATCTAGTGCAATGGGTACCGATTTACCTTATCAAGATCATGTTTGTTTAGCCTATAACAGTTATTAAGTGAATAAAACTACTAATTTATAGTAAAATTGTTGATTTAAGAGCTATGTGATTTACCTCCATTGATTGCTGTTATAAAAAAGTAACATATTTAAAATACATTCTCATAAACTTTGAATACTTTTTAATGAAATGGTGACCATTGATTTTTAATTTATGACTAATAGCTAGTCGGCATCCAGTTTAGATCGCGGCAATGTCAACTGGCACCGGTGTGCAACAGGCCTGTTATTCGTTGTATTTTGGTTGAAATTGTAAAATGTTGTTAGTTTTATGTGTTTTAACTATGACGACGCTACTTCAGCGAATGTTCCACATCTGACAATGGCATTGAAATGCCGAAACGGCCGTAACTCAAGTTACAACAGTTTGAGCTGAAGACGAAGGTAGATACCTATTTTTAATTAATATCACAGCTCAGGGGCTGAAAATGGATTTTAATTTATAAATTAACTCACATTTTTTACATACACTAGTACCTAACAAGACTACAAGATCGCGCCACTCAACCTACACTCATCTCCATTCATAGTTTATTTAAAATCACCTATCTTGTACCTACATGTACCTACCTTCGAGTAATGGTCACCATTTCACTCAAAAGTAAAAAAGTATAGATACTTAGGCCTATGAGAGTAATTTATTTTCCTGTTTAATTTACTAATTGTTGGTAACTAAATAAACTGCTGGACACAGGTCTGGAATAATTGTATGGTAGGCCTACTTTGAATGTATAATTTAAGATATGATTTACCAAACATAGGACTCTCACACTCACCATGGGGACATTTTGGATTATTTTTTAAATTCCTACAGTCAACTTCAACGACTGCCATGGAAATACAGTCTGAAAAAAACAAAATTATTTTAGTTGCGGTAGGTGTAATAGCTGGGGAGTGATAATTTTTCCCAGAGATTTTCTCCCTAATCTTTGTATTTCACCTATTTTTGGCGTAAAACATTCCAAACATCTCCCACTCCCTATGTTTGGGGCGAGAAATTCAATGGAACCATCACCGTAGGCCTACATATGAACCCATAAATAAGCTAACCAATTCATTGCAAACAAATCGCATAGGCAGAACAGAAAATTTGTCTTAAGGATGTTAACCCAAGAATTAGAATGGGGTAAAAGACAGTTTCTTAATTGGGCTATGCTAAAATATCATTGATTTAAACTGTCAAATTGAAAATATCGAGGCTGCACTTTAATTTACGTCCTACATTTACTCACATATGCAAACTAAAGTGCAACCAATATCAATTAAATATTTCAAACTATATCAATTATAAAATGAAACTGTCATAACCTAACCTAACCGACCAAACTTGATGATAATGAAAAAATCGATTGAAGGTAGGCCTACTAATCAAATCGATATTAGCATAGCCCAGTTAAGAAACTGTACGTACCGCTTTGAGTTATACTAACTACATAAAAGTAACTTAGTATTAATATTTGTTTATCATTAAAAGATAAGCAAATATAAAATATCATTCATGGCTAAACAATCTTGCTAGCCTAACAATTAGGCCTATACTAACTTACAATAGGCTAATTAATTAATATTAATAACTTATTTGTTTGTTAAGTATTTATAGCTAACTAAACAATCTTTTTATCGATTATACTAACTTACAATAACTTAATTAATATTGATAAGTTACTTGTTTGTTACGT
This sequence comes from Macrosteles quadrilineatus, assembly GCF_028750875.1. Taxonomy (NCBI): domain Eukaryota; kingdom Metazoa; phylum Arthropoda; class Insecta; order Hemiptera; family Cicadellidae; genus Macrosteles; species Macrosteles quadrilineatus. The sequence goes on along the minus strand of NW_026542601.1, from coordinate 10,164,268 downwards.
ATTTTTGTTGATAACTGAAAAACTGAACATGTCAATGTCAAGTCAATTAATTTTATAGGTTAGGTAGGTAGGTTTGCAGACGCCTTGGGTTTGCAGTGTTTGCAGTGCTAGTGCTAGTGCCGAGTGCGGTGTATGTAGTCTTACAACCATAAGCATTGATTATACATCTCATATATGATTAATCATTGATCATGGTCACCTTTTTATCATCTCATTCATTGATTGTTATCAAATCCATAATATACTATTTTATTAAGAACTTAATAAAGTATCAGAACATAAACAATTTGTTACCATGTACTAAACATTGACTTTGGATGCTAGAAGTTTACCTTTTATTCTTCTGTAAATTTAAGTTTTTGTTACTGTATCTAACAGGCAAAGTTTATTTTAATAAACTCAGTTTTCAAAATAAATAATATTTAACTATTTAAACAATAATATAACAATAGATTGGTATTATGAGTGAAATAACAACCACTATGGTAATATTTAACATGTTTTATAACAAAGAAAATGGTATCATATTTAATTCTGGAGTTGAAAGTTCACAGCCGTTCCTTAAGCGAGTTTTCTGTATACCTTACTTCTCTGTGCATATAAAACTTAACCCTAACGTTTTATTCCAAAAGCGCGTGTGAACCCCCCATGCTAAAGTTCAACACCAAAACAAAAATCCCCAAATATAATCCAAGTGGTAAGTAAAGGATAATAATACTTGGGACTATTATAATTTCTATATAATATAAGTAGGCCATATTAATTTTGTCTGTTGGTTTTTATAATGCATTTATTTGACCACGAATGTTATTGGTAATTTTCCCTGGTTAAACGTATTCTTACCACAGTTTTTTACGTAACACAATTCACATTTTTTATTTAGTTTAGGTTGTGTTTTAAATTTTTCTTTATTTTACAAATATGGATCTTGAATTTTTACCTGATGGACGTGTAAAGTACATCCACCTCTTTGATGGCGTTTGGACACCTCCTCATCTAAGAATATAGGTTCATGTTTTCTTCATGCTATATCTGATATTCTACCCTTGGAAGGCAGATAAAAACAATTAATTTGTAACTACTGCACACAAAGAGTTGCTGACCATGTTTTGACTTTTCGAATGACTGAGAGTATATGGTCTCACACACAGTGATCAGAAGACGCCTTCAACTTCAACATACCGGTCAACAGTTGAATTGTGCAGCGTCTGAATTGGTTGGCTGTTTGTTTTGTTCATAGCCGTTTGTGATCAATGGAAAGGTGAAGGGAAATAGTTACGTCGCAGGTTGCAGCAGCGGGGAAGCGTTTAGACAAGTGGTCCGAATACTTTCAATGCATTTTTGTTCCAACAAGGACAAATCAAAGAAAATTTCTTTAACTATTTAAATTTAATATTGCTTTTAATGGAAATTCGCTTAGAGAGGGAATCATTTTAAAGGCGGCTTCAAGCCCATTTTTGCCCAAATGCGAGGATAGGACAAGTGTATACCATGAAACTGGTAGGTAATTTATATCATGATGATTATTACTAATTTGTGCAGCTATGTTTCACAGGCGATTAATTTATTTGACCATTAGTATGTTTACTCGAGCAAAGAGTGGTAAAATAGCTTGTAATAATTATACACTCAAATAAGTAATTGCTGTGCTTGACAAATTAAAATTGATTTTTATATTACTAGTGAAACAAAATAAATAAAGTTACATACACGCAGTTAGTAGTGCATTTCAGTAATTTACTATTTTCCTTAAGCAATATACAGGCCATACAATAGGCCTTTTTACAAGCGAAAAATTGATACAGGAGTGGTGGCTTAGCCGAATATTGGATTCTAGCCCTTTTTTCAAAGTACCGGATGTCCAAACCCGGAAGTGAGAGTGGCGGGGCGGAACCGGAAATGGTTTGTCTGAAGTCAACAGCGCGTGGAACTATCGGGAAGATAACCGGATTACTTCCTATCTCTTGGAAAATTTTTATATTTGGAGTATGGGAAACGTGGATGCATACACACTTTGCATTAATATCTCAGTGTTTGGCCGGCTAACACTACTTAGGCAAATTAATCAGTATTTTTTAACTTAATAGTAAATTAATAGTGTTATTCCCTTAGTGGCTCTCTTACAGTGACTTAAACCAAATAATCTTTGAAAATTAATTGGTATTCGGGTATTAAAGTTTTCGTTTTGTCTCAAAAAGGTTAAACCCTAAAAAAACTCAATTTGCTAACGTGACCCCTAGTCATTATTAAATTGGAAATTGCCTTTGCCTATGACAAACCTGTGTATGTATATTATCTTGGTGAACATTTTCAGATAATTTAGTTCAGTGGTGGCGTACCGGAAATGAATGATAAGACAGATATCACATTTTCAATTGTATAATCAAACTGCAGAAAATATTTTTGGTGAAAAAAAACTCATTACTTGAACTAGATTTTGAAGAAAAATTAAATTTAAAAAAATATTATTGTTGTTAAATCATATTAAATTTAATTAGCCAAACCATTAACTGTAAAACAATATAGTCAACACTTAATAATATCTTTTAAACAAAATTCAGGATTAAATACATTTTTAACATCTGGGGTGGTGGTGGTAGTTGTTTCTAAGTGATTTAAAGGTAAGGATTTGGAGTTGATAAATCAGAACTGTCGATTTCAGAACCAAACCAAGCCGTGGTCTATTCTGACCCTAAATAAATTTAATCCTTTACCTTGCCCGCTATAGTTTTCCAATACTGATGTTTAAACTAAGAGCGGTTGATTCCCATTCATTTTAGTGATTCAGAAAAGGTTATTAATGGCTTATTAAATTCTTCATGTTGACAAGGAGAAGAATTATTTCTTCAGGTGAGGGTGTTTGATCAATGGCGTCACAAATTACAACAACTTATATTCACAAGCCCATTTTTGTGCAATTTCTGAAGAAAGAACTCGCATGAAAATTCAAATGGTTATACCACAAAGATAAAGATTGTAATCAGCTAAACAGTATGAATGCTTATCAGTAAGGTCTTTAAAATGAAGATAAACCCACAAATAAACTTCATAAATACTGTTAAGGATACACAGTTTAACACAACATTTAACATAATGATCTACTTTTTGGGAAGGTAACGTGTTCACTGTTCAAACCTCTCCAATATCTATTAATTTATTCTCAAGGTGCCAACATTTTGAAAAAAAAAACACTTCCAACCCAGTAAAAGTTATCAAGTTGGTAGACCTGGTAATGGCTCAACAAACATTGTAACACTTGATCTTGTGTGATGAGAGGAAAGCTTCTCGTACACACAGGAGTGTTTATTAAAGTGGATCCCTTAGTTTAAAGTAGTGGTCTATAAACTTTGTCATTATGTTAAAATAATTTTACAGTTATATAAATAACATGAAATAAACAAATAGTGAACATACAAACAGGTACTAGAACTTTAAAATTGACCGTGGCTAAACCATACGGATGAACGATGTAAAAAGTTCAACGATGGCAAGGCCGGGGCCACACTCATCTCATCTCGCTGATTTTTTTTCCAAGGGCGTTACCCGTCGGTTTGAGAGATACATTACGGCAATCAACCAATTATTTAGGATGGGGACGCCACTATGTGCATATTTTAATTCAAATATGAATGAAGGATGAGTGGTGCGATCTTGTATTCTTGTTAGTGACTGAGGCCGTGAAATGTCCCTTCGACACAGCTGTGATACATAATATACAATAGGATATACAGGGTGACAAAAAAGTCTGGAAACGGCTTGATATCTTTTTAACTAAATTTGTTAGAAAATTAAAACTTTTCACATCACCTTATATGTATGAAAACTACTTTTTGCAAGCATTACCATTTTTTGACCTTCACCAGGGGACGGCCCATGAGGAGTAGGTACATAATCTTTAACGTAAGCATAGGTTGATATGCACGTCATTTTAAAGGTCTGGTCAACTGGATTTCATTGCCGGAAACCGCATCAAAAAAGGTTTATCCGTTACAAAATGGCGGCAGTCCAAAATTCTTGCAAAATATACCTGCAGAGGCCTTAGTATTGGTAAATACTCATATTTAAAATTAGCCGGGAAATCCGAAACCCGTTTAAATTTGTTTTGAAGATTGAATAATATTAGTCTATGAGCTAGTTGACTTTAAAATACAGTTTCAGCTCTCGAGCTTATGTTTAATACGAGTATTTACCAATAGTAAGCCCTGTGCAGGTATATTCAACAAGAACTTTGGACAGCCGCCATTTTGTAATGGATGAACCTTTTTTGACATGGTTTCCGGCAATGAACTCCACTTGACCAGACCTTTAAAATGGTGTGCATATCAACCTATGCTTACATTAAAGATTATGTACTTACTCCTCATGGGCCGTCCCCTGGTAGAGGTAAAAAAATGATAATTCTTGGAGAAAGTAGTTTTTATACATGTAAGTTGATGTGAAAGGTTTGAATTTTCTAATGGATTTAGTTAAAAAGATATTAAACCGTTTCCAAACTTTTTTGTCACCCTGTAAATCAGTAATCAGAACAAATTTACTGAAAAACTTTGCAGGTTTTTGTATCGAATAAAAGGAGTTACAAAGATTTTTGCTGAGAATTGTAACTGTGAGACGTTTAAGACGTAAGCACCACTAATCTGACGTCATTGCCAGACACTGGCGATATTGTACCTTCTACCACTTCTACCAACTTTGTACAATAAGCCGCAGTTTGATAACAGTGTTTTTGTAGATACGCCAGTATTTAATGATAGCGTTTTGTTCTCACGTTATTTTAAACTTCTATAATAGTTAAGCTTTAATTTTACAAACAATGAGTGGGTAATTAATGTAATTTTATGATTTGTAACGCGTTTTATTGGACTTTAATGATATTACTACAACAGGTTATTAGCCAACATAAGTCTTTCTTAACTCTTATTTACATTATAATAAAAAATCACCCTTCTAAATTGATTTTTTATGTGAGTGAAGCGGATCCTTTGATCTTTTGACGTTTGAACCTGTACGAACCTCAGAATGTGTTTCTTCTACACAAACAACTTCAATAGACCAGATCGCTTAGGAAAGTAGTTGAAAGCTTTAATTTGTGTTAGAAGATTGCAGTGGTTGGTGATTTCAATGTTGCTTTCAGCTCTATAAAAATGTTTTCCCAAAAGCTACAAAACTATGCTAAATCAATTGGGATGTTATAGCGTAGTACTGTATAATGACTTATCGTTTGTCAAAAGATTCTATCATAAAATAATATAAAGTTTATTTAAATCGTACCTACTGCTACATATATTGAATCAGTGAATTTTCTGTAAACAGTTTTAGGTAATATAGTATGATTAAAAGGAAAGTGATTATAACAAAAACTATATTTATTATTGCAACAACAGGTACCTAGATCAGACATTACCAATAACGCTTTCCTGTACTACCAGCAAACATGGCTACGCAACCGAAACATATTATTCATATTGAAGAACAGTTTTAGTAAGGGAGGAGGGTGAGGATTATCATAAACTGTAATTTAGTTTTAGCACCTCTTCTCTTGGTCCAATTTAGCAAGTGAGTCCTGTCCTACCTTCGGAAAACCCTATTTTCTTCTTAATTCGTAAGGTTTATGGGTGTTCTAAGGGAAAACTCGACACTTAAAGATTTCACCTATGCATTATAAATGCACACGATGTAACCAACGGCTTTTTTGTTATTTATATGCCTACACAACATTACTAGGATTGCTTTCATAGCAGTGAAAGCCATTTGAGCGGAGCGATCACGTTTCATAGTTATAATAAAGCAATAAATAAATAAACATTTTATAGGTATAATAAAAAATACAACTATTTCATCAATTTAACTTATAAGCTTCGCTCAGAACTATCAACATCTATAACTAGTTTCATTAGTAAAGATGTGGGCATTCATAACCTTAGTATCGCTATTTTTCCTGTGTTGGCTTGCTAATGTCATCTGGTAAACCCACAGTTCTGGTTGAACCCGACCTTTGACCTAAACCAATCGACATTTTCTCAATCTTGGCCAGATTTTGCAGTTTAGGCAGAAATAATCCTGCATGGATCCATACGATTAGCAGATGTAACTTTTTAAGGACTTGCCTGCCTTGAGAGAATTGCACAAATAGTTATCACCATAACATATGAGGTTTGTTTTCTTAAATTTTGTACAAATTTAACATAATTAGGTAGGTATATATAGTCAATGATACTATGCAACAATCACAGCACTTGTAATTTTTGGGTTGCGTAGAAAAATACCCTGTGATAATACCTTGCTACTGAAGAAAGAAAAAGGTAACCCTTGAATTTTAAAGTGACCTACTTTTGGCGCCCCTAAAAATGAAAACCATTTCTAGCAGAATGTAATTTAATTTTATCTCCTCGAGAAGCGATTTTCCAAAGTCAAATTGAAGGCAAAAGCTCACTCCAATCTCTCGAAGACTGGGACTTAGCTTTATCTCTGTAAATATTTAGATTGGATCCAGTGAAGATTGTTGTCAATATCTTTTACAATGTTTGTGACAGAGTCCTTGTGAAAAGAAATGGTGGAATGCAGTTGTTTACTTAACGTACGAGTCTTATCTTCTTCGTTTTACCAAACTAAGCTATTTTGTAGGTTTAGTGTTAGTTATGTTTACTGATTTAAATTTAAAAAGTTGTAAAAATTAAAATGATTTTTATTCAAAATTTTACTGTTCCGGTACTGTACAATGTGAGCTAACTTATGGACTTTTTCCAAGTTAATTAAATAATTATCAATTTTAACATGGGTTGGTTTTACTTATTAACAAAACATAGAATTCGTATTTGATAACATTTTGCATTGTAGATTTGGTTTTACAGCTTTTGAAAAACTAGTAAAGAGTAATATTTTTGAAAACAACAAAAATATCCCCAGTTCGTCCATTTATTGTTTACCATCACTGCAATACCAAAGATTTATCTAACACAATTCAATTCAAGTGTTTGTCTCCAGGCGTATTATAGTCCATAAATATCCACACCACGGGAATCGGAAATATATACTTTTGTTGTTGCCAACTTTTCCCCATATATAATAATTCTGCACAGTTTTTCTACATTGCCGAAACGTTGAGTTCTTTTGTAGTAATAAACTGTGCTAACATAAGCGTTGGATTCATACTATAAAATGACGCAATGTAAATATCTATATATATATAATCCTTATTAAAATAAATACCCCCGCCACAGCAAACCTGCAGACTAAGTGAATTTCCACTTACCTGGCTGGATTTACACTAAAATATTCCCTAAAAATTGTCAAATTTATTTCCCATTTAAATAACATTAATTTTAGTGAGTACTTAGGTTTGCTGCTACAGGGAAGGTATTGAGGTGTGTTTTTTTATTTAAATGTTGATAGCTTAGTATGAAATAAACAAAATTGCCACCTACAGTAATAGTTACTTCCCTATAGGAAAATTTGCTAAAACGCTGTTAAGTAAATAAATGTTTTCAATTATTTTATGAACTGAACTGAAACAGCTGGTTTAAAAAATGGTGTTAGTAAAAGTAGACAACGAGATTGGTATTCAAGTATACTGTAAATATTTGCAAAGACCTTAAACATTCCAACTTTCACACAAAGTTGTGCTCAAAACCAAGTTTTTACAAGTGAAATACAAGTCAAGTTTCAGAAGCGAAGTTTTACGCAAGACTTACACTTTCTCCCTTCATCTGCAGTTGCCAGGTTCTTGTAAATTTCCCCTCACTTTAACTTATCATCCTTTATCACCTGGGATCTTACGCATTGCATTTTACCTTATTTTGTACATCTATTTTCTGTGGTTAGAGAGTTTTTCATACTTAAATACTTTTTAATGAAATGGCGACCATACAAAGTCGGTATTTTAAGCCAAGTATGAATGGGAATGAGTGTAGGATGAGTGGCGCGATCTTGTAGTCTTGCTAGTGACTAAGGCCGACATGTTTCTTAGACACAGCCGTTAATTAATAGCCAATACAGCTAATGGCAACTAAGGGACCTAAACAGTTTATAGTGAAATCTGAACCACATTTTTTCCTTGTAATTAACGAATTGGTCAAATTATCAGGATAGTACTGCGGATAGTCGTAGTACTCACTAGAGTGGACGATAATCCACACCAGGGATCATCGCATCCACAGTCCATGCCTATAAATATCCACAATTTGGGACCTCCTAGTAGCTGGATTACAGGACGACCCCACCGTACCAGAATCGGAATAAGGATATACCTACTACTACTGTTATTGTAGTTCCATACTTGAGTAGAATAATATAAAACATTAAAATATGTACTCTACAATAAAAAAGTAGTTTATATTGAGTAAGTTTTGTGAAAATAATACCGTGTGTATTTTGTTCATCAGTTCGTCTTTAAAGACAGTATAAACATAAGCAAGTTCGCCAAGTATGAAATTTGACCCGAATCTCCTCAAAACACGTAAAACTAGTGAAAATCCAATCCAGTGAAAGTAATCTGATTGTGTTTCCTTGAAACGTGATTTTCTAAAGTCAGCTTCAGTCTGACAACTCAGTCCAATCTCTTCGGTTTGGATTTATCTTTATCTCTGTAAATATTTAGATTGGATCCCACACAGATTGTTTACTTTTGTGGTTGAGACCGAAAGGAAATATGTTTACCAGACTTTCTACTTCGGAAGTGTTTTCCTGGTTTTGGAATATAAAATTTAGTTAGTATAGCGGTCAAACAAATTGTTACCGATTTATCTGTTAAATGAGCATATTTTAAACTGTAATTTAGTATTGAAATACCATTTGCGGCCCTTTAGGTATTTCCTGTACCGTTAGACAATCCTGTCTATTATGTTTAGTTATTCAAGAAAAAGATAGTGTTTTATTTGTTCTAAATTAGAGGTATCAAACACTAAAGTCAACAACCAAATAGTTTACATCACTGCAAACTAGCAAAGTTAAGTGCATATAAATATTGTATGATCACCGCTTAGGTATCAGCATTGAATAGGATGTTTTACCGAAATTATGGATCCACTTTAACACTTCCATCGAGTGAGAAGCTTTCCTCTCATCACACAAGATCAAGTGTTACAATGTTTGTTGAGCCATTAACAGGTCTACCAACTTGATAACTTAAACTAGATAGAACCTTCTCCATGTTAATGAGCTAAAAAATTAGCTCTAATTATCTACCGCATGTAAACACGTTTTATCTCAAGGTAGTTCTTGTACAAATAGCCTTCGAAATTTAACTAATCAGCTGTTCAGGCCAGTTTAACTGTTAATGAGTGGTTTGTTACAACATAGATAAAACATACTTCGTTACAATGATTCTTTGCATCACTGCCAGTGGCAACGAGAGGTTATTAACGAAAACATAACCTTTATTAAAAGTTATGAGTAGTGATTGTTAATAATATTAAAAAAACTCCCATTAGTTACGAAATAATTACTTAAGAAATCCAGCATTATAAATCCAGCATTATAATGCAATGAACAAGTGAAGAGGTATTTTTCGTCTAACGTTTCACAAATGAAGATGTTCAGAAGATGACGGATGAAATGAGGATAATTTAGGCTAAGAATGAGGTAATTTAGGAAACATCACTTGGGCATTAGACCAGCAAACTAACCACTCTGAATATTACATTGCATAAAATGTTTTCCTTCTTTAATAAGCCTGGTAGAATTTTTATCATATTTCAATTGTATTGAAAGATTCATTTTAGCGAAGTTGTAATAGGGAAGTAGCTATTAACTTAGGTCCCGGTAAGACCTAGGCCCGGGACCGATTTACTTTTTCATTTTGATGTCTCCAGAGGTCAAAAATACCATTCGTTCAAATGTTTATATGTAGAGTTGTATATATTTATCTGTGAACGTGATAACTCGCGTAATTTTTGTCAGAATTTGATGAAATTTGGTTTAAGGATGTAAGGCGGGATAAACTTGGACGAGTTCGTGAACCAGCATGATCGGACCATGGGAGCGGGGTTTTACGGGATAAAATTGGCCTTTCTCATTTTCAACCCTTAAACACAAAATTTCCCAACTTCTCTCTAGACCTTTTTTAAGACCTTACAACAAATAATTTAGTATATCAAAGTGTTTTTGGGTGGTTATTGGTAAAGGAGAAAATTAATTGTAAATTTAAAATTCCCGTGTTATTCTAGGAGAATATTGTAAACTGTTGTAGTTTGCTTGTTTATAGATATATTTCTTTATAAAATTTGACAATTTTTTTATTTCATACTAAGCTATAAATAATTTACTAAAAGCCACAATTTATTAGTTTCCTTGTAGGAGCAAACCTAGTTACTAGTTATACTTAATGTTGTTGAAATATATTTAATTGAAAATAAATTCAGACAAATGGAAATTTGCTTAGTCGGCAGGTTTGCTGCGGTGGGGGTATTATACATTTATGTATTCCTTCTATAAAATAAGTTTGAATCTCTGTTAAATGGACTTAATCACGTAAAAACACAAACACACTCCTATAATACTGCAATATTTAACATCATAGATTCTAAGTACTAAAATAGATAGTCTACGTCATGCGTATTTTCATGAATACAAGGAATGAATCTCCAACTCAATTCAATTTGAGAGTTAGTCTCCAAGCATATAAATAGTGGTGTGGAAACCGGAAATATATATACTTTTGTTATTGCCAGCTTCGGCATATATATTATGATAACACCATTCAACTCTGTTCCTTGCTTGGTAAAACTTGCGGATAACACCATAATCATAGACAAGTGAACTGATTATTTTATACAAGGTGTTAAAAACTTGCTTCCTTATTAATGTTACAACTGCAATAGATAGAAATATGCAGTTTGCGGGAATCATCTATTGACGTAAAGGCACAATTTTTGTGAATTCAATGTAAAGTTCCTATTCACCCCTTTCTCCCTCTACCTTTGTTGCGTTATTGTATAATGGCTATTTGACGTAGAAATAAATAAACAAGTACCTTAACCTACAAATTTTAAACTGCAAGGTACCCCTTTTGAAAAAAGAAAAAGAATGGCGCAAACTAGAGGTCTCTACGTCATTCCTGTCAAAAGTTATGCCAGCTCAATAATTTAATTCCCCCCCCCTTTTTTGAGAAAATTGTTTTTTTTAACGGCTCCAGCTTGAAAACGGCAAGAGCTAGCAAAGGTTTGAAAAAACTTTTCATGGTCAGGAAATAATGTTTTACAAAACATTCTTAGAAGTGTTCGCACTCCTTCACCTTCAACAAAGACCCTTCTTCTATAATTTGTAAATTTCAAGATGCAGGAAGAAATTAATCAACACCGTTATTTTACTTGGTTTTCTGCAGAATAAAAGGAGCTACAAAGATTTTGGCTGAGAATTGTAACTGTGAGACGTTTAAGACGTAAGCACCTCTAATCTGACGTCATTGCCAGACACTGGCGATATTGTACCTTCCACCACTTCTACCAACTTTGTACAATAAGCCGCAGTTTGATAACAGTGTTTTTGTAGATACGCCAGTGATAGTGTTTTATATTCAAGTTGTCCTAACATTTTAGGTGTTGATCAGTTAAAATAGTCAGGGTTGTTTAAATTTCGCCACAGACCCGCAAAACAAGCGCATTTTTAATTAGTCTAGTTTGATTTTATCTCAAATATTTCCATAAATATGCCACTTTTTACCTAATTCAAAAAACATCAGATTAACGGAGTACCAAAGGTTTCTGCTACGGGGAAGGGGAAAAGGGTGAATAGTAAACATAATACTTTATTAGTATTAGTATTTGTATTTGTATTAGTATATGACCAATAGACCTATAGAATCATCATTAGTAAAAGATGTAGGCCTAATGCTATAATGGTCAAGTATTAAATTGTGATAAATTACTGTGATGTTTTGATAACACAAGTAAGCTATATTTCTTATTATAACTTGATAAGGAAACTTTTTGCTATTAATATGGATGATCTAGATCGTCTACATACACATCCGAGTGCAAATAACCATATTAGTTTCCTAGATTTTGTTTTTTCATGAAATATTTAAGTAAATAAATAAAACGTGTTTCTAAATAGACACTATACCATTTACTTTACATTTTAGATTAATTTAGCGGAACTTTTGATCGTTTGATTTTTGAACGAATCTAGGAATGTGTTTTTTCTCCACAAACAAATTCAATAGACCAGCGGTTTAGGACAAAATCTGTTAGTTGAAAGCTTCAATTTGTGTAAGTAGTAGTAGGCAGTAGTTACTGATTTTAATGTAGCTTGAGCTCCTTGATAATGTTTTCCCACACGCTTTAGAATGTTATATGGTTTGAGATGTAAAGAATTGCATGAGATAATCGATATGTTGTAAGTCAAGTACTGTAATATTATTACAGTAGTAGTGGCGAACTAGCAAAGAGACATCACTTTAGGCACGTTTTCCCCATAAGAATAACATGGGGATCATTTTTTGGCCACCAAAACCAAAAATCCTGATCTTTGCCTAAATATCCCTATATAATTGTCAAACCTTATTCCTTACTTATTCCCCATAAATATATTTGATATTAAGCTAAAAAGCTATTTCTTATATTTATTGACCCTTACAAGTGTAAATTTAGAGTAGTGACAATAGAAGAATATGACGTCACTTGGGGCGTTTTTCCCCATAAGAATAACATGGGGATCATTTTTTAGCCACTTTTTTCAAAAATCCTGATCTTTGCCTGTACACCCCTATATAAATGTTCAATGCCATTGTACAACTTCATTACTATTTTAAATCCACATCTATTCACATGTATATTCTCAAAATCGAGCGAGGTTTGTATGCGAACTCGGGCGTGCTCCCGGCTCACGGCGTGGGCATGCTCCCGACTTATGGTCAGGCTTCTCGCTCCTGACCCATGGTCGGTCTTCTCGTCTCTAGTGGCAGCTCTTGATTAAGTCCTGGGTGGGTGACCTCCTGTTGAAGTAATTTCTAGTTAAATTGTTTAACAATTTTTAATTTCTAGTAAAAATATTTTTGAAATTTTAAAAAAATTTGAAATTTTCGAAAAGTCTATAAATAGAAGTGACATTCGGGTGATATTTCATTCTGGACCATGAGGCCCACCTGTCAACACTGCTCCGTGTCGCTCTCCACCAAAAGTAACCTGATTCGCCACTACAATTTGATACATCAAATCAAGGTAAAACTGTGTAAAGTTTGTAATTTAATCTGTGATAGTAACATAGCTCTAAAATCTCATATATTACAAAATCACAAGACTTGTAATTTCTGTAAAACGAATGTTGTTGGACATTTTAAAAGACATGCCAATTCTTGCATAAAATGTCCATACACAATGATTAAATTTGTTGGTGAATCGATTAGAACTGAACTTAAAAATACTCTTCAGTCTTGTCCTCTGCCAATAAAATGGACTTTAGTAAGGAGAATTAAATTTATAAAATATTCAATGGATCAAAATGGACAATTAGTTAATGAAAAAGAATGTATTGCAAATTTTAGAAGCCTTACTACCTTAACTATTGAGAAGAGAGATTTAAAGCCTCAAATTGAAAATGCATTTTTAAAGATTGATGCATCCATACACAAATATCAAGCCCAAGGCAGTGGATGGATTTATGACCATACTAAATATTGGCAGTTACATGTTTACAAGTATAAGCCCCTAACTCCAAAGTCATACATTCCCACACCAAAAACTATTCAATCGAAACATGCAGTGTTAAATATAAAAAATGCTGATAATAAATGCTTCCTTTGGTCGATATTAGCAGCTTTATATCCAAGGAACTCTAATGAAAATGCTAATAGAGTCTCCAGCTATGTACCCTACATAGGTCAGCTGAATATGACAAACATTAAGTATCCTGTGAAAATATCTGATATAGATAAATTTGAAACACAAAATAATATAAGTGTAAATGTATTTGGAGTTGAAGACCAGAAATGTGTATATCCATTAAGAACAACCAAACTGAATAGTAATACTCACATCGATTTATTATTATTACAAGAAGGTCGTAAATCACATTATTGTTTAATTCGTGATTTTGATAAGTTAATGTTCCACTCTACAAAATATGACCATAAGAAGCATTTTTGTAAGTTGTGTTTGCAACATTTTTACACTAATGATATATTAGAACGTCACACAACGTATTGTAAAAACTTTGATGCCCAACGAGTGGAAATGTCTAAACAAGATACATTACAATTTAAAAACTATAAATATCAACTTAAAGCCCCATTTGTTATTTATGCAGATTTTGAATGCTTTATAAACTCTAACAACCATACTCCATCTGGATTTGCATTTGTCGTAGTAAAAGATTCTAAGATTATTTCTGAAGAGTTATATAGTGTCGAAAATGTTATGGATGTGTTTTTTGAAAGACTATTTCAGACTTACGATTATATTAAAAGTCAAATGGCGATATATATTCCCCTGGTAATGACTCCAGAGCAAGAGGCGTCGTTCCAAAACTCGACACATTGTTATATTTGTGAAAAGCCCCTATATTTTGATAGGGTGAGAGATCATTGCCATTCATCTGGCCAATACCGTGGAGCTGCCCACAATGATTGCAATTTAAACTATAAAGTAACAAAGAAAATCCCAGTATTCTTCCATAACTTGAAAAATTATGACGGTCATTTAATAATGCAACACTTGGGAAAATATGCAAAGTTAGATCGTAAATTAAATTGCATAGCCAAGGATATGGAAAAGTACATTTCATTCTCTATTGATGATTTAGTATTTTTAGATTCCTATAACTTTTTGTCCCTTCCATTATACAAATTAGCTTCCAATTTAAATACATTTAGATTTATAGACAATCCACTACTACAACGTAAAGGTGTATATCCCTATGAATATATGACGGGACCAGATAAGTTCGCAGAGTCTCTACCCCCAAAAGAAGCATTCTATAGCACTCTAACTAAAGAACATATCTCTTCCAACGAATACGAACATGCTAAAAATGTCTGGACCCATTTTAATATAAATAATTTACAAGAATATCATGATTTATATCTTAAAACAGACGTATTGCTACTGGCTGATGTGTTTGAGACATTTAGAGACCTGTGTTTAAAAGATTATAAACTTGACCCCGTACATATGTATTCACTCCCTGGACTAACATGGGAGGCCTGTCTTAGAATGACCGGTATAAAATTACAATTATTTCAAGATATTGACATGCATTTGTTCATAGAAAGTGCAATCAGAGGAGGAGTCAGTATGATTTCCACACGTTATGCTAAAGCCAATAATAGATATATGGGCGAATACTATGACCCCAATCAAGAAAGTGTGTATTTAATATATTTAGATTGTAACTCGCTATACTCCACAGCAATGTGTGAGCCACTACCTGTGGATGGATTTCGTTGGACTAATGAGATAGACTACAAATACAATCAAAATGATGAGTTTGGATACATTTTAGAAGTTGATTTAAAATATGATAAAAGCTTACATGATTTACATAATGACTACCCATTAGCACCTGAGAAAATGAATGGCAAATTAATGCCGAATTTAAATGACAAAACTAAATATATTTTACATTATAAAGCATTACAAAAATATGAGGAATTGGGTTTGATTGTTACAAAATACCATAGAATTTTAAAATTTAGACAGTCTAAATGGCTTGCGCCCTATATTAATTTTAATATTGAAAAACGCAAATGTGCTAAAACTGATTTCGAAAAAGACTTTTATAAATTGTTAAATAATAGTCTCTTTGGTCGAACAATCATGAATCAACGCAAGTTTCGTGATATATATCTCAAGGATGAGTCACTATTAACAAAATATGTCACTAATCCAAGGTTTGACTGTAGCAAAAAGTTTGATAACAATTTACATGCTATACATTTAAATAAATTAGTTGTAAAGTTTAATAAACCAATATATTTGGGAATGACCATTTTGGATATTAGTAAAGTAATAATGTATGATTTCCACTATAATTATATGTCAAAATTTAAGAATAAAAGATTTCTAATGACAGATACAGATTCATTAATGTATGCTATAGTTACAGAGGACTTTTACAAGGAAATAGAATGTGACTTACACTATTTTGACACCTCTGGATATAGTAAAGACCATTTCTTATACTCTGATAAAAATAAAAAAGTCACTGGAAAGTTTAAAGATGAATTAGGTGGTCATATTATGTATGAATATTGTGGTTTAAGACCAAAGTTATATTCTTACATTCCTCTAAAATGGTTATATGAAGAAGACAAGCAAGCTTTAGAGGTGAAGAAAGCTAAAGGAGCTGATGGTGCCACTGTTAAACATCTCCTCAGACATCAACATTATTTGAACTGTCTTGCAACTGGGCAAGATTACTATGAGAATGTGACAAGAATTAAATCTACAAATCATCATCTTCAAACCTTGACCATGAACAAGAAAGTACTATCCTTTGACGATGACAAGAGGTTTATTCTTGAAGATGGCATTAATACTCTTGCGCTTGGTCATTATAAAATTGATCAAACATGAATTGTATGTGTAGATATATAATAAATACAAATGTTAAAAAACTCCAGTCTTTTATTTATTTACCCTTACCATCCTCTTGATAGAATTGGTCAAACATAAATCTATATTTACCATTATTCTTTGACCTTTCTTTGTCTATTACGAAAAAGCCATATTTAGTTTTATCCCAACATTGGTGGCAGAGATTTCTAAATTGGTTAAATGAAAAGTCATTACCAACATGATTGTTATATACATGTTTTAAATTTAAATCATCTTGTTTGAATAATATTAGGAAATTTACATTATCACGTAAATGTTTGTGTACTTTGCTGTAAGATTGACACAAGTAAAAACAGTTAATATTTTTATGTCGACCCATTGAGAAAAATTGTGTAATATTTTGACTATTTATGTCATCAAATACAACAACTGACTGTGATTTTACATCATTTGGTGTGATTTCACAGTCAGTAAACGTGTGTAATTTCACTTCATCACACAAACTAAATATTTCAATTATTTTTTTATATTTTTCTTGTTCTAATGATTTAGATATTAAATATAAGTTTGTAAATTTTAATCCTTCCTTTCTTACAATTAAGTTATAAATTACAACCGTCTTCCCACTTCCACTTGGACCGCAAATAACACATCGAATATTGGTAGGAAATAGACCCAACTTCTTTGGTATATTTTCCTTAGTATGTACTATTTTAAATTTATGTTTTTGTTGAATAAAAGACATTTTTTATATAATAAAAATGGTAAAAAATGATAATAAGAAAACATGTAAAAAGGGCAAAGGTTTATTCCTAAAGCCTTACAGAGGTCGAGGGTTATTGAATACTCTTATAAATAACCTTCCATTTCCACTTCACATACCATCATATCGGTACTGTGGACCTGGAACGAATATACGTGAGAATCTAGCTAAAAATGTACCTCCAAAAAATAAACTAGACTCTTATTGTAAAGAGCATGACATATTCTACATGAATAATCCTGATACCGCTGCTCGGAACAAAGCAGACATGAGATTAGCAGACTTAGCTTGGACTAGAGTAACGGCCAATGATGCAAATCTTGCTGAAAGAGCAGCTGCTTATGCCGTGACAAATTTGATGAAGGCAAAAGCAAAAATGGGAATGGGATTAAAATTTAATAAAAAAGATGGACAACTACCAGCTGTTAGAGGCCGCAAAAGACGTGCCTCACTTCAGGGGAGTGTACCTAAAAAGCGAGCTAAAAAATCTAACACCAAGAGTAAAAGAGTGCGGAATAGTTAATTTAGACAGTTCATCTGGCACACATTGGACAGCTTATCGTAAAAATAAGGATATTGTAATTTATTTTGATCCATTTGGAATCCAACCTCCAAAAGAAGTAATTAAATATTTTGAGGGATATAAAATATTCTATACAACCGATCAAATACAAGATTTAAATAGTTCTATTTGTGGAATTTTATGTTTATCATTCATAAAAAATATTTCTTTATAAAAATGGATTCATTTACCATAACATTTTCGGGTACAGAGTCAGAGCTAAAGTCAGTATTCTTTCCTCCCATAGAATTAAATGATGATTATGTAATTGGATTGGTAGATTTTCAAAGTTATAATTCTATATTTAATGTTAAAAAACCACTAAATACTTTAACATATTACAAAGTAGAGAAAATGACATTACCAAAAGGAGAGATCTCTGTCGATGATTTAAACCAGTTATTAAATGGTAAACTTAAAGTTATAATAGATAAAAATGGAGAAGCATTAATTAATACTAAATCTAAACTTTTATTCAAAGGGCTTATTCCAAAATTAAATCAACTTAAAGGCAACAAATTAACCATTAGAGAAGGTGATGATGTTTTCTATTATGATCACAATGCTCCAGTTACAATAGAAATTTCTGAAGGAACATATGAGGTGGTTGAGCTTGCAAAGGAAATTCAAAAGCAAATCCCAGACTTTTTCCTTACAGCTAATAATAAAACTATGAAAGCTACATTACTTTCTAGCCACGTGTTTGATTTTACAAAACCATGTTTAGGGTCTGTTTTATTGGGATTTAAAGGTGTTTCTACTCCTGGTGTTCAGTTTGAATCTACAAATAAAATAAACATTAATAATGTAAATGTGATTAGAGTAAAATGTAATATTGCAAACGGGTCCTATTTAAATGGCAACAAATCACACACCATACATAGCTTTTATCCAGAAGCTCCTCCTGGCTACAAAATTATCGAAGTTCCAAGAAATATTATATATTTTCCTGTAAATAAGAGAAGTTTAGATGTTGTCAGTATTACATTTGCCGATCAACACGACAAGGCAATTGACTTTAACGGAGAAGAAACTACAATTACTTGTCATATAAAAAAGATATGAGAATTTATAAGAATTTATCTATAAGTGTACAAAATGCTAGGTTCCTAAAATCAATAGGACTAAAGTTAAAATTTTCTATTAATAAAAATGGAAGATTTTCTAGACGTTACAGGGAAATCCCAATTCGACGATAGTGTGGTTAAAATTACAAATCACTCCTATGTTCCCCACAATACTTTAGCAATAAATAATTCTGATGAAATTCGAATATGTATTAATAATCAAGATTTGCTAACTCTCCCATGTAGGAGTTATCTGTATATTAAGGGAGAAATTGAAAATCATGATAAAGGTCATTTTATAAATAATGCATTTGCGTTCTTATTTGATGAAATTAGATACGAAGTTGCAGGTAAAGAAATAGACATTGTAAGAAACCCAGGAATTTCTAGTCTTATGAAAATATTGAGCTCTTACAATAAAACTACTAAATTGTCAAATGTGGCATTTGATTCTGACACAAATTTAAAAGATTTCCATAAAGGTGGTAAGTTTAGTACATGTTTGCCATTAGAGCTGTTAATGGGTGTATTTGAGGATTTTAATAAGGTATTAGTAAATGTCAAACAAGAATTGGTGTTGAAAAGATCCAAAAATGATTTGAATTGTATATTAACAACTGCTAGTGCTCCAGCCAGTGGCACTGCTGATATGATTCCCAAAATTACACTTAACTCAATTCAATGGGTGATGCCACATGTGACACCATCAGATGGGGAGAAGTTACAATTACAAAAGATGTTATTGCAAAATAAAAATTTGCAAATTGCATTTAGAAGTTTAGAGTTGCATGAACTTCCATCATATCCCAATACTACAAGACATACATGGTCAGTAAAGACATCTTCAAGTTTGCAGAAGCCTAGGTATATTATATTTGGTTTTCAAACAGCAAGGGATAATAGTGCACGAAAAAGAACTGATGAATTTGATCACTGTAAGTTAAAAAATCTCAAAGTATTTCTAAACTCTGAATATTATCCTTATAGTGATTTAAATCTCGATTTTGAAAATGGAGATGTCTCTAAAGCTTATGAGATGTTTATGAGGTTTAGAGAGACTTACTACACTACTATCCCAGATCCTATGATTAGTAGGGCTGAGTTTATAAAGAAATATCCACTAATTGTAATAGATTGTTCTAGACAGAACGAAACAATGAAGGAAGGAATTGTTGATATTAAATTAGAGATTGAAACTGCAGAAAATGTACCAGCAAATACATCTGCATATTGTTTGATAATACATGATAAAGTGTTTGAGTACAATCCTTTGTCAAATGAGATAAATAAAATTTAAATAAAAGATGAAAAACATTCAACAAGAATTGGTTGACTCTGCAAATCAAATACGAGAGAAATATAGAGCTTTAAAACGTGGCAAATTTCTAGAGGCTGAAGAGAGGTTCCAAACATTCCAACCTTTAATAGAGCCATTACAAGAATTTAAAAAAATCGCCAAAACAGAGAGGCCTCGAATGGAGATACTCCCAATGACTCCATCTAGAATATCAATGATACCAAGATTACAACAATCCACCCCACAGAAATTAGATTTTGGTCTTTTAGCATCAGACTATTTAGGAAATTACCTCAGTAAAAGTAGTATGACAGACACTACATATGGTATTAGACGAGAAGCAAATAAATTTTTTATTGGAAATAAGGAAGTTGATATTGCCAATGATGATGTTACAGTTGCAAATAAAACTTACAAGGGGACAAAAGGCTTGTGGCAGTTGTTAACTTTAAAAGAACCTGAGGATTATACTCCGGCTGATTTGCAAAATTATAAAGAAATTTTGGAAGCTACAAATGGGCATTTAAAGAGTTACAAAGATGGTGCACCAATTTCAAGTAATAGACATACTAAATATCTTAATATAATTAAACCTCTATTTAAATCTGTTGGTGAAGGTTTGAGACAAGTGACTGGTAATAAAATAGACTATATTTATTGGGATGATCCTAATGAGCTTGTAGATAGGTTAAGACTTCTTTGGCTAAGTCGCCAAGCCGGTAACTCAGGAGTGGATAATGAAATAGATTCCATTATTGAGGAATTGAGAGAAAGTGGTATTATTTATTAAATAAAAATATGTTTATAGATAAATTTTATCGTTTATATAATCCATATAATAAGCCTGCAGAACCCAGGGCTAGTCATGAACCTACTTTAAATTTACAAGACGATAGTTGGAATGGTTTAAACCGTAAAATTGGTAATGTTAAAGATGGGGAGATTGTAGATGATGTATCAACTTTGGGACAGACATTAACTAGAAAAGGTGATGTCTTTTTACAAGGTAAAACTAAATATGAGTTTTTAGAATCTAAGAATAAAAATTGGAATGCTAAAAAACAGAAAATTACTTATGTGAAAAAAGGTGAAAGTTTAGATGATGTGCCCACTTTACAACAGACTTTAATACGTAAAGACGGTGGTACATTTGTACAAGACAATAATAATTATGAATTTTTAGAATCAGAGAATGGTGTTTGGAATGCTAAGAAACGGAAAATTACTAATGTAGAAAAGGGTGAAAGTTTAAATGATGTGCCCACTTTACAACAGACTTTAATACGAAAAGAAGATGGTAAATTTGTACAAGACGATAATAATTATGAATTTTTAGAATCTGAGAATGGTGTTTGGAATGCTAAGAAACAGAAACTTAGCAATTTGATGGAAGGTACAGATAGTAAAGATGCTGTGAATGTTTCACAAGTTCCAAAAATGGAAGCAGGCTATTGGGATTTTAATAATAAAAGGTTAGTACGTGTAAAACCCGCCGTTGATGACACTGACTGTGTTACAAAAGAACAGACTATAACTTTTGATAAAAAAGAAAAATGTTGGGATGCCAAAAAACAATTTATAAGGAATCTGCCAAAGGGGGAATATTTAGATGATATTTGTTTAATGTCACAAGCTATGTATTATGATAGATCAAAATTTGTATATGCAGGAAGAAAATTTAATTTGATGGAATACAATCCTGATTTATTAGTTGCCGACCCTACATCTTTGAGTGGATTTAAGTATATAGATAATAGACCTTATATACCAGAAAACTATGTATTTAAAAGAATGGAAGATAATCTATTGATTGGGGCTAATGGTAATATATTTACAGTACAAGGAAAGAGTGATGTTATAAAAAATGAATGAAATTGCATACGAACTTCATAAGCCTGCAAGAAAGAATTTCATTAGAAGATCTTTTAAAGTATTAGGTATAAACGAAACCTTACAAATAGATTTAATTGATATGCAAAACTATGCTAGAGAAAATTCTGGCAATAAATATATTTTAACTTTAATAGATACATTTTCTAAAAAAGCTTATGCTGCTCCGCTAAAGAATAAGACAGGGTTGGTGGTTACAGAAGCCATTAAAACCATTCTACCAAAGGGGGTTAAAAACATTCAATCTGACAATGGAAAAGAATTTTTTAATCAATATTTTAGCAAACTAATGAAAAACTTAAATATTAATCACTATCACACATTTTCTACAACTAAGGCTGCAATTGTGGAGAGGTTTCAGAGAACTTTAAAGAATTGGTTATATAGGGAATTTAGTGCTCAGGGGAGTTATAAATGGTTGGATTTACTTCCAAAGTTAATTCGAAAATATAATAATAAGGTGCATAGATCTATAGGAATGAAGCCTAACCAAGTGAATATTAAGAATAGTAAATATGTGCATGAGACTTTGACTTCTAAAGTAGTGCAAGTTAAGAAGCCAAGATATAAGGTGGGTGATAGCGTGAGAATTTCCAAGTATAAACATGTTTTTAGTAAAGGTTATACCCCAAATTGGACAGGTGAGCTATTTACAATAGCAGAAGTTAAGAATACAAAGCCTGTGACTTATATCTTGAATGATGAAAATGGCAATATAATCAGGGGAGGCTTCTATACAGAGGAGTTGTTAAAGACCAAATATAAAGACATGTATTTAATAGAAAAGGTAATTAGAAGGAAGGGTGATTTATTGTATGTCAAATGGCTTGGGTTCCCAAGTAGTCAGAATTCATGGATTTCCACTAAGGATATCCAAGGGAGCGCGCCGTGAGCTGGGAGCACGTGCAAACCTCGCACTATCAAGTTGATGATTTTGAGAATATACTTGTGAATGCATGTGGATTTGAAATAGTAATGAAGTTATACAATGGTATTGAACATTTATATTGGGGTGTACAGGCGAAGATCAGGATTTTTGGATTTGGTGGCTAAAAAATGATCCCCATGTTATTCTTATGGGGAAAAACGCCCCAAGTGACGTCATATTCTTCTATTGTCACTACTCTAAATTTACACTTGTAAGGGTCAATAAATATAAGAAATAGCTTTTTAGCTTAATATCAAATATATTTATGGGGAATAAGTAAGGAATAAGGTTTGACAATTATATAGGGATATTTAGGCAAAGATCAGGATTTTTGGTTTTGGTGGCCAAAAAATGATCCCCATGTTATTCTTATGGGGAAAACGTGCCTAAAGTGATGTCTCTTTGCTAGTTCGCCACTACTTACAGTATTATTTTTTAAGTCATGCTCCTATCGATTTTAAATCCACCCCCTATACGAAACTGTAGGTAAGGTAGTATGAGAAAATAGAAATAAAACGTGAATCTATTTATCATTACAACTCACGATACTTAAACCAGCTCATACAAATGAAGCTGTATTGTTATTTACCACTAAACACGACTATAAAGACAAACATACTGTTCATATTGAAGTACAATGTTAGAGGGGAGTGGGTTGGTTATTACCATAAACTGTAATTTTGTTTTAGCACCTCTTCTCTCAGACCCACCTAAGAGTCATGTCACGTCCTCACCTCGGAAAAACAAATTTTCTCCTTAGTTTGTCAGGTTTATTGGTATTCTAGGAGAGAATTTGACACTTAACATTTGACCTATGAGTTATACGTGTACACAAACAGGGTCTTAATCATTATCAATCATGGCCTTATCAATGATTGTCTTATTATTGATTGTCTTATTATTGATTGTCTTATCATTTAACAAAGTTTTTTATTGTTTTATTCTTTATATGACTAAAATGATTGACTCAATCCAGATGTGTATGATATATCCTAAGATTTTGCTCACAATTTCCTTTACCGGTAAGCTTAAAGCGTACTTGTATCATTGAAAGAAAAGTATTGTGTGCACAAATTTGTTAAAAACATTTGGCGTGATAAGTAAAAAAAGTGTATTTTCTTCTTTTACATTTTTTTTGTTTGGTCGGATTTTAGCTTACCTGTCACAGAAAGGAGACAACAGTCTTTTAATTATTTCATGTGAGTAATTCTCATTTAATAAATTATTGTAATGTATTGCTTAGTATATAGTCACTACAGTTTGTTTCCTCAAATGGTTTGGTTTGGTATCCATAGATTATTTTGCCTTTTTCCCCGTCCCAACCATCTTTCAATCCTGTAAATGACGGGCCATCGAAATATTGCTGTGTTATAGTAATATTTTAAGAATCGCAAGGATGTTGAACTAATGCATTATAAACGTTGAGGTAATAGAGAAACTGGCATTTGATTGCACTATTGAAAGATTGAATTACATTTTCTTAATATCTAATGTCTATTTCAACTTAACCTACTGTAAATATTGCAACAACCCTTCATAAATAAAAATTAACAACAGCATATTGAGTTTTCACATTATAACTGTAGGACCATAAGCAAAAGACAAAACAATATTCAGCCTAAAGCCGATTGTATATGCAATCATCGGCAGAAGTCGTAAAAACAAATACATGTAATGTTTGAATTTCTGTTTTTGGAATGTCACATAATATAAAATAACACAAGAGCGAATACCCAGAAGCACCCTCATATTTCAACCCACATGACAAACATCGTCAAACGACTCCAGACGACATAATCTTTTGAGATAGAGGGAGGGATGAGGGGGGATATGTGAAAGTTGATGGGTGTAAAAGCCAAACAGGAAAAGTGGGAAAGAGAGTGATTTGGGAAGATAATTTTTGAAAGCGAGTGTTTATTAGGTTTAAAATAAACATTTTGAATAACACTATTTGTGTTTATGTTCAGTTTTTGGTAGGTAAGGGCTGTAAATTAAACTCGTTATTTGTACAACACACTTTATAGGTAAATGGAACAAAAATTATTTACCAACTAGTTCAAGAGTATTTTTTTGCAAAAATAGTTGAAATTTAAATTTGTAACCTGGTTTTACATACTATTCACTAATTATGCTGAAATTTGAACACAGCCTAAGTTATAAATTATAAACATCAACTGTATTCCACATTCAAACTACACGTAGTATAAAATATCAATGTAAATTTAATCGTATAGAAAACAAACTAAGGGAAAATACAAATTTGTTCATAGACAAATAACAAAAGAGGTTTAAATTTGTTTGTCTGGAAAGAAAAACGTGACTTGAGATTGAATTGGAAATTGGTGAGGTGAAAAGTGGATTCTGAAAACACATTTCTTGCCACGAGTTTAATTTGATATACAGTTACTTTATTTACAAACTTGAGTAAAAAAAATAAAGACCATAAAATTTTCAACAAGATTTAAACGTAAACATGGTGTGCTAATTTTCATTTTTTTATTTTCACTGGATTCAACCAATAAAAGTGGTTATGCTTACTAGCAAACTTTGTGCAGGTTTTTTTGTAAATTGATAGGCATTTTACTTATTGATTAACAAAATTAAGGTTTATTACAATCGAATTAACTTTGAAAAGTACACCTTTTAGCGAATTTCCCATATAGGGAATAAGCTATTACCGTAGTACTCATGGTAAGACCTGGACCCGGGACCGATTTTTTAGCGCGATAACTCGAGAAAATCATGCTGGTTCACGAACTCATTCAAGTTTATCCCGCCTTACACCTTTAAACCAAATTTCATAAAAATCTGACAAACATTACGCGAGTTATCGCGTTCACAGATAAATATATACAACTCTATATAAACATTTGAACGAATGGTGTTTTTGGCCTCTGGTGACATCGAAATAAAAAAGTAAATCGGTCCCGGGCCTAGGTCTTACCGGGACCTAAGGTAATAGCTACTTCCCTATTACAAATTCGCTAAAATGAGTCATTCAATACAATTCAAATATAATACAAATTGTACCAGGCTTAATAAAGAAAGAAAACATTTTATGCAATGTAATATTTAGAGTGGTTAGTTTGCTGGTCTAATGCCCAAGTGATGCTTCCTGAATTACCTCATTCTTAGCCTAAATTATCCTCATTTGTTGTGTGTTGTCCTGAACATCTTCATTTGTTATATGTTAGACGAAAAATACCTCTTCACTTGTTCATTTTATTATATCAAATTATGTAAGGATAGATTAATTAAGTAGGCTAATTATTTCGTAACTTCTTTAAAGAATCTGAAGAAGTATATAAGCAAACGACCTCAAAGTACAATAAGTTTGATCAATTAACACCAAGTGAATAAATCAATTAACAAAATTGAACGGTTATATTACAAGTAAATACCCCCGCCGCAGCAAACCTGCAGACTAAGCGAATTTCCATTTCCCTAAATGGATTTACACTAAAATGTCTCCTTAAAAATATCACATTTATTCCCTATTTAAATAGAATCAGTTTAAAACATACTTAGGTTTGCTGCAACAGGGAGGGTAAAAGTGTTTTTTTATGTAAAATGTTAATAGTTAGTAAGAAATAAAAACATTTTCCAAATTTGGGCAAAATATGTTAATAAACAAGCACACTACAACGGTTTACTTATTCTCCATAAGAATAACATGAAAATTTTAAATTAACATTTTTTTGGAATTTTCTCCGTAACCATTAGGCGCATTATAACGCTTCAATATACTAAATTATTTGTTTTTTTAAGCTCTACAAAATAGTTTGTAAAGAAATTTCAAAATTTTATGTTTTTTGGGTCAAAAATAGGAAAAACCCATTTTTACCCCATAAAAGCCCCCATAAACCCCTGTTCCCATGGTCCGATCATGCTGGTTCGCGAACTCGTTCGAATAAACGTAGGTTTACACGTTTGTACCAAATTACATCAAAATCGGATTATTTTTGCTCGAGTTATCGCGCTAACGGACACACACACACACATATATATATATATATATATATATATATATATATATGAATTTGAACGGATGGTGTTTTTGGCCTCTAGGGACCTCAAAACGAAAAAAAAATCGGTCCCGGGTCCAGGTCTTACCATGAGTACTACGGTAATAGCTTATTCCCTATATGGGAAATTCGCTAAAACGATCCGATTTTGATCAAATTTGGTACAAACGTGTAAACCTACGTTTATTCAAACGAGTTCGCGAACCAGCATGATCGGACCATGGGAACGGGGGTTTATGGGGGGTTTTATGGGGTAAAAATGGGTTTTTCCCACTTTTGACAAAAAAAAATAAAATTTTTCAATTTCTTTCCAAACTATTTTGTAGAGCTTATAAAAACAAATAATTTAGTATATTGAAGCGTTATAATGCACCAAATGGTTACGGAGAAAATTTCAAAAAATTGGAAATTTAAAATTCCCATGTTATTCTTATGGAGAATAAGTAAACTGTTGTAGTTTGCTTGTTTATTAACATTTTTTGCCCAAATTTGAAAAATGTTTTTATTTCTTACTAACTATTAAAATTTTACATAAAAAACACTTTTACCCTCCCTGTTGCAGCAAACCTAAGTATGTGTTACACTGATTCTATTTAAATAGGGAATAAATGTGATATTTTTAAGGAGACATTTTAGTGTAAATCCACTCAGGCAAATGGAAATTCGCTTAGTCTGCAGGTTTGCTGAAGCGGGGGTATTTAAAACATTAATTGGGACATTCTGTGCATTTATAAAATACAAATACATTTCAATTCTGATAACTTGTTTAACAGTCTCCACTATAAAATGAATTGGATCGTAAGGCAAGTCTGAGATTTTAAATATCATTATTTATGTTTCTAGTTTAAGAGCTCACAAGTATTTTCCACTAACTAGGGAAAAGTGAGGTAGAAAGTTACGGGAGTCTAAGACCTGTATATGAAGGCTGAAGCGTTAAATCCCTAAAACTCCGCTCTGAAACAAAACGCGCACGAGACTTTTAAAACTTGGATTTGAAGGCACAACTTAGCGAAGGTTTTAGGCAACAATCCAAGTTTTAGGCAGCACTTTCTATCATATTTCTATTGTTGATAAATTTTTCATGACTCGACTTTTTACTTAGTTTTAAAGATATGACTCTTTTTGAAATAAGGCTCCAAAAGACGAAATTGAAATAAGAATTGATCCAGTTTGCAATGGTAATGAAATGTTTCTTAGAATAAAATGTAATACAAAACTAACATGTCTTAGGAGAATAGCTGAGGGTGAAACCATTTTCAAATTTGGAGTAATAAATTTACCTCTTGATCTATTTAAAATATCTGTACTACTAGTTTGACAGTGATAACATTTCATGCTTGATTTTTCTCTGCACTAAGTTCAATCATTGATTTATAGTCATTGAGGGTTTTCTGAATCCTATTGGGTAAGCTTTATTTATTTTATTAGAAGAAGTGAATGGAATTTAAAGTTATGGTTTTCAATTTTACAAAATATGTTTTAATAATTTTGTGTTTCTTGCATAAATTAAATTCTGACATTGAAGTAAAATTTGGTCATTATACAATACATACTTGTACAGCATTTTTCTCTTGTTTTGAGGGTTGTTGACCTGTTTAAGTAATACTTAACATTCTCTCAATAGTTATCAATAAAAAAACTGCTCAAGCATTTTGGGAAAAGTTGGCAACTACGCACGTACATAAATTTTCGATTCTCGCACTGCTGCTGATATTTATAGACAACGACACAACTGTAGAATCCTTTGAATTGAATTGTGTTGGATAAATCATTGGTATTGTACTAAACAACACAGGCATGAGCTGGCAATATTTTTCAACATTTTAGTAACCTAAATTCTCTCTGGTGTTTGAAATAAATTATTAAGGTCAAACGTCAGAACAATTTAAAGGACTGATAAGAACTTAAATAAGAAATACTAGTTTTATGAAAAATAGAACAATACAGTACTAAACACAAACATTACATTAAAATTTAACAGTGACTTCTTTTTGGAACCCCTAAAAATGAAATTTTTTACACAAAAGTAATTTAATTTTATCTTCTTAAGAAGTGATTTTACAAAGTCAAATTAAAGGTGAAAACTCACTCCAAATACTGGAACCTTATCTGTAAATATTTAAATTGAATCCTGTAAAGATTGTTGTAATATTTTAGAGTGCTAGTAAGAGTAGAGGCTTTTTAAAAGAAGCAATTGTGATATGAAGTTGTTTACTTTAGATACAGGTGTATCATCTCTTATTACAGTATCTAACAAACATATTCTTTCGGTGTAGTGTGTAATGACTTGATGAACAAAGTTTTGACTACATTATAACAAATTATTGTAGAATGAATGATTTTTTAAATTCGAACAAAAACAGTAACACAACATTATGATGTAAGCTAAGGTATTTCACAAGTTATATAATAGTTATCACTTTTGACTTAAGAAAATATAATTCATACTTTGATAACGTTTTTTTTTGGATTGTTGGTAATTTTTTTAAACCCAAAAACAAACAAAAATATCCCCAGTTCGTCCCTTTATTGTTTACCATCACTGCAATACCAAAGATTTATCTAACACAATTCAATTCAAGTGTTTGTCTCCAGGCGTATTATAGTCCATAAATATCCACACCACGGGAATCGGAAATATATACTTTTGTTGTTGCCAACTTTTCCCCATATATAATAACTCTGCACAGTTTTTGTACAATCAATTGCCGAAATGTTGAGTTCTTTGTAGTTATAAACTACGCTAACATAAGCATTGGGAAGTATTAAACTACGCAATGTAATAATTCAAATTGTTAATAGTTAAACAATAGATTAAAAAATAATCCATTTAAAAATGTATCTAGTTTGATAAAAAAAAAAAAAAAAAAAAAAACGACCAGTGAATACGAGGGTGTCAATGCCACTAAGAAATAGCTTATTCCCTATATGGGAAATTCGCTAAAAGTTTGGTGTTTATTAGTAGTTGGAGGGTATGTCTACCAGTTAGCAGTTATTATTGTTCCTGTCCAAGCATTGGCTAGTAAACAGGTTTACAATATTGGCCGCTATGGGGACTAAATACAAATAAGCCCAGTCGTGAAAGAACAGGGTGAGTAAAAAACACAACATTTCTAAATAGATATACATAGACTATAAAGATTTTTTGAGACCCTTAAAATTCTAAACTCCCCAAAAGTTGTGCTCAAAACCAAGTTTTCACAAGTGAAATACAAGTCAAGTTTCAGAGGTGAAGTTTTACGCAAGACTTACACTTTCTCCCTTCATCTGCAGTTGCCAGGTTCTTGTAAATTTTCCCTCACTTTAACTTATCATCCTTTATCAACTGTAAACGCACGTTTTGTATTTTCACGCAACCCTCTTTTCGTTTTAAAGTATTCATATAGGGTACTTTGTTATAGGAGAATGGTAATATTTTACTTGTGTAAATAACATTTTATTTTGACAGTTTTCTTTTTTCATGGCTGGATATGTAATGAACATATTCATTTGAAAAATAGCAAAATTCCTCATGATGTATCTATAAATGATATAATTTATTGTATAAAACCGTTTATAAATTTTAGTAAAACTTCCACAACCCCATGTAGACATTATTGGGGTCTCCAGAGTAGAACTTACATGGTGTGTAATTGTTTTGACTTTGTTCAGTTGGCCATCCTTTCTCTTCGAAGGAGAAACAAGGAACTACACCTAAGACCACGATAGAGCTATAATTGCTAACCACATTTTTGCAATGGTTACTGAAGAATAAATGACCTTATTATTTTGTTAAAGTTTCATTAGGATTAATTACATCAACTATAATAATAAAACACATATTACGTACGGAAACAAGCATATATAAAAATGTTTGAGTTTTCCAATGTCATTAGCATTAGTTAACATCTAACAAACGTTAGTTAAGGAAACTGTTTAATAAAACAAGGATTGTCATATCCTCAATTAGTTAGATGTTAGGAATTTTTGTATTACAATTCAGTTCTCCATAAAAAAAAAGTTTTTCTATAAGAATTTGTGAATTTTTAATATTTTTTGTAAGAAGACGGCCCTAACCCGTATAATAGATGTTAAAACTTGATGGTATTATGGTTCAGATAATAATATAAGTTTCATGTTTATCTATTATTTGTAAATTTAAAGTGATGGATGTAATTTAAATGGTTCTTGTTCAAATCAATTTAGGTATGTTGTTTGCTAGTTCGACGAGCTCGCCAAGTATGAAACTTGACCCGAATCTTCTCAAAACACGTAAAACTAGTGAAAATCCAATCCAGTGAAAGTAATCTGATTGTGTTTCCTTGAAACGTGATTTTCTAAAGTCAGCTTCAGTCTAACAACTCAGTCCAATCTCTTCGGTTTGGATTTATCTTTATCTCTGTAAATATTTAGATTGGATCCCACACAGATTGTTTACTTTTGTGGTTGGGACGAAAAGGAAATATTTTACCAGACTTTCTACTTTAAAATTATGTTTTTTCTTGTTTTTGAATGCAATGATCGGTGATAAAATCGATTAAATATATATGATTAAATAAATTGCAAACTATACATTAAATTGACCTTTTTACAATGACTTTTAAGGCGAAGCTGCGTGGAGGATGAGTGTTGAGTTAATGAGATGACGGCTTTGTTACTGAGATCAGCTGATTGTTTAACAAGACAATTTAGTAAAAGCCCGACAATTAAGGACAATTGGGTCCTTAATTAATATTAGTTTTAAAACAATTGAAAATTTGAAAATAAATGCTAATTTTTGAAAGTAGGGCCAATTTTTGGGGGTGAAGGGGTATAATTTTCGGAAAACTCCTAAGAGTGTCTTGTGGAAAATTTAATTCCTGACCATGAAAATTCTTTCAAATCCTTGCTATCTCTTACCGCGTTCTAGATAAAGCCGTTTGTAAAAACACTTTTGTTGTTTTCAGATGTCCGCCATTTTAGATTTTTGGGGGGCTAAAATTTGAAAATGGGACTTTTGGATATTCTCCGTGAAACTCAAGAGCTTCCTCTTTCTAACAGTGTATTGTTCGATCAAATC
Organism: Macrosteles quadrilineatus; assembly: GCF_028750875.1. Classification (NCBI taxonomy): domain Eukaryota; kingdom Metazoa; phylum Arthropoda; class Insecta; order Hemiptera; family Cicadellidae; genus Macrosteles; species Macrosteles quadrilineatus. The sequence continues at coordinate 10,132,211 of NW_026542601.1, read as the reverse complement.
GAATTCTTAGATGAGTAGCTATGATTTTTAAAAATAGGATGATTCTTTTTTAAACACCCTGTATTTTGCAGCTTAATCACAAACCTAACTAATAGTTCAATTAAGACTAAACCTTAATAGTAATCTTTAGGTTTTTACTTACATTGGTTTGTTTTTTGGTTATGAATGTCCACCACCAGCTAGATCAGAATACTGAAGATTTTTTACCATCTGTACGGGTTGTATAATTTAAATAAACGGATTAATTCATTAATCCTGTCCCAAGAACAACCCTTGAGTTACATGAAATGCTAACCAGCATAGGATTCTCCTGATATATGAAAAAACAAGATTCTAGCTTGACTTTAAGGAAAATCAGCTATAGCATAAACTATTTACTGATTGAAGTAAAGATTATAATATTGAACAGCATTGTACCTGGCTTCGGTCTATATTTCAATGCGACCATAATCAACACCTCTCTTAAACTATGACTCAAATCACCCACCATGGGTAATATGACATAGCACGACGGACTTAGCAAATTATTCCTTATAAATGACAAAGATGAAATTTCTTGGGAGAAAATCTCTAGTATACTCTTAATCGCGTTCTCTCTTAAGTACCCCTGGAATCACATGTATATAAGAATAGCTTAATAAACTGTTATAAATATATTTTAAAAAGTTAAAATACTATTTTTCCTTTGATTAAAAGTATCAGATATACTGCGAGTGTCCATAGATTGTTTAATATTTTGCATAAAAACCCCAATATGAGTTGTACCACATCAAAATAACGTATACATATATTTTGCAACTGTAAAGTTCATAGAAATGGAACTGGATTGTGGTGGAAGCATGGCTGAACAGGGTGAAGTTATGAAGAGAATAATGCAGTTAGTGGCTTATTTTCACCCCTCCAACACAAAGCTTTTGATTTGTGGGCAACCCCTATAGTCGCTCCCACAACCAAACTAGTGGACTTTACTGCTCTCAATAATTAACACTTCTTAGCACTCTTTTTGGAAAAAGGTTTTATTGGTGACTAAGAAACACAACTTTAAAATAGCTTTAAATAATATTGTGTATATCTCACCCCTAGCCAAAACAGCAGGTATTCCAAAATTTGATTTACTGTATGTGAAAAAGCACAAATATGGAAACAAATCTGTATTTTTAAAACTGTAACAATTAGAAATATTCTGTTTGTGGAATTGATTGTTAACATAGTCTCGACAATTCTTTTAATCAACAATATTTTTTTACCCCGTTAACAGTGTAGGAGATAGGGGTGATTTATTTTTTAAAATTACAACCCCTATTGAGTGGATCCTCATTTTGATGGTGGACCCACCTAGCCTAAATGGTGGGTATTTCAAAATTTGATTTATGTGAAAAAGCACCCATTTTGGAATACCTGCCATTTTGGCTAGGGGTGAGATATTCATCTCGAGTTTGCGTCATTATTTTTATTTTGACAATAGGGATTGATTTTTTAACCCCTACTCCTTACCCTGTTAGGTGGTTTATAAATTGTTTTGGTGTAAAATATAGCGGAACCTTTGTTAAGAATCAATGGTACAAACAGAATATTTCTATCTATTTCGGTTTAAAAAATACAGATATGTTTCAATACTTAATTTGCACAGTGTTTAATAAAAAAATCTTTGAACTCATTTTCAAACGATAAAATTTGTCTGAAACAGTCTGGCAAATACATTGATTTTCAGTGTCGGAAGTGGCACGTTATTTGTAGTAAAGTCAACAGAGCTGATACTTTAAAGCACAATAAATACAAACCGTTGTTTGAACGATGATTCTTTCACTCTCCACACCTAAAGATACTGTCCTAGTCCTAGCCTTGTCAGTTGGCCGACTGCAGCTTCCTACACGCCAACAGTAGTTGCAATAGTAGTGGTAGAACTAGACACCTACATTGTCAATCTCTGGTCACTTGACTTTACAAGCTCAACGACAGGACTAGGGTTACAAACCACGCAGACAATAACACGTAGCTTGATGTTGTAACGGAATCAATTATTCTTAGTACTGTACACATATTTTAGAGCTATGTTATGTTCATCTAACAAAAAAAGTCTGTGGGTTGTGTTAATTTAAACCATTATTGATGTTAGAATATTGTTTTTTCGGAAATTTATGTTACCGTGACTTTTAATCACGTACTTTCATCGCTTTTACTTCATGATTTTTTCAAACATAATACTTTTTCACCACACCATGATGTTTTTAGCTGTTTTACATGACCGAGCAGGTTTTTACATTCCGATGTTTGCAAAATCAGTTACCCGCTTACTTTCTAAAAACATGAATGCATATTAAATACACAGTCAGTATCCATAGCATTGCAATAGAATTGTTTTGTTGTCACCGCTGCCTAGCAACAATTTATTATTATTTTCTGATTCCTCAAATTAATTCTTCACATAACCTGAAAGTTGTAGTTGTGTTGACTATCAGTGTGCATTATTATTGTGGTGAATAGTGGTAGTAGGGTATAGTGTGGTGAAAAATAGCGTTCGTACCACGGACCGAAACGGTTTTGCAGCTCTCGATCATTTTAAGTTCTAAACTTCGTCTCGAACTTAAAAAGCATCTCTAGCCGGCAAAACCTCATTTTCGGCCCTAGGTACGAAATATACTATTACGGTCCATGATGTGTCAGTATCATCACTGAATTATTGATGAGGTTTGTATTGCACTCGTTACGTTACAAAATTTTTAAATTGATCTAGATTTGTGTTAATATTTGAGGAGAATGTAATAAAAGTAATATTTTTACGACACAAGCACATAAGTGATAGAATGTAGGCTACTTATTACATATTTACATAAGTGAAGTATTTTTGTTGAATATTCATAAGTGTCAAATATATATACTGTTTTGTTCTAAGTATTCTTATATTAATTTTTAATTTTAATGCACTCTAATAATATGTAACTGATTTCACCACAATCTCCATTTAAATACCATTTCAAATAGTTAAATGTTTTCCTCATAGAGTGCATCAGTATCTTCAAACCCCAATGGTTTCAAGACTAGCTCTCTGATTGGTCACTGATATGTATCACATGACCAACTCCTTCCTTCAGTAGAGTAGTGGCACACTCTTGGGCAAGTCCTGTTGCTATGAGGACTTAACATGCCTTTTCTCCTACATTTTCAAATACCATAAACCTCTATACCAACATAAATATTTACCGCTGGCTTATAACTTATTATAAAGACAATTGAAGTGTTTTTTAACATCATATAGTGAGAAAAAGTGAACTTATCAACATTATAGCATTTCAGGATTCATCAAAGGGGGCCCCCAGTCTACGCATCAGTTTAATAACAAAAGGTTAGTGTATCCAATTCAAAATTACTATAATACAGTCCACATTGCTTTCTAATTAACATAAATTCCCCACATTTTTGGTACTTCGAGCCGGACGGATAAACTCAGTGCGTTGGAAATATTTAAAGAATTGTTAAGATTTAATTTCATTGTGAAATACATTTTTTATTTTATCACAAACACATTTTTATAATTTGTGAACATTTATTAAAAGCCAGTGTTGTTTTATTGATTTTTTTTTAAATCATAGGACATTGTACTATATATTTCCAAAATCAAACATATTTAAGTTTGATGATTTTTCATATTTCATTTCCAAACATGCACAAAAGTGAAAGTCTAGTTTCATGTCCAATTTTAAATATTCATGATTATATCTCAGCCATTTCATGAGCCTTATCTCTAGCAGACATACCCCCCTTCCCCTCTCAGTATTCTGTTTGCATTCCAGGATATTCATTGTGTAGCCAGAAATAATTATCCTTCCTTTCCTTGTTCTGATTATCTACAAATGTTATTGATTCTCATCTATCACGAAAACAGCTGATTGCTTTGTACAGTAATATTGTCGATTGATCATTATTGTATTAAATGACTAGCTGTGTACCCGTTCTACGCACGGGGATCTTATAATATTCAGTTGAAACCTTCTTATATAACGAACAGCAGTTGGTTTGCATATTTTAAGATATGCTGGCCAAACTATTATACATAGCTTCATTTTATGTTGTTTTTTGTTGTTCCGGATCGGTATGACAATCAATAAAAGGTTAAATTACCTCTGTGTCTGCCGGTCGATCCTATAACGGTAGGCTTACTTTTATTTTTACTATCTGATCTCGTTTGCATGGCTCAATCACGTCCTGGTTGAAGTTCGTTCGCTACGCTCACTCACCTGTATGTTGGAGCTCGTTCGCTGCGCTCACTTTCCTTCAGGTTAGCTCGTTCGCTACGCTCACTTGCCTTCAGGTTAGCTCGTTCGCTACGCTCACTCGCCTCCAGGTTGCAAATTAGCTGTTGTCATAAATGTAAAAGAAATAATAGTGCTAGTGCTGCACCCTGTTGGTAATCCTTGTAACTTTAATGCTATTGAACATCACAGAACAGAACCAACTTGTTTAATTGAAACAGCTGTTAAGATTCAATAATTTCATTTCTCATAAGGTTAACATGGGCTTCCAGAAATTCCACGTCAAAAATCGACAAAAACTTGATTTTCAAGGGTTTACTGTTAAATATCTAACTGTCTCATATTCGATGAAATACGTCTAAAACCATCTCATATATGTATAGTATTTGGAAAATAAGTTTCAGGCGGGACAGTGCTATAGTTATTGAGGAGTAGTTGTAATAAAGTGCGTATTTTAGCGTTACCAAGAGAATGACAGATAGACAGACAGACAGACAGACAGACAGACAGACAGAAATTGAGATAAGGTTTGATTCGGTTTCTCTGACCTATAAAATGTAAAAATAACCAAAAAGTTCATTATTCTAAGCAATGTACAGACAAAACTCTAATTTTATTTATATAGATACTTCTGGAACTTCTGGAATGAAAATTAAAATGTAAATAATTTAGTGTGATTTTATATTGCAAATACTTTGCAAAATAAGTTATTGAAATTTCTAGTGAAGAAATAACTTTAATTTATAAATTCCAAGGTGGAGTTTATACAGACCTTTTGAGTTTTATTGTGTGTTTGACTATTCTATTCCAAAATGAGATTTTTATCTTTTGTCAAGCAAAGTCAACTTATTGAACAAAGACTTAGTAGTATTGACAAGCAAGTTACAACATTAAGTACTGTTCAAGCCCTTGAATCTTTAAATGATCAACAAATAAATAGAATAAAGTTACTTTCAACTGCAGCTTCTCAAAAACATGCAGAATTTGAAAAAATTGTTAATAAGTTGTTCTCTACAACTCCCCTACCTGAAGACATCGTAGATGAAAAGGTAACCGAACTTCAAGATAAAATATCTGACCTGTACATAAATATTAGTAGCTTATGTAGCACATTAATACCTACACCTGCAGTATCTGAGCAATTGAATCAGTCCACCGCTAGTTCAACAGCACAAGCTGTGGCTGTACCTCCGACAATAAAATTGCCTTCATTGGATTTAGGTAAATTCTCTGGTCAACCAGACCAGTGGATGTCGTTTCATAGCATATTTGAAAATGCAGTTCATACTAATGAGTCACTCAGTAACATAGAAAAATTTACATATTTGCTATCCTGTCTCTCAGATGAGCCATTGAGTTTGGTGAAATCTTTGCCTCTTAACGCTGCGAACTATGCTATAGCATGGCAATCTCTGATAGATAGATACCACAATACAAGGTTGCTAATCACTCTTCATACTAACAATATCTTAGATTTACCTCAACTTACTAGGCCTACTGTCAAACAATTGCGGAAATTTCTCTCAGTTTACAATGAAAACTACCAGGCCTTAAAAACTCTTGGTCATGATATTGCTAATGAAAGTTTGCTTTTGACAACGCATATTTTGCGTAAATTTGATTCTGCTCTCCGCACTAAGTTTGAGCACTCACGTAATGACTCAAAAAAGGTCCCTACTATCAATGAATTAATTCTTTTCTTGGAAAATAAATGTACACAAGAGGAGGCTGCGGAGTTAGCTTCTGTTTCGAACAAAACATTTTCACCAAATGAAAATAAGAGCAACCACCCAATCAAATCTAATTTTGCAAATAAGGCTAAAACTAATAGGGCTAATGTTGTATTGTTGTCGTCTAACGACAAAGATCGAATGCTTAAATGTATTTATTGCTCCGCTACTACTCACATAGTATTCAAATGTCCTAAATTTGGGGGCATTAATACTAAAGACAGGTTTGACTTCATTAAGAGTAAAGACTTATGTGTAAACTGTTTTGGTATGCACAAACCTAAAATGTGTAAATCTAACCAGACTTGTCTTACTTGCTCAAAACGACATCATACTCTCCTGCATTTTGACCAGGCTCAAACAAGATTGAATGAAGCAAACACTGATCCCTGTACAAGTAATGTTAAGTCCCCTGATCATGTCAATCAATCGAATACTCTTATGGGTTTGGCTCGTACTCAGAATAATACTGTATTGCTTGCAACCGCTTTAGTGAAAGTTTCTACTCACAAAGGAAATGGTCTCGTTTTGCGTGCTGTTTTGGATAGCGCCTCACAAACCACACTTATTTCAGAAAGTTGTGCAAATATATTAAATGTAAAACGCTCTGCTGTTGGCGTCCCTGATATCAAAGGAATTTCTGTGGCTAACATAAAGCCTAAAGGTTTCACACATCTGAATATCTCTTCCCTCAGTGGGTCAAATTTGGCCTCTTCTCATCCTGTTCTTATTCTTGATCAGATTACAAGTAACCTGCCTCGAGTTCAACTCTCACCCTTCATCAAAGCTCAGCTGAAAAAATACATGCTAGCCGATCCAACCTTTGACTTGCCAGGTCCCATTGATTTATTGATAGGAGCGGATCTATTCCCCTAAACTTTACTTGAGCCGCCTGTAAGTATGGGAGAAAATTTACCCTTCATTATGAGAACAATTTTTGGCTTTGTTGTGCTTGGTGCCGCACCTATTGCTCCCTCCAATCAACCGCTTCAATTTAGTGGAATATCCACTCTTCTCTCAACTAACGACTTAGATCTTCATGCTACTCTTCAACGATTCTGGTCAATTGAAGAACCGCCTCAAACTTTGAAAATTTCGCCAACTGATGCAGAGTGTGAAAAACATTTCCTAAACTCACACTCACGTGACAATACCGGTAGATATATCTGTCGTTTACCGTTTAAGGAATCCCCTCAGAAATTGGGTCTTTCAGCACCTGTAGCTAAACGTATGTTTAACTCACTTGAAAATAAATTTGCTGCTCAACCAGACTTCAAGATGAAATATGTTGAATTCATGCAAGATTATGAGACTTCTGGTCATATGGAAATTTGTGAATCAATTCCGCCCTCAGACGAACCTCACTTCTTCCTACATCATCATGGTGTTTTTAAAGGAGACAAGCTAAGAGTGGTTTTTAACAGTTCGGTCCCAACTTCTACTGGAATCTCGCTTAACAGCTTACAACACCAAGGCCCAAAACTGCATAACGATCCCACTGATATAATTTTTCGCTTTCGACAACATAAATATGTCTTCACATGTGACATAAAACAAATGTTTAGGCAGATATTAATTCATGAAGATGATAGAAAATTTCAATTGATTTACTGGAGAAAAGAGCCCTCTCATCCGATCAAAGTGTATCAGTTAACCACGGTTACATACGGCATGAGTTCAAGTCCATATTTAGCCAATCGTGTTATCCAACAGCTAATGGCTGATGAAGGTGATAACCATCCGCTAGCAGCCAAAGCTCTGCAAGATCAAATCTATGTTGATGACGCTTTGTTAGGTTGTGACACTTTAAATGAAGCCCTTGACTTACAGCAAGATGTTATCGATTTACTACTCAAAGGAGGATTTCAGCTACGAAAATGGTCTTCTAATAATGAAAAACTTCTTGAAAATGTTCCGCTGGATCATCGTGAAACTCCCCTCATGCTTCGAAGCACTGATCAACCTTGTCACAGTGTCCTTGGCTTAAAATGGATACCACAAACAGACAAATTTTCTTATACTATACCCAAACCCTTAGGAGTACATACAAAGAGAGCACTTCTTTCTTTTATTGATCAGATTTATGACCCCATGGGGCTAATTTGTCCGCTGGTTTTTTGGGCAAAGGCATTAATGCAGCACATTTGGTGTTTAGGGTTAGAATGGGATACTCAGCTTCCTGAGACACTTTCTGAGAAATGGTCTCAATTTATCAGTGAGCTCTCAGAAATTGACAATCTAAAAATACCTCGCTACCTTCCCATGGTAAACGCCAGTAATATACAATTACACGGCTTTTCAGACGCTAGTGAATCAGGCTATGCTTCATGTGTCTTTTTAAGGTTAGAAGATTCTGATCACAATGTTTCAACTCATTTGTTGATTGCAAAATCAAAGGTAGCTCCGCTTAAACGCACTACAATACCTAGGCTTGAACTATGCGGCGCTCATTTACTTGCCAAGTTGCTTCACTATTGCATCAATAAGTTTGATAAACAGTACCATATTACAGCTATCAATGCGTGGTCAGATTCTATGATTGCTCTGTCATGGATCCACACCCCATCTTACAAGCTAAAACTATTTGTAGCAAATAGAGTAGCTCAGATACAAGAGCTTACTCCTTCATGCATATGGAGACACGTTTCCTCAGCAGAGAACCCTGCTGATTGCGCCTCTCGTGGCCTAACACCATCCGCTTTAATGAATCATGAGCTCTGGTGGTCAGGACCTAAGTGGCTTAAATGGGACTCAATTACATGGCCACAAACTAAACTTTCCCCAGATCCTGAAGAATCTCTTAATGAACTGAAATCAGAGACATTCAACCTCATAACATCAACCGATGACTCTAAACTACATTTTTTAAGTAAATATTCCTCATGGTCTAAACTTGTAAACGTTATGGCTTATGTTCTTCGTTTTATTAAATGTCTAAAGCTAAAGGCAAAAATAACCACTCATTTAACCAAACAGGAATTTGAAAGTGCAACAAATCGCATATGTTGGTGTGTGCAAAAGGAATGCTTTGCAAATGAGATCAAATCGCTTCAAGCTAAGAAAACATGTTCTACCCAAATACAACGGCTTGCACCTTTCTTAGATGAAGAAGGAATCATACAAGTTGGTGGAAGACTGAAAAATTCACCACTTAAGTACAGTGCAAAACATCCCATTTTGCTTCCCAAGAACCATTTTGTAGTCCACCTGCTGATTGATTTCTTTCATAAAATATATCTACATGCAGGACCACAACTCCTTCAAGCAATGTTAATGCAAAACTACTGGATATTGTCTCAGAGAAGTGTTATACGCTCCAGAATATTTAAATGTATTCGATGTTTCAAAGCTAAGCCTAAAATGACAGCACCTTTAATGGGCGACTTACCTGCTGGACGTGTTACGGCTACTCGTTGTTTCAATGTTTCCGCTATGGATTATGCTGGACCTTTTACAGTAAAGGTTCACATCTTACGTCGACTGCAGCCAATTAAAGTCTATCTCTGTTTATTTATATGCTTTGCCACAAAGGCTGTACATTTGGAGATGGTCACAGATCTTTCAGCAGATGCATTCATTGCTTCCTTAACTAGGTTTACTGCCAGACGAGGCACTATATCAGATTTATATTCAGATTGTGCCACCAATTTCATTGGAACAGCCTCAACGCTTAAAAAATGCTTCCAAGACCTAATGATAAAACCTGAAACACAACGGTTTGCCCAGAACAACAAAATAACTTTCCATTTCATACCACCTCGAGCTCCACACCAAGGAGGCTTGTGGGAGCGGGCAATAAAAAGTGCCAAATACCACTTGAAGAGAGTCATAGGTACACAAATCCTAACCTATGAAGAGTTTCTAACACTGATTGCTCGTGTTGAGTCAATGTTAAATTCAAGGCCTATTACACCACTCTCTGCAGACCCATCTGACCTTGAAGCATTAACTCCAGGACACTTCCTGACAGGAGGACCTCTGACGTCTCTAATAGAACCTCATCTCACGGATATCTCTGTAAATCGCCTGAAACGGTGGAAACTTGTGCACGCTTTGCTCAACACATATGGAACAGATGGCATAGAGAGTATCTGCAGACCCTCCAAGAACGATCTAAGTGGATTACTCCAGAAGAAAACCTCAAGATCGGAGACTTAGTAATCATTCATGAAGACAATACTCCACCTCTTGCTTGGATGCTTGGTCGAATCATCTCAGCCTCTCCTGGTCAAGATGGCACTGTAAGAGTCGTTCAAATCAAGACATCTACAAAAACCTTAACACGACCTGTAGTTAAGGTTTCCCGCCTTCCTATAAACTAACCTAACATAACTCTGGCTACCAACCCCCTTCCTTATTTTTATTCCTCATATTTCAATCATGCATGGTTCTTGTTTTTCTGTTGAACCGGATCGGTTCAAGGGGGCCGGTATGTCAAATATATATACTGTTTTGTTCTAAGTATTCTTATATTAATTTTTAATTTTAATGCACTCTAATAATATGTAACTGATTTCACCACAATCTCCATTTAAATACCATTTCAAATAGTTAAATGTTTTCCTCATAGAGTGCATCAGTATCTTCAAACCCCAATGGTTTCAAGACTAGCTCTCTGATTGGTCACTGATATGTATCACATGACCAACTCCTTCCTTCAGTAGAGTAGTGGCACACTCTTGGGCAAGTCCTGTTGCTATGAGGACTTAACATGCCTTTTCTCCTACATTTTCAAATACCATAAACCTCTATACCAACATAAATATTTACCGCTGGCTTATAACTTATTATAAAGACAATTGAAGTGTTTTTTAACATCATATAGTGAGAAAAAGTGAACTTATCAACATTATAGCATTTCAGGATTCATCAAAGGGGGCCCCCAGTCTACGCATCAGTTTAATAACAAAAGGTTAGTGTATCCAATTCAAAATTACTATAATACAGTCCACATTGCTTTCTAATTAACATAAATTCCCCACAATAAGCTTATATATTTGTCATATTTCAACAACTAATTCAATTTAATTTCCCGCTTAGCCATAAAACATCCTTGTCAGATCTTGTGAAACTAAAAAGGAAAGAATACTCATAAAAATTCAATTTTCAGCCACTCTAAACAGAAACATATTGTAAACAATTTTAATCAAAAAATGAGAGAAATTCTAAATCTTGAATTTCACTTTAGAGATTGTTTCAGTCTTACAAGAATGTTTAGTGAAAAGCAGACATAAAATGCGGTAACAATGGAATCCCTTTGACATTGAAAGGCAAATACCTGAACTCTGGATGAAAGACGATCGTTACAGAACAAGTTGGGTAAAGGTATCAGAGGGAATTCATTTAGAAAACCTTACCTTGTTACTTACCCAGCACATTCTTAATTGAAAATTTCCTTATTCTTTTCTGTGTCGGAATGTCTATTTAAACAATCGTGATAGAAATATTTCAATGGTTCTTCTGAAACTTTATTGTTTCTTGAGATTAGGAGAGGGGGTGATTTAGTTTATAATTTAAAATGGTTAAAAATCTGATTTAACTTTTTGAGAAAAAATGTTCTGTTACTTAAAGGTTATCGTGTTGTAGTTTTAATGGTGCATTTGAATCTGGTAAATTACTGTTGGCTTTTTCTACTAGTGTTACGGACTAGAGCTCAAAACCTACAAGATGATGGTTTATCTCATGGAAGATGGATACATTGGATTATGGATATGTTTATTTATTGATACCCAAACTAAATTGTCCCTTCATTATTATGTAAAGAATAAAGGCATCAGCATGTTTTTGATATGAGAAATTTAATAACAGTACATGTCTACGACTCAGCTACTATTTAACAATGTTTCATGTTTTGTCAAGAACTGAAAGCAGATGCTGTTTGCCCCCAGGGTGTCGATTGAGTCATAATAATCTGGTTGAAATTGTTTAACAGAGGGGTATATAACCTAGCCCAAAAATATAAATAAACATATTAACCAAGAATGTTTCACAAACTTTTATTTTCCAACTTTTTCAAAAAACATAAAAAAATGCTCATAACTCATAATGCTCATGCTCATAACATTTTTTTAGAGCATTTAAGCCAAATTATTTAGCATACTAAAACGTTTTTGTAAAATTCTTGGTTATAGAGAAAATTGCAGGAAACTGTACTTAAAAAATTCCCATGTCATTCTCATGGAGAATAAATAAACTGTCTGTGTCGTTAAACCCAATGCTATTTAAATAGAAAATAAACCTGACAGCTTTAAGAAATATTTGGGTGAAGATCCAATTGAGAAAATATAAGTGCACTTAGTCTGCGGGTTTGCTGAGAAGGAGGTGTATACTCCGCCAAAAATATAGACTTGAAAAATAACAGAACAATAATCACAATATTTTTGACATTTTCAAATTGTACGATATTTTTTGTGACAATATGGATTTAAAATGTGTAAACTTCTATACATTATGTTAATCTTAAAGACTTCAACACTTCAATGAAAACTAACACGACCTCTCACTTTAAGAACGGCAATGTAATTTATAAACCAAAAGATAGTGGGATGTAACATACATTTTTATTTGGGAAAGATAGACAAATTCTTTCTCGTAAAACAGAAGATACGGCACCACTTTACCAAGGAGGAAAATTTACCAACCTTATGTTTATACTCCTTTAAGGTCTCGATAAAAAGGCCATAAAAAGAAATGAATTAGGGGATTTCATCTTGGGGCGAATGAATTGGTGAGGGGGGCGGTTGTGGGGGGAAGGGGGGGAGGAATGGGGTTGAATCTTCACAGCAGATGAGGCTTAGTCTAGTTGGGATTTCGTTCAGCGATGGATCCTACTGTTTCAAAAATCTCTGTGAAAACATTTTCGTGTCACCGATGATTTTTAATTAAATGTAATTCTTACTGAAAATAATTAAAAACCGTTCTTGATAGTGTTAACGTTTACAGAATTGTTTTTGCGATTTAAAATTTAAAATTAATATTTAAAAATTATTTTTGAAGTGATGTGTTTTGGTTCACATGTAGAACAATTTTAAGTGGCACCAAAAAGTGATTTTACCAGCAACATGAGACCTCTTTTCTTGATGTTGTTCGTCATTCAAGGTGAGATTAATGTGAAATTAAGAAATTAAATGCTTTTAAACCATATAATAAATAGAACGAATATGAAATATTTAACAAATTTTATGAATGGTTTCAAAAATTTACAGGCAACCAGTGTAAATTTGAATAGCAAGAAAAATAAAAAAATCTTTCTAAATAGCCTAAATATGATTTTTAAGCACAATTCAGTACCTTGTTACTTAAGTCAATCTTCACATCAGAGTAAATAGACTGTGTTCCTTTCATTGATAGCCCAAAATATTTTTTTCAATCTATAATAAAAACATAACCTTCAGTTTTGTGATGTGTCTGATGATACCAGCATAGTTGGCGAAAGGCCTCATGAAATTAAAAATTCAGAAATATTGGTGAAGTTTTTATTTCAAATTTGTATAGTGATCAGTTAGTCTACTCAACCGGGAGGTTCGAAATTAAAAACTACTTATGTAAAGTAATGCAAAATAATCTTGCCAATTTGTTAAAAATGCAGTATACAAAACAATACAACTGTGTTTGTGATTCTGGTTATGTTTCAACAGTAATGACAAAGATGATAATACTAGTTGCAAGGTTAATGTAATAGCCCTGATTCGCAACAATATATCCAAGTAAGACAATTAGACTGTAGTACTGGGACTGATTGCTTTTGGGTCACTTTGAAGTGCATTTAAATTAGATTCCGACATGTTATGTAGTAAAGGGCTGTGTTAGATCACATTGATGCATTGTTCTAGCATTGCTTTTCACTGTGATTACCTATTTAGTAATGTACCCTGTATCACAACGAGCTGTTCTACTCGTGCTTCCCGACCGAAAGAGATCGCAAATAGAATAATGCTGTTGTTTCGATTCGCTGTCCGAAATAGTAATTAATTTTAAAAACAAAAGTTAATTTTCCTACAGTTAACTGACAAAGTGGGCTTCCTTTCACTGATTATAGCAGGCAAAGTAGCTAATTTCTGTATTTCCTTACTTTTGCCGCACTCCAGTGTTTCAACCGAACAACACAAAACTGTGTGTTTTTATTATGGACGTAATACGTGTACACTTAAAAATAGGTTGGCAAAACTTAAAGATACTATAATCAGCTGATGCAGCGTTTCCCATTTGGTTCAACGCTTGGATTTAACCTAACCTAAAAACGTGTTGTGTAGTGTTTGAAAGACTAATTATTTATATGCCTTATAATAACTGTAAGAAAAATATAATATGTAACGCGAGTCCAAAGTGCCTTTGCTGCACTCGAGAAACTTTCAACACTCGTCTGGGGCTCGTGCTTAACATTTCTATCATGTGCAGTAAAGTGCCACTTCGCACACTAGTTACACACATAAACATTTACATATACATGTACATTTACATGTAATATTTACTACTTAGTGTAATAAAATTCTTTCTTTACATTCACTAAGAGAGTTTCAATATCCTAAGCAACCAAGCGCAGTGTATCGTGTCGGAGATGCGTGATTCTTCAAGTTAATTAATCCTTTTTACCTGTAGCTTGTTATACAAACTACAAAGAAAACTGTGAACAAAATTCTACAAACACGTTAATACAATTCTTTCATAACTCTCTTACTACAAATTTAAAATTTTCAACAATGTAAATAAATCAAAATAAAAAACCCTTTCATGTAAATAAACAAACCTCAGTTAATTGCATCGACCAGGTGTATCAAATAATTAATTAATTAAAATGTTAAATTTGGAAGTATGTAAGAAATCAGACAATGGGGTATAGCTCTAAAAGAATTTGTTCATACCAATAAGTTTCGGCAAACATACACACTCTAAGCTTAATTTTTATGTGCCTTATGCCTATATTTTTTATTCGGTTGATGGTTTTAAACAATGGCCACAAATTTGACCTTATCACTTTAATAATATAGTAGATCATAGTATCAGTTTGGTCTTAATTATTGGGCTTTTGCCATTCATTTGCATTCAAATTAGGATTCAACTTTGATCTGTTTTAAATAGTTAATTAATGGAACAACTTTAAAATAATATTTAGTTTAATAATGAAAACATTTCGTTAAAAACAAAAATCAAACAAGATACGAAACTGAAGGTAGGATAGGTTTTTTTTTACTTTAAAGACTACTTGACATGATATGAAATATAATATTGTATTTTTCTCTACTAATGAATGTGAACCAGTGCGTTATTTTAAGAAACGTTATCAATACAGACATAACAAAATTTTGCAATAAACATTTTTTTTTGCGGTAAAGTTAATGGGACATAAGTCCCAAATAAAATTTTAGATGTGTGTTTTATAACTGAAAATAAACATATGTGTTGTTGGTTGTAATTAAAAATGGTTTTAAGTAGCATAATTTTAGTTTACGTAGGAAATGGAAAAACACGTTCAATTTTACTATAAAATCGTTGGGGGAAAAGACTAAAATATAAAGAACTAAATAATGTGGTTTGATTTTTAACTGAGATATTTTAAGAATTGGGAATCCAAAATTTGAAGAAAATTAGAAAATTAGTTCAATGCAACTAAACCTTTTAAATTAACATTCACAAAACACATTATCAAACAACGATTCAGCAAAAAAGACTGTTATTATTAATTGAAAAAGTGAATTTACAAACGAACAGTTTTAAAAGTTGGAGCTCAGCAGAGTTGGCGACGTAGCAAGCTAATATAAGGGCTGCACACAAATCATAAGCTTTGTGGTAGGGTGAAAATAACCCTCCAACAACATTAACTAACTTCATAACTTGCCTGTGTTCAGCTATACTATGGCTCCAATGTCCACATCGCTTTCATCGGTGGTATTTGAAAATCAAAATATGTTGTCAAGAACTTTCGTAATCATATTTTACTTTAAATTAAACTTCAAGTTTTCTTTATAATGTAGGGGTTTTTAATAAATCATAGCATACATTAAACTGTTTTTATTCGGTTGTACATAGTGTTACAACATAGTTTAAGGTTAGGCCATTGTAAAATCCCTCTCCCTTAAAACAATGAAAATTTGAAATACAATTTAAAAAACTGAAGTGTATTTCCAAAGATTAAAAAAAACATGAAGTTTTGGTTAAAAACTGAGATAATTGATATATACAATGTCCATTGGAAAATAAGTTTAACTAATTTGTTTTATTTCGTATTCGTTTAGCTTTTACAAATACAACCAAAGACTGACAATTCTGTATTTTTATGTGTACAATTTTAATCTAATAAAGCTCATAGGGCATTAAATAAATGTAATCACTGTGTCTCAATACTTACAAATCAAGAGGGGGGGGGGGGGTATAATGGGAAGAATTGATTTATTTGATCTCACTAGCAATTTAAATCAAAAGAAACCTTATTATTAACTAAACACAACTAATAATATTGGGTAACTAAAACGTAACTTTATATAACTATGGTGAAAGTTGTATAGTGTTTCTTTTTGGTTTTGAAGACCTAAAAAATGCATGCTTGAAAACAAGGTTACAGATGAAACTAAAGACTATCCAAAATCAATATTATTGGTAGAATGTTGTATGTCTCGTCCCTTAAAAAATTTTAAGTTTGAAAAATGGCCTCAATTATATATTTGGTTTAGTTTTGATCAAATAAAGTGTTACGTTTCTGCTTATTTACCGTGAAAGATAATTATTTTATTTTTATTGTCTTTACAAAACTATAAAGCCCTAACTGGGTAGGCTTTTGTTTGATGTTTTGCCACATAAAGTTGTCTTACAATAAACACACTAATAAGGGAAACATGTTTGAAATAAATGTTTTACCTGTGCTTCATAGTCCAAATATCAAACAGCAGATTAATTTGCCAACTCTGTGTAATCTCCGAGACTGTAGTTAATGAGCTTCACCGTCATTCCCTTTGTAATAACCTAACTCACTGTCAGCTTACGTTCTTTTATTGAGACACTTGTTTTGAATAGTCTAAGAGTAAATGTAAATAATACATTTCAATTTGAGTGTGTTTGAATATTATTCTCTAATATCAGTGTGATTTCCTAAAACTATTAATGTTTCATGAAACTTTGGAGAATTGACACAGTTTAGTTTGCATTTTTAGGTCACATGTTTTAATAGGATATAACATTCCTGCAGAAGATGTTATCTAGTCTCTGAAATAACCTTCTTGGAGGTATTAAGTTTAAAAAAATATTTGAAAACCCAGCCACTAGAGTGGCAAATAAATCTTATTTTTTATTTTAAGTTGTAATAAAATATTAAAACTTTCAAAACCCAGCGACTAGAGTGGTGATAAATAAATGCTTGGTTATTTTTTTTTAAGCTGTATTGAGTAGTTTAAAAACAAGCATGCCAGCTAATAACACCTTTGAAAAATGCTTGTTCAATAAAAACCACAAAAAAAAAATCCGAGAAATTTTACAAATTTTAGAAATAGGGTGTTCTTGAAGGCGAAGGGGTGCGGTTTCGGAAACCGGATGAGAGTGTTTTGTAAAAAGTTTAACTCCTGACCGAAAAAATTATTTCAAATCTTTGCTAGCTCTTACCGTTTTCGACCTATAGCCGTTTCAAAAAACGTGTTTTTCTAAAAAAAGGGGGATTAAAATTCTTAACTGCCATAACTTTTGATAGGTTTGATGTAGAGACCTCTAGTTTGCACCATACATTTTCTTCCTTAATGCCCTTTCATTTAACCACAAGGGGTACCATGCAATTTAAAAATATTATGTTAAGGGTAGGGGGAGAAAGGGGGTGAATGGTGTTAACGTTGAGTTCTCAACAATTGTGGCCTCTTACGTTAATAGTTGATTCCCGCAAACTGCATATTTCTACCCATTGCGGTTTTTACACAAATAAATAAGCAAGTAAAAAAAAAAAAAAAAAACACCCTGTATCACAGATCATTATTGTCATTACTTACTTTAACGTTAAAATTTTACATATAGAACGTGGAATTTTATTTATAGAGCATGAGTCTTAGTTAACTAGGTAAAGTGCAAACAAAGAGCATGATACAATTTTTAAGCATACCTGCTGCGGGAAACCGATTTAAGTAAGTTTATTATGGTATATTTAATTGTTCTTATATTTATTCAACACACTAAATATATCATAAATATGTAGCCTTTTCAATACTGCCAAACCTATTAAATAGGTATTCAAAAATATAAATTGAAAGAGCGTGAATGGAAAACATGTAATATAGCCGTAACGTACAACCTATTTAGTGGGAAGTGTTAATTTCCTGAGTAGCTCATTACATCCCCTTTAACCACGAAGTCTTTGATTTGTGGAAGAGACTAGAGTAAAGTTGAACTCTTGCCAAGTCCAGTTTGGCTTGTTTTCGCAAAACTAACAAATACATTCGGTTTATGAGTTTAATCTGATTATGGACAAGGGAAAGAGAACGAGTCTGGTAAACTTTTACGATATTATCACTATTTGGTTTGCTAAACTGAATGTGACTCCGGGGGAATGACTTTTGTAAGTAGTGAGTGTTTGTGTTACTAAGAGCTTTTAAAGGTTTACCATCGGGACACTATTTAGGTCAAATTTTTATAGTAGGATTCGTGCATTATCATTGGATTTATGATGGGTTTAATTATGTTTGATGCTAATTAAAGTATAGTAATCAACATAGTGTGATGAACTGACATTATTTCACGTATAGTTAATGTATTCTTTATTTTTCAATTCTCCCCCTATAGCATAGTAAGTGGAAAAATTATTGTTTTCGTCAACATTTTCGAGTTTGAGTTTTTAACTGGATATATCAGTAATGTTTATACTTATAAACAAAATAGTGCAAAATCCCATCGCTGTAAAAATTACAGTTAAAAAGCTATTTCAGCTTTTGTGGTTTTTCTCATCAAATATTATAGTTACTTCCACCGCTTACCTATGCTAAAGGTTATTGACAAGCTAATGGGAGAAAGTCTTCGTCAGATTGCTGATACCGTTTATTCTACTTCAATTAATTTGATGTCACCTGTTTAAGAAAAATTAACTCATGCATAATGCGTGTTAGTACACTAACAGTCTATAAATAGTCGAAAAGGAAATAATTTGGAAATAATTAAATTAAATAGAGATTTTGCTAATACAATAAATACAGTACTCACTCCATTGGGCGAGGTAACCATGGAAATTGCCGGATTTATGGAGCTACATATGATATAACCCATATTGCAGAGAATAATTAAACATCATTGTATTGGTTATATCTGCGTTATCAACTACCTATTGAATCTTTAATGTACAATCCAGACCATATTACTAGTAATATTCTAGTAGTAATAAGTACGATTACATCTACTCAATAGTACCCTAGTCTACTGTAGTGCAGTAGACATTTAAACATGTTAGTATTAAATACAATTCAATAAGCTTATTTTCAGTAAGATGTAAGAGTAGTTCACATTTTATCAAAGATTTTCATCCTAAACTCGAGTAAAATCGATATGGCATGAGATGTTTCCTTCAGCTAAATGACGTACATAAAGAAATATATAGTATTTAATTTATTATAGTACTTTTGAGCTGGTTAAAAATGATAAACGTATGTACAGCTTAATAGTTTACGCGAACAATATTACTTACGTAAACTAATAATGGCCTTTTTTGAACACCCTGTATATTCTATAATGTTATTCATTGTATTATAAAGTTTTATACATATCTTATATAAATAACGTTTTATTATCATAAAATATTTTATCTGCAATAAGTATAGCTAAAACATTTGAATCCGAACCAATTCAAGTTTAAACTTTTCCTTTTAGATTTTTTAAAATTCTTAATAAAAAAAATCTAAAAGGTTTTCAAATGATTGTGACATTTTATGTAAAAATCATTTAAAAAACCTTGAGTTTACAGTTCTGTTTCAAATGGCTTTTTGTATGTATGCTCCAATGAAGAGTTATGAACAAAATACATTCTCATTAGTTTTCTCATTAATTTCTGATCCACTGCCCACAAATTAATGAAGAATATAACAATTTGGCCATATATTTAATTTTTATTTCAAGTGTCTAATAATGTATTCAAACTTTTGAAATTTGGTACTTGCTCTCAAATACCAACTGTATGACTTAAAAAAACACAAGTCACACAAATTTAATACATATACTTATATTTGTGTCTGTATATAACCTAATCAAAATTGAAAGTTTTTAAATTATTATATTTATGAAAAAAAGAACTAAAATTATGATTTAACAAAATAAAAGGTTTAAAATCATACAATAACAAAATAATAAAGACCCTACAACATTTCAAGTTGGCCTAGCACTTTAAACAATGGTTTTTGATTGTCTTTTGATTGGCATACAATAAATCTTAACAAGCACCTATATTTTTAAAAATTTCCTTAATAAATTACATTGAATGAAAAAAAAGTAACTACTTAACTATAGTATAACTATAACTTAAGTTGCAAAAGTGTCCAAGTTGTAGACTAAGTAGCTCATGCCGCAGTGTTTTGTTATACAGTAACAAGATGCAACAAATTATGTGGCTTAGGCTAATGATGCAGCAAGACAAATTAGCTTCAATGTATCTTAGTTTGGGTGTTAATCCAATGCATTGCACCAATAAACAAACTTTGCTCTAACACACTATTTCTCAAATATTTAATATTATTTATGTTTGTTTTTGTATTTTTGAGTAACTTAAGCCAATGTTTGCTAAAGCCATATAACTGAGCATTGAAATTAATAAATAAAAAAATAAGAAATTATTAATTGAAATTAATTTATTTTTACCATGATCTGAAAAATCTGAAGAACTCTGGGATGTATTTTATTTTAATATAATTGTAAGATCAATACAAATAAAATATAAAAAAACAATAAAAACCATAAGAGCAAGTAGTATATTTTTTATAGCTCGTTAAATCTTGAAAATACTGTATTTATTTTCACGATGGAATTCCTTAAGTACCATTATTATCCAAAGGGATGATACAATTTGTAAAGTTAAAAAAAATATTTATGTACATACGAGAGCTCACTTTGCTCACTAGTTGCACAAATAACTATAGTATATAAGATTTGAAAAGTACAATATTTGTGGAGTGGAAAGCACAAATAAATATCTAATAAAAAAAAGTTGTGAGCATCCAACCCAAAAAGCTCTTAAGTTCACCGTTGTGTTATTCGAAATGATTTTTACTAACATCCTAACATACCTTATTCTAGTATTGCATAAAAAATGGAGTGTTTTGAATTCTAACAATATATACAATAAGTTATGTATATCTTGTGAATTATGTTTAAACTTATGAGATAGCGTGAACATTTTTACTAGCTTCTTTCATTCAAGCCGTGAAACCAATAATTCAACTGTCCTTAGTGTCATGTTTCCTAGCACCATCACAGTCACACCTACTTTTCTCTAACAAAGAACATCTCCCATATTTAATATTATAACTGTGTTATTTTGTATTTTTGACTATCTTACGCAAATGTTTACAAAGGCAAACTGCACCTTGGATAACTGAGCTTTGAAATTAATGAACTTGTTGTCTCTATTTTCTTGTTACAATACACCATAAATATAGCTGAAATGTTGAGCTTGGACTGGTGACTTTGGACTTGGACTGAAGGATGTGAGACTGCCTGTCCCTGATACTGTGAAGACAGGAGACAGCCTGACTCTGGGATGTGACTTTAGCCTAGAACAACATATCTACTGTGTCATGTTGACTAGTCACATACATTTATACCTAATAACGTTGTATGTTGTCTTTACAGGCTACTGGGGACTGAAGGATGTGAGACTGCGTGTCCCTGAGGCTGTGAAGACAGGAGACAGTCTGACTCTGGGATGTGACTTTAGCCTAGAACAACATCTCTACTGTCTCATGTTGACTAGACACATACATTTATACCTAATGACGTTGTATGTTGTCTTTACAGGCTACTGGGGACTGAAGGATGTGAGACTGCGTGTCCCTGAGGCTGTCAAGACAGGAGACAGTCTGACTCTGGGATGTGACTTTAGCCTAGAACAACATCTCTACTGTCTCATGTTGACTAGACACATACATTTATACCTAATGACGTTGTATGTTGTCTTTACAGGCTACTGGGGACTGAAGGATGTGAGACTGCGTGTCCCTGAGGCTGTGAAGACAGGAGACAGCCTGACTCTGGGATGTGACTTTAGCCTAGAACAACATCTCTACTGTGTCATGTTGACTATACACATACATTTACACCTACTGATGTTGTATGTTGTCTTTACAGGCTACTGGGGACTGAAGGATGTGAGACTGCGTGTCCCTGAGGCTGAGAAGACAGGAGACAGCCTGACTCTGGGATGTGACTTTAGCCTAGAACAACATCTCTACTGTGGCATGTTGACTAGACACATACATTTATACCTAATGACATTGTATGTTGTCTTTACAGGCTACTGGGGACTGAAGGATGTGAGACTGCGTGTCCCTGAGGCTGAGAAGACAGGAGACAGCCTGACTCTGGGATGTGACTTTAGCCTAGAACAACATCTCTACTGTGGCATGTTGACTAGACACATACATTTATACCTAATGACATTGTATGTTGTCTTTACAGGCTACTGGGGATTGAAGGATGTGAGGCTGCGTGTCCCTGAGGCTGTGAAGACAGAAGACAGCCTGACTCTGGGATGTGACTTTAGCCTAGAACAACATCTCTACTGTGTCATGTTGACTAGACACATACATTTATACCTAACGACGTTGTATGTTGTCTTTACAGGCTACTGGGGATTGAAGGATGTGAGACTGCGTGTCCCTGAGGCTGTGAAGACAGGAGACAGCCTGACTCTGGGATGTGACTGTAGCTTAGAACAACATCTCTACTGTGTCATGTTGACTAGACACATACATTTATACCTAACGACGTTGTATGTTGTCTTTACAGGCTACTGGGGACTGAAGGATGTGAGACTGCGTGTCCCTGAGGCTGTGAAGACAGGAGACAGTCTGACTCTGGGATGTGACTTTAGCCTAGAACAACATCTCTACTGTGTCATGTTGACTAGACACATACATTTATACCTAACGACGTTGTATGTTGTCTTTACAGGCTACTGGGGATTGAAGGATGTGAGACTGCGTGTCCCTGAGGCTGTGAAGACAGGAGACAGCCTGACTCTGGGATGTGACTGTAGCTTAGAACAACATCTCTACTGTGTCATGTTGACTAGACACATACATTTATACCTAATGACGTTGTATGTTGTCTTTACAGGGTACTGGGGACTGAAGGATGTGAGACTGCGTGTCCCTGAGGCTGTGAAGACAGGAGACAGTCTGACTCTGGGATGTGACTTTAGCCTAGAACAACATCTCTACTGTGTCATGTTGACTAGACACATACATGTATACCTAATGATGTTGTATGTTGTCTTTACAGGCTACTGGGGACTGAAGGATGTGAGACTGCGTGTCCCTGAGGCTGTGAAGACAGGAGACAGTCTGACTCTGGGATGTGACTTTAGCCTAGAACAACATCTCTACTGTGTCATGTTGACTAGACACATACATTTACATCTACTGATGTTGTATGTTGTCTTTACAGGCTACTGGGGTCTGAAGGATGTGAGACTGCGTGTCCCTGAGGCTGTGAAGACAGGAGACAGCCTGACTCTGTGATGTGACTTTAGCCTAGAACAACATCTCTACTGTGTCATGTTGACTAGACACATACATTTACATCTACTGATGTTGTATGTTGTCTATACAGGCTACTGGGGTCTGAAGGATGTGAGACTGCGTGTCCCTGAGGCGGTGAAGACAGGAGACAGTCTGACTCTGGGATGTGACTGTAGCTTAGAACAACATCTCTACTGTGTCATGTTGACTAGACACATACATTTATACCTAATGACGTTGTATGTTGTCTTTACAGGCTACTGGGGACTGAAGGATGTGAGACTGCGTGTCCCTGAGGCTGTGAAGACAGGAGACAGTCTGACTCTGGGATGTGACTTTAGCCTAGAACAACATCTCTACTGTGTCATGTTGACTAGACACATACATTTACATCTACTGATGTTGTATGTTGTCTTTACAGGCTACTGGGGACTGAAGGATGTGAGACTGCGTGTCCCTGAGGCTGTGAAGACAGGAGACAGCCTGACTCTGGGATGTGACTGTAGCTTAGAACAACATCTCTACTGTGTCATGTTGACTAGACACATACATTTACATCTACTGATGTTGTATGTTGTCTTTACAGGCTACTGGGGACTGAAGGATGTGAGACTGCGTGTCCCTGAGGCTGTGAAGACAGGAGACAGCCTGACTCTGGGATGTGACTGTAGCTTAGAACAACATCTCTACTGTGTCATGTTGACTAGACACATACATTTATACCTAATGACGTTGTATGTTGTCTTTACAGGCTACTGGGGACTGAAGGATGTGAGACTGCGTGTCCCTGAGGCTGTGAAGACAGGAGACAGCCTGACTCTGGGATGTGACTGTAGCTTAGAACAACATCTCTACTGTGTCATGTTGACTAGACACATACATTTACACCTAATGACGTTGTATGTTGTCTTTACAGGCTACTGGGGACTGAAGGATGTGAGACTGCGTGTCCCTGAGGCTGTGAAGACAGGAGACAGTCTGACTCTGGGATGTGACTGTAGCTTAGAACAACATCTCTACTGTGTCATGTTGACTAGACACATACATTTATACCTAATGACGTTGTATGTTGTCTTTACAGGCTACTGGGGACTGAAGGATGTGAGACTGCGTGTCCCTGAGGCTGTGAAGACAGGAGACAGCCTGACTCTGGGATGTGACTTTAGCCTAGAACAACATCTCTACTGTGTCATGTTGACTAGACACATACATTTATACCTAATGACGTTGTATGTTGTCTTTACAGGCTACTGGGGACTGAAGGATGTGAGACTGCGTGTCCCTGAGGCTGTGAAGACAGGAGACAGCCTGACTCTGGGATGTGACTGTAGCTTAGAACAACATCTCTACTGTGTCATGTTGACTAGACACATACATTTACATCTACTGATGTTGTATGTTGTCTTTACAGGCTACTGGGGACTGAAGGATGTGAGACTGCGTGTCCCTGAGGCTGTGAAGACAGGAGACAGCCTGACTCTGGGATGTGACTTTAGCCTAGAACAACATCTCTACTGTGTCATGTTGACTAGACACATACATTTACATCTACTGATGTTGTATGTTGTCTTTACAGGCTACTGGGGACTGAAGGATGTGAGACTGCGTGTCCCTGAGGCGGTGAAGACAGGAGACAGTCTGACTCTGGGATGTGACTGTAGCTTAGAACAACATCTCTACTGTGTCATGTTGACTAGACACATACATTTATACCTAATGATGTTGTATGTTGTCTTTACAGGCTACTGGGGTCTGAAGGATGTGAGACTGCGTGTCCCTGAGGCTGTGAAGACAGGAGACAGCCTGACTCTGGGATGTGACTTTAGCCTAGAACAACATCTCTACTGTGTCATGTTGACTAGACACATACATTTACATCTACTGATGTTGTATGTTGTCTTTACAGGCTACTGGGGACTGAAGGATGTGAGACTGCGTGTCCCTGAGGCTGTGAAGACAGGAGACAGTCTGACTCTGGGATGTGACTGTAGCTTAGAACAACATCTCTACTGTGTCATGTTGACTAGACACATACATTTATACCTAATGACGTTGTATGTTGTCTTTACAGGCTACTGGGGACTGAAGGATGTGAGACTGCGTGTCCCTGAGGCTTTGAAGACAGGAGACAGCCTGACTCTGGGATGTGACTTTAGCCTAGAACAACATCTCTACTGTGTCATGTTGACTAGACACATACATTTACATCTACTGATGTTGTATGTTGTCTTTACAGGCTACTGGGGACTGAAGGATGTGAGACTGCGTGTCCCTGAGGCTGTGAAGACAGGAGACAGCCTGACTCTGGGATGTGACTTTAGCCTAGACCATCTCTACTGTGTCATGTTGACTAGACACATACATTTACATCTACTGATGTTGTATGTTGTCTTTACAGGCTACTGGGGACTGAAGGATGTGAGACTGCGTGTCCCTGAGGCTTTGAAGACAGGAGACAGCCTGACTCTGGGATGTGACTTTAGCCTAGAACAACATCTCTACTGTGTCATGTTGACTAGACACATACATTTACATCTACTGATGTTGTATGTTGTCTTTACAGGCTACTGGGGACTGAAGGATGTGAGACTGCGTGTCCCTGAGGCTGTGAAGACAGGAGACAGCTTGACTCTGGGATGTGACTTTAGCCTAGACCATCTCTACTGTGTCATGTTGACTAGACACATACATTTACACCTAATGTCGTTGTATGTTGTCTTTACAGGCTACTGGGGACTGAAGGATGTAAGGCTGCGTGTCCCTGAGGCTGTGAAGACAGGAGGCAGCTTGACTCTGGGATGTGACTTTAGCCTAGACCATCTCTACTGTGTCATGTCGACTAGACACATACATTTACACCTAATGTCGTTGTATGTTGTCTTTACAGGCTACTGGGGACTGAAGGATGGAGACTGCGTGTCCCCGAGGCTGTGAAGACAGGAGACAGCCTTACTCTGGGGTGTGACTTTAGCCTAGAACAACATCTCTATTGTGTCATGTTGTCTAGACACATACATTTACACCTAATGACGTTGTATGTTGTCTTTACAGGCTACTGGGGACTGAAGGATGTGAGACTGCGTGTCCCTGAGGCTGTGAAGACAGGAGACAGCCTTACTCTGGGGTGTGACTTTAGCCTAGAACAACATCTCTATTGTGTCATGTTGACTAGACACATACATTTACATCTACTGATGTTGTATGTTGTCTATACAGGCTACTGGGGACTGAAGGATGTGAGACTGCGTGTCCCTGAGGCTGTGAAGACAGGAGACAGCCTGACTCTGGGATGTGACTTTAGCTTAGAACAACATCTCTATTGTGTCATGTTGACTAGACACATACATTTACATCTACTGACGTTGTATGTTGTCTTTACAGGCTACTGGGGACTGAAGGATGTGAGACTGCGTGTCCCTGAGGCTGTGAAGACAGGAGACAGTCTGACTCTGGGATGTGACTTTAGCCTAGAACAACATCTCTACTGTGTCATGTTGACTAGACACATACATTTACACCTACTGATATTGAATGTTGTCTTTACAGGCTACTGGGGACTGAAGGATGTGAGACTGCTTGTCCCTGAGGCTGTGAAGACACGAGACAGTCTGACTCTGGGATGTGACTTTAGCCTAGAACAACATCTCTACTGTGTCATGTTGACTAGACACATACATTTACACCTACTGATGTTGAATGTTGTCTTTACAGGCTACTGGGGACTGAAGGATGTGAGACTTCTTGTCCCTGAGGCTGTGAAGACACGAGACAGTCTGACTCTGGGATGTGACTTTAGCCTAGAACAACATCTCTACTGTGTCATGTTGACTAGACACATACATTTACACCTACTGATGTTGAATGTTGTCTTTACAGGCTACTGGGGACTGAAGGATGTGAGACTGCTTGTCCCTGAGGCTGTGAAGACAGGAGACAGCCTGACTCTGGGATGTGACAGTCTAGAACAACATCACTACTGTGTCATGTTGACTAGACACATACATTTACACCTACTGATGTTGAATGTTGTCTTTACAGGCTACTGGGGACTGAAGGATGTGAGACTGCTTGTCCCTGAGGCTGTGAAGACACGAGACAGTCTGACTCTGGGATGTGACTTTAGCCTAGAACAACATCTCTACTGTGTCATGTTGACTAGACACATACATTTACACCTACTGATGTTGAATGTTGTCTTTACAGGCTATTGGGGACTGAAGGATGTGAGACTGCGTGTCCCTGAGGCTGTGAAGACAGGAGACAGCCTGACTCTGGGATGTGACTTTAGCCTAGAACAACATCTCTACTGTGTCATGTTGACTAGACACATACATTTACACCTACTGATGTTGAATGTTGTCTTTACAGGCTACTGGGGACTGAAGGATGTGAGACTGCTTGTCCCTGAGGCTGTGAAGACACGAGACAGTCTGACTCTGGGATGTGACTTTAGCCTAGAACAACATCTCTACTGTGTCATGTTGACTAGACACATACATTTACACCTACTGATGTTGAATGTTGTCTTTACAGGCTACTGGGGACTGAAGGATGTGAGACTGCGTGTCCCTGAGGCTGTGAAGACAGGAGACAGCCTGACTCTGGGATGTGACTTTAGCCTAGAACGACATCTCTAGTGTGTCATGTTGACTAGACACATACATTTACACCTACTGATGTTGAATGTTGTCTTTACAGGCTACTGGGGACTGAAGGATGTGAGACTGCGTGTCCCTGAGGCTGTGAAGACAGGAGACAGCCTGACTCTGGGATGTGACTGTAGCTTAGAACAACATCTCTACTGTGTCATGTTGTCTAGACACATACATTTATACCTAATGACGTTGTATGTTATCTTTACAGGCTACTGGGGACTGAAGGATGTGAGACTGCGTGTCCCTGAGGCGGTGAAGACAGGAGACAGCCTGACTATGGGTTGTGACTTTAGCCTAGAACAACATCTCTACTGTGTCATGTTGACTAGACACATACATTTACACCTAATGACGTTGTATGTTGTCTTTACAGGCTACTGGGGACTGAAGGATGTGAGACAGCGTGTCCCTGAGGCTGTGAAGGCAGGAGACAGCCTGACTCTGGGATGTGACTTTAGCCTAGAACAACATCTCTACTGTGTCATGTTGACTAGACACATACATTTACACCTAATGACGTTGTATGTTGTCTTTACAGGCTACTGGGGACTGAAGGATGTGAGACTGCGTGTCCCTGAGGCGGTGAAGACAGGAGACAGCCTGACTATGGGTTGTGACTTTAGCCTAGAACAACATCTCTACTGTGTCATGTTGACTAGACACATACATTTACACCTAATGACGTTGTATGTTGTCTTTACAGGCTACTGGGGACTGAAGGATGTGAGACTGCGTGTCCCTGAGGCGGTGAAGACAGGAGACAGCCTGACTATGGGTTGTGACTTTAGCCTAGAACAACATCTCTACTGTGTCATGTTGACTAGACACATACATTTACACCTAATGACGTTGTATGTTGTCTTTACAGGCTACTGGGGACTGAAGGATGTGAGACTGCGTGTCCCTGAGGCTGTGAAGACAGGAGACAGCCTGACTCTGGGATGTGACTTTAGCCTAGAACAACATCTCTACTGTGTCATGTTGACTAGACACATACATTTACACCTAATGACGTTGTATGTTGTCTTTACAGGCTACTGGGGGCTGAAGGATGTGAGACAGCGTGTCCCTGAGGCTGTGAAGGCAGGAGACAGCCTGACTCTGGGTTGTGACTGTAGCTTAGAACAACATCTCTACTGTGTCATGTTGACTAGACACATACATTTACACCTACTGATGTTGTATGTTGTCTTTACAGGCTACTGGGGACTGAAGGATGTGAGACTGCGTGTCCCTGAGGCTGTGAAGACAGGAGACAGCCTGACTCTGGGATGTGACTTTAGCCTAGAACAACATCTCTACTGTGTCATGTTGACTAGACACATACATTTACACCTAATGACGTTGTATGTTGTCTTTACAGGCTACTGGGGACTGAAGGATGTGAGACTGCGTGTCCCTGAGGCTGTGAAGACAGGAGACAGCCTGACTCTGGGATGTGACTTTAGCCTAGAACAGCATCTCTACTGTGTCATGTTGACTAGACACATACCTAATGTCGTTGTATGTTGTCTTTACAGGCTACTGGGGACTGAAGGATGTGAGACAGCGTGTCCCTGAGGCTGTGAAGACAGGAGACAGTCTGACTCTGGGATGTGACTTTAGCCTAGAACAGCATCTCTACTGTGTCATGTTGACTAGACACATACATTTATACCTACTGAGGTTGTATGTTGTTTTACAGGCTACTGGGGACTGAAGGATGTGAGACAGCGTGTCCCTGAGGCTGTGAAGACAGGAGACAGCCTGACTCTGGGATGTGACTTTAGCCTAGAACAGCATCTCTACTGTGTCATGTTGACTAGACACATACCTAATGTCGTTGTATGTTGTCTTTACAGGCTACTGGGGACTGAAGGATGTGAGACAGCGTGTCCCTGAGGCTGTGAAGACAGGAGACAGTCTGACTCTGGGATGTGACTTTAGCCTAGAACAGCATCTCTACTGTGTCATGTTGACTAGACACATACCTAATGACGTTGTATGTTGTCTTTACAGGCTACTGGGGGCTGAAGGATGTGAGACAGCGTGTCCCTGAGGCTGTGAAGACAGGAGACAGTCTGACTCTGGGATGTGACTTTAGCCTAGAACAGCATCTCTACTGTGTCATGTTGACTAGACACATACCTAATGTCGTTGTATGTTGTCTTTACAGGCTACTGGGGACTGAAGGATGTGAGACTGCGTGTCCCTGAGGCTGTGAAGACAGGAGACAGTCTGACTCTGGGATGTGACTTTAGCCTTGAACAACATCTCTACTGTGTCATGTTGACTAGAC
Organism: Macrosteles quadrilineatus; assembly: GCF_028750875.1. Lineage (NCBI taxonomy): Eukaryota > Metazoa > Arthropoda > Insecta > Hemiptera > Cicadellidae > Macrosteles > Macrosteles quadrilineatus. The sequence continues at coordinate 10,101,614 of NW_026542601.1, read as the reverse complement.
ACATACATTTACACCTAATGACGTTGTATGTTATCTTTACAGGCTACTGGGGACTGAAGGATGTGAGACTGCGTGTCCCCGAGGCTGTGAAGACAGGAGACAGCCTGACTCTGGGATGTGACTTTAGCCTAGAACAACATCTCTACTGTGTCATGTTGACTAGACACATACATTTACACCTACTGACGTTGTATGTTTTCTTTACAGGCTACTGGGGACTGAAGGATGTGAGACTGCGTGTCCCTGAGGCTGTGAAGACAGGAGACAGCCTGACTCTGGGATGTGACTTTAGCCTAGTACAACATCTCTACTGTGTCATGTTGACTAGACACATATCTAATGACGTTGTATGTTTTCTTTACAGGCTACTGGTGACTGAAGGATGTGAGACTGCGTGTCCCTGAGGCTGTGAAGACAGGAGAAAGCCTGACTCTGGGATGTGACTTTAGCCTAGAGCAACATCTCTACTGTGTCATGTTGACTAGACACATACATTTATACCTAATGATGTTGTATGTTGTTTTACAGGCTACTGGGGACTGAAGGATGTGAGACTGCGTGTCCCTGAGGCTGTGAAGACAGGAGACAGCCTGACTCTGGGATGTAACTTTAGCCTAGAACAACATCTCTATTGTGTCATGTTGACTAGACACATACATTTACACCTACTGATGTTGTATGTTTTCTTTACAGGATACTGGGGACTGAAGGATGTGAGACTGCGTGTCCCTGAGGCTGTGAAGACAGGAGACAGCCTGACTCTGGGATGTGACTTTAGCCTTGAACAACATCTGTACTGTGTCATGTTGTCTAGACACATACATTTATACCTAATGACGTTGTATGTTATCTTTACAGGCTACTGGGGGCTGAAGGATGTGAGACTGCGTGTCCCTGAGGCTGTGAAGACAGGAGACAGCCTGACTCTGGGATGTGACTGTAGCCTAGAACAACATCTGTACTGTGTCATGTTGTCTAGACACATACATTTATACCTAATGACGTTGTATGTTATCTTTACAGGCTACTGGGGACTGAAGGATGTGAGACTGCGTGTCCCTGAGGCTGTGAAGACAGGAGACAGCCTGACTCTGGGATGTGACTGTAGCCTAGAACAACATCTCTACTGTGTCATGTTGACTAGACACATACATTTATACCTAATGACGTTGTATGTTGTCTTTACAGGCTACTGGGGACTGAAGGATGTGAGACTGCGTGTCCCTGAGGCTGTGAAGACAGGAGACAGCCTGACTCTGGGATGTGACTTTAGCCTTGAACAACATCTGTACTGTGTCATGTTGTCTAGACACATACATTTACACCTACTGATGTTGTATGTTGTCTTTACAGGCTACTGGGGACTGAAGGATGTGAGACTGCGTGTCCCTGAGGCTGTGAAGACAGGAGACAGCCTGACTCTGGGATGTGACTGTAGCCTAGAACAACATCTCTACTGTGTCATGTTGACTAGACACATACATTTATACCTAATGACGTTGTATGTTGTCTTTACAGGCTACTGGGGACTGAAGGATGTGAGACTGCGTGTCCCTGAGGCTGTGAAGACAGGAGACAGCCTGACTCTGGGATGTAACTTTAGCCTAGAACAACATCTCTATTGTGTCATGTTGACTAGACACATACATTTACACCTACTGATGTTGTATGTTTTCTTTACAGGATACTGGGGACTGAAGGATGTGAGACTGCGTGTCCCTGAGGCTGTGAAGACAGGAGACAGCCTGACTCTGGGATGTGACTTTAGCCTTGAACAACATCTGTACTGTGTCATGTTGTCTAGACACATACATTTATACCTAATGACGTTGTATGTTATCTTTACAGGCTACTGGGGACTGAAGGATGTGAGACTGCGTGTCCCTGAGGCTGTGAAGACAGGAGACAGCCTGACTCTGGGATGTGACTGTAGCCTAGAACAACATCTCTACTGTGTCATGTTGACTAGACACATACATTTATACCTAATGACGTTGTATGTTGTCTTTACAGGCTACTGGGGACTGAAGGATGTGAGACTGCGTGTCCCTGAGGCTGTGAAGACAGGAGACAGCCTGACTCTGGGATGTAACTTTAGCCTAGAACAACATCTCTATTGTGTCATGTTGACTAGACACATACATTTACACCTACTGATGTTGTATGTTTTCTTTACAGGATACTGGGGACTGAAGGATGTGAGACTGCGTGTCCCTGAGGCTGTGAAGACAGGAGACAGCCTGACTCTGGGATGTGACTTTAGCCTAGAACAACATCTCTACTGTGTCATGTTGACTAGACACATACATTTATACCTAATGACGTTGTATGTTATCTTTACAGGCTACTGGGGACTGAAGGATGTGAGACTGCGTGTCCCTGAGGCTGTGAAGACAGGAGACAGCCTGACTCTGGGATGTGACTTTAGCCTAGAACATCTCTACTGTGTCATGTTGACTAGACACATACATTTACACCTAATGACGTTGTATGTTATCTTTACAGGCTACTGGGGACTGAAGGATGTGAGACTACGTGTCCCTGAGGTTGTGAAGACAGGAGACAGCCTGACTCTGGGATGTGACTTTAGCCTAGAACATCTCTACTGTGTCATGTTGTCTAGACACATACATTTATACCTAATGTCGTTGTATGTTATCTTTACAGGCTACTGGGGACTGAAGGATGTGAGACTGCGTGTCCCTGAGGCTGTGAAGACAGGAGACAGCCTGACTCTGGGATGTGACTTTAGCCTAGAACATCTCTACTGTGTCATGTTGTCTAGACACATACATTTATACCTAATGTCGTTGTATGTTATCTTTACAGGCTACTGGGGACTGAAGGATGTGAGACTGCGTGTCCCTGAGGCTGTGAAGACAGGAGACAGCCTGACTCTGGGATGTGACTTCAGCTTGGAACATGAACATCTCTACTCGGTCAAGTTCTACCAGGGAGACACAGAGTTCTATCGTTACGTTCCGGAAGAGTCGCCTCCAACTAGAGTGTTCCCGATCGAAGGAGTAACTGTTGATGTGAGTATTACCATTGACTATATATACCTACAGGTATACCTATAGGTCAATGGTTTTACTTTCCTAGTACTGTCACAGTGTTCTATGAGAATAACTGGCGTAGAATAATCCACCATTGGTAAAATATGCAATACTTTTGAAGATTTTGATGCTGCTTATTGCTATTCTATATGATAGGTAAGTTGTTTCCCAGAATATATTACGTGGTTTATGTTTATACTTATGGCTTATGAAGAGTTTTCTATTGTTTATTTTCAGATATCTCAGTCCAACAGCAGTGCAGTGACCCTAAGCAACGTGGGGCGGACAATGACTGGGTATTACAAATGCGAAGTGTCAGCAGACGCCCCACTCTTCCACACGGGGATACAGTCTGCTTATGTAACTATTACAGGTATGTAGTTGACCCGACGTAGCATTGTTTTTGCATTTTGATTTAAGTCTGGCTTACTATCTAGAGAAAATACTTGCTTGTGAATTATAAATACAAGAATTAAGACTACTAATTCAAATGACTCTTTGAATACCAAATATGCAAGGTAAACACTTCAAGGACTGTGGCTCAATACCTAACCACCACACACAGACCTACAGACACCTATACCCCTATACACCACCTATACATAGACCAGTACAGGTACCTAATAGTTTGGAACGAATAAAGAATACTTTTTGATAGTAATTGGTTGTTCTGTATCAAGCTTAGTGTTTGACCGAGATGAAATAAACATACCTTTTTGTTGTTTTTACAGAAGAACCGTGGCTCGGACCCGTCGTGACTACAGACAAGTTCAAATACAGCTTGGGGGAGAGGATCAGAGCAAACTGTACCTCGCAGGGGGGCCAACCTCCAGCCAACCTCAGCTGGTACATCAACGGTCAAATGGTGAGCTTAACTATGACTAGTACTTCAGTTCTATTCGAAAAACATTATTTCATATAAGGTACATAAAGTCATAAAGTAATGACAGTTAGGATGATATAATGATGGAATAAATGATAATTGACTTTATTTGGGAAACATGTACCACAATTATACCTATAATATAAATAGAAAATCGATTATATCTCATTAGCGAGATGACAAATCGATAATTTGATTGTCCTCTAAAGGAGATTATCTAAAATACAATAAATGTTCTGAGCCAGTATACAATTCAAATAAAGCTTGTTGGGCAACTGATAGGTTTGTTCCATCGATCTCTGGTTTGTCCCAACGATTTGATCGAATAGTAAACGAATTTTTGGCTAATCCGAATTGTTTTGTAACGAACCCAAACAAAATTATTTCACACTATAACCTACATTCTTATCCATTTAATTTATTTTTATTTGTTTTCTTACTTTGTGCTGGATGAAATTCATTGTTCGTTATAAGAAAAGTGTAACTCTATGTTATGCTTAAGTTGCATTTTATGTTTGGATTTTCAAATTCAGTTTTGATTAAGTGTACCATCGTCAGAGATGGGGTATCTTTTTGCATTTTCTCGAGCTTCTAGCCGCAACTTCTCTTCATATCATTCGAGATACTAGTTTATATGTGATACGTTTCAACTACTTGCTGCTCAGTTCTATAATCTCGTGTAGCTAGGTGCATCACTCTCCTCAGTTGTAGGTGTTAAAGTTTATCATTATTTGTAATGGGCAGTTTGTGTAAGTTGTGTTCCAGTCCACCCTCTGCTTAGTTCACCTTGTACTTTCCCCAGGTCCAACACTCCCCCTATGTAAGGATACTCCAGGACAACTCCCACGAAGGATCAGTTTCTCAGTTAGAGGTTGCTGCGTCACCCAAGGTTTTCCTGCAGGGAAAGCTGAGACTGAGGTGTCAAGCAGCTCAGTTCTCGCTGTACCGCAAAAGCACGGAGTTCGACGTCTTTGAGGACACACCGCAACTAGCTCCTGTTCTCGGGCCCACAGCCCAACACCAAGGTAAATTATATCATGGTTTAGGCATTTTATATAATCAATGGTTTAGGTAATTGTAGTGACTTTCCCGTGTTTTGCAATGGTGTGGAGGATAGAGAAGAGAAATTATGTTATTCTTAAGTTCATTTACTGTAATCTTCCAGCTTAAAACTAAAGCGTTATTATTGCCTTTTTAATGAATATCTCTTCGGTTAATGTATTTGAAATCAACCGTGTTGCAGAATAAAAATTAATAACTTAATCTTAAGTAAAACATAAAAATTCCAGAGCTACGATTGATTCAATTTAACGTATTTTATTTGGTACTGTATCATAAGAATACGTTTCCGTGGTAAACGTTATAGGAAAGATATATAAGTAATATAGTAGACAAGTTTAGTAAAAATGAAGAGTTTATTGTTTTATCTGGGACTTTCTAAAAAAGTTTTTTTAAATTTTAATATTACTATAAGAAATCTTGATAAACTATTTATGGAAAGAAATACATACAAATAAGTAGGGACGCCATTCAAGATTCTTGTCATTCGCCTATCAGTTTCTCCTACTCATTCCATACCCATACTTTGTAAGTATCATAAGGTGATGATGATTGGAGAGTCCAATCGAAATCGATCACCTTTTACCATCTTTTAAATGTATTAACCATCTTGTGAGTAAACAGTTTAAGTGTAAATATATTACTACAAGTGTTATTTGACGTATTTTTGTGTTTTTAGGAAATTTAATAACACTTACGATACTAAGAAGTCCATTTAAGTATATTATTCCTTAACAATATGTGTCACATTAATACAAATCTTTTTTTTTTCAGAATTCAACTCTGGACATCATAGAACTTCACAAAGCTTATTCATCATTTTGATATTTTCAATTTACCTAATGGCTCCATTACAAAGATAGTGGTATCCTTTATAGATAGCAAACATGATATAGCTTCTAGTAAAAAGGGTTTGTATTTGTAAAAGCATTGTGATGGCATAATATTGGTTGATGGAACCCTAAATAATAATACCACATTAACCCTAATCCGTAATCTGATATGCATTAATCAATTTAAAATGATGTCTGAATTATTAGCCAAGCGGTATCCAAATGCAATTCCACCTGCTCTTAACGGTTGTGTGTATATAAGGTATAATAACTGTATATAATGCTGAAATATATTTGGTGCTGTTTTGACATTGCAGATTTGTAGTAAAATGTTGTGCTGATGTAAAGCTTTTGAGAAATATTTTAAATATGTTGAATAGTCCACAAAACTAATAAAAGTGTAAAATACCTACCTTAGGATAAAGACTATCGTAAAAAATATATTTTAAGTGATTTTATGGCAAAAGTGTTATTTTAGGTTCAAAATAACTCTGTTTAGGTTTAGACAAAAGAAACATTTTACAGTAGTATTTGTATAGAGTGATGATGTTATAAATATGATGTACATACATTAGGTCACTACAGTAAGTTTTTGAAATTACAGAAAAAACTCAAGTAACTAGCTTATTAATTTTTCATAGTTTAATTTTTCCAAGAGATCTGGACATTCTTCAATTTATTATGTAATAATAATAAATATTACGGGTTAAGCATTATTTAAAAATTATTGTCATCAATTTGGCTCAAGATTATTTTTTTTAATGTCATTGAAAGTGTGGTCTTAGTAACATCCTATTGAATTAGATCGTATGGTCATAATTGAAAACGTACTTTAGTCGCAATTGCATCTTTTATTGAGCGGATCTGTTGCCTATTATAGGCATAAAAAATATGATTTAGATGTATTGATAAAAATGAGACATGTTCTGCAATGTGTAATTTTTATTGCGGTCTTTTTGGGTTTGATTAACATTTTATGAAATGAAACATACCAAAACAATGAAATGCTTGACTGAAATGTGTAATAAAGCTCTCTAAAGCTACGACAAAAATTAGTTGTACGAACGTTAATGATTGTTTGGGAAATCAGTGTTATTAAGCTAAAGTACGTAATAGCACAGAGTTGGAAAACAAAAGTACTTTTGGCTAGTCTGTGGTTATAGTGAATTAACACTATTTTAAATAAAATGTAAAATAATTAGATTGAGTATCTGCTGTAATTACTTTAGAAGAAAATATAGCTGATAAAAATCAGGAGTTTTATTTTATGTTACAAATATTTCAATGCGATTTTTATTCACATCAATAGTTTTATGGTGGTCAATAGTGCATAATACAAATGCACTGAAAAGACCTTTATAAGACAAAAGCATAATATTTCAACCATATTAAATAAGTAAGTTTAATATTGAGTTTATGGTTATTTCATAATATATAGTTATAAATTCATTCTTTAGGCTGCAGCATAATTTTAACACATTCACTATCGGGCATCACAACCCTCATAGTAGCCTCCTGAAACCTGTTAGTGAATCTGTTAAAATAAAATATTTGTTATCCTTTTCGGCTACCATGAAAATAAGCTATTTTTGGGTTTTAAAAGTCCTTAATAATTAGTTAAAAATAATATAGCTGTTACTGTTACTAAGTGTACAGCAGGTAAAAAACTACTCTGCTTTTAGACTGTACATAAAATTTGTAATTAGTTAAGGTGAGAACATGTTTTATAACCGCTGTTGCGTAATAAATAAGTTGATTTCCTTTTATAGCATATTTTATTTACCTATTACACTTTCTGGGTGAAAAATAAACTAAGATAAAACCACAAGAATGCACTAGTTTTAAGTTTAAAGCTAAACAAAGATTAATGACAGACTAAATAAAAAAAATGGTCCTGTAGTTAGCTTTGGAAGGAACAAAATGCAAAATCTGTAAAGCATAGCGCCTAATAATCATCAATAAAGTTTACTTTGCAACTGATACATTTTCATGAGTCATAACGAATGTAAATACAGATAATGTAAAATATTCTGATGTTGAAATATCCGAAGATGGATTCCCCTCGATGATTTATTCATAAGTCTGCAATAGAAAATGACAAATGTAAACCAATGCTTTAAACATGGAATATTTTTACATTTCATGTAAACTATATCTCGTGAACTGGAAATATATTACTAATTAACACAGATTTGCTACCATAATAATAATTAACAAACATTATTATTATTAGTGTTAAATAATAATACAAGTCATATTTTCATGACTTAATTTATAATGAATCGTTTTATAAGCACGTCATTGACAAGGAGCTAATTGTGTTTTGTGTTATTGAGGTATTAGAAAACAATTGTAGAACCACGGTTAAATATTTAAGTTAATTAATACCAATTCCACAGTTTTCAACAGTTTACTTACACAATTTTTCAAAATATTTACTTGCTATTCTATAAGCTTAAGAAATATAAAAAATATAAACTGAAATGTTATGAACAAGAGTTGTATTTTGACATACAACTTAACATACTAATAATTATTTGTTTCGTACTTTATTTATTTATTGCCAACGGATTTCACAAACAAACACGATGGTTGTTTTTTTTTTACCATCGTAGTATTTGTTAACTCCCCATCACCAACAATGAACTTCAAACAAAGAATAGCAAGAAGTATTTTCATTGTGAAAATTGCACCAAGTAAAATTTGGCGAAGTATACGATTAACGTACAATAATCTGGAAACCGTAAGAAATTAATTTTAAAAAAGTGTCCTGTCATCATACAGTTTCTTATTCAATGTTACATATTAAAACTAGAATTTGCATACTGAATTTTTATAATAAGTTATTAAACATTTTGTAGAGAGGGAAACAATTAAGCTTTCTAATCTTTTCACTTACTTAAGTATATATTCCATCCCAGTAAAAGGGAGGTCTGAAAGAGATTGTAGACTGAAATGAGCTTCGGAACATTCCAGAAAGATAAGGAGGACATTCCAATCTCTTTTATTAAAGCTTCCCGGATTTTAATCCTAAATTTTCCCTTCCAGTGGATAACATTATGCATTTTAGTTTGTTTAAACTGCAATACCAGTACATGTGTTATTTCATTTCTCAAGCTAGGTTATAAGCATACTTTTATAGATATTTATAGATATGTATAATTGGCAATCTAACAGTTTATATGACAATTTTATAATCAAGAGAATCGTTATAAACCTTTAAAATATTAGTTGTATAATATTTAACTATTAAAATTAACTGCAGTATTAAGTGATTTTCACAATCCTCACATTTGTGAGGCAGTTAATATAGCTGGAAGATCACAAATTTACTAACCGTAAGCACTACCCAGAATGTGTAGTTAAGCTCTTTTTGATATGGACTTAGACAAAATAATTATATGATGTCCATAATATGCAATAGTACAAAATTTAATTATTTTTCAAGATCGAGTAACAATAATTTCAAACTAATGAGTTTTTCACTTCAATGGAACTTACAAAGCTAATCAATGTAAGCAATAACGTTTTGGATTGAAATTAAAATACTAATATTTAGTTTACAAAAAGTCTTGAATACAAAATGGTACTGTTTGTAGATCACCCTCCAGAGCTGTAAAGTGGCTGTAAACTGTAAACCAGAGCGAGATAATAAATTGTTGTCGAGAGTGTAGTAAACATAACTAAAGTGAGGACAATTTACTGGGAAAAACTGTTTGGTGGCAAAAAAGGAAAGTTTATATCCAGGTATAGTCTCTTGTCGGCGGCTAACTTGTGCCACTTTAAACGGTTCAATATGTAACGCTTTAAACCTCAACATTGCTATCAAGTGTGATATGGTTAACAGGTAGTTTTTACAGACCCCCTTACATAGTATATGAAATAAGTATAGTTTTCGAAAAAGTTTTGAGTTTTAAAGAAAACGCTAAGAAGAAATGTTAAGTGGCTTTATGAGTTTTGGGTCTCCCTGAACCAAAAGTGGTTTTTAAAGTGGTATGTGTGTAAAGAGCTACAGACTACACTTATGGTCCGAATACTACCATTGACTATATATATACTTACTACACTTATGTGGTATATTTGGAAACTTTTAAATAAAAACCCATGTGACAACGGCAAAATAAGGCGGCCATCTTTTTGAAAACACCCTCATATAGTTTAGCATTCATATAAAGTTAGGTAAATATTACTGTTTAAAATTATTTTCTACAAACTGGTTTCATTTTAAGTTTCCAAAAAACTAATAATCTTTCTACCCAGTATCGATTAAACACTCTTGTTAAATCTCAATGAGATTACCAAAACAATTATACAACAATTTTGTACTCAATGTATAATAATTACCTGATTTCTCAAGCATACAGAATATTCCAAGTACGCCTTACACTTTACAAATTAGTTAGTAAATAGCTAATGAACTTAATATTTGTATATAAAAACATTGTTTCGATCGGGGGTTGGGTTTTAATTGGAATAATTCCGAGCAGCATTTGTAGTCAGCTTGTAGAGGTGTGTTAATATGTTAATGACTTGGCGATTGTTCAACGACTGGCTTGTCTCCGCACGGTTAGATTACCAACTGTTAATTGAAAACCAAGCGCATGACATGTTCATTAAAAATAAACAAGAAATAATATTTTTTTGTTTTACTAGTTCAGTCGTGATTGATATATCTCATTTATTACATATTTAACAAAGGGTTTTCACTTTAATTGTTCTTAAAGACAATCTTTGGCTGTTTATGGATTAAATTGAAATTTCGACTCTACGACATTTTTGAGCAAGGAAATAATAGTTCATTTACCAGGCCTAATAAACAATTAATTCTTATTCCCGATTTAGATAACATTACATTTGATGAGTACCTAGGTCTGCTGATATGGGAAAAGTAAAAAGTTTGTCAAATGCTAATTATAGGATAAAATAATTAAATTTACTAAATTTGAAAAAAAACATGTTCATAAAAAAGGCTAACTACAAAAGGATTTTTTCTCCGTAACAATAACATAGCTATTTAAAATGTACAGTCTTTCGATGTTCTCTGTAATATTCTGTAGTACAATACTTATGCATACAATTTGTTTGCTCTAAACGATAGTTTTTTTAAGGGTAAACATTTGAAAGAAAAACAATTAAAAAAAATCTGTTAAATCTCAAAACACCCCGTTATCGACCCAAACTTGCTCGTTTAAGTGTAATTTCCCTACACGTTAATGCCAAATTTCAGCAAAATAGGACCGAACGTATATGAGTTATCGAACTCGCGGAAACACACAATATACATTAATACAAATTTTAACTTTGCCACCTACAGTACTTACTGTTTATAAGGGAAATAGGCAAAACCAGTGTATAGTGAATTCTTATCATTCATCAGCTATTTTTTAATAAAAAAAGTGTGTGGATAACCTTTAAGGTCAAACTAGTGTCAAATTCAACGGTAAAACGTTTCTGTATTCAAACCAAGTGCTTTATTCAAACCAAGTGCTTTATTCAAACCAAGTGGCGAGGAAATGTAATTTGTTCCAACAATATACAGTAGCTATCCAAACTGGCTAAGATATTTAACTGTTTTAACTTATGAGGATATTTGCATGGACGTATCCTGTAGTCGGTAGACAAGACCTGTATTGCAACAAACTAACCATCATTTAAATAGTTGAAGATAACAAAAATATTTTTCACCCCACTGCGATGTTGTAGCCGTTTATAAACTTTGATTGGAGGCTGAAAGCTACGTATTGCGGCCCTAGCGATGAAAATTAGCTGTTCACTTATTAACTTAAAACAATAATGTATATTTGTAACACACAATGTGACAAGCAGTATCCATGCATTTGCAATAAACCTGTTTAATTTTCATCGCTGCTTTGCAACTATTTATTATTATTTTTACCGATTCCTCTAAATATTTCTTCATATAACCTAAAAGTTGCAGTTGTGTTGACTGTCAGTGTGCATTTTAAGTTCTCGATTCGATCTTAAAAAATTATCTCGAGCTTACATAACCTCATTTTCGGCCCTAGGTATGAAATATACTAAGATTTGTAAATAGGACACCAATATACCATGTTTGGACAATATTTTTGATATGTGATCAAGATAAAACCATTTTGGTGTTGCGGATTGCAATATTTCAAATATTTGGTTGGATTTGGTAACGATATCTCGTCTTTATTTCTCTCCCACATAGAGCAAAACATGAAGCCGCAAACCAATACTTGGCAACAGAATGGGTTTGGAAATTTTCCCAAAACTAATTTAACTTTAAAATATTTCCCTAGATACAAAGGTTCTGATACACTTTACTGTTTTAAAACAAACCATTGAGTTGATAATAAATAAAAATTTTATGAACACTTAAACGTTAAAAATAAAATTGCTTTCATATTATATTGGAGTGTTATCCTTCAATATTTAACTATAAAAAATTGATAAAAGCAAGAAGAAAATCTAAGCACTATTATGGGTTTGAGGGAAATTGCGAAGATATTTCTTTAACAGACAAATTATTGAGGAAGGAAATAAAGACAAATTGTTTGTCCTTATAAGATCAATGGGGTTCTGCCCCAGACATTAGGGTACTTTGTTTTAAAAAAATATCCCTGAAATAATGTAAAACAAGTGAGAAGTTAGTTGTACATTAATTGGTAAGTTTTTAAATTGTGTGGTGAGCAATAAAAAATTAAAAAAAAACAGCATTGTTTACTTACATAACAGCATAGTTTTACTTAACAAAACGGGTAACGGACCAATGAGGTTCAAGGATTGAGAGAGAAGAAGTAAAATTGTAATGCTCCGAACTTCAACTAATCAGCTGTTTACCAATTTGATTGTCAACGATTAGTGCAATTAGTGATTGGTACTGAGTCGTTGCATCACTGTTATTGGCAATGAGAGGTTATAAACGAAAACTTAACCTCTCTTAAAAGTTTTGAGTAGTGATTATTAGTAATTAAAAACCGGTCGAGGGTAAAGTAGTGTACGCGACTGGCGTAAATAGTGTTAACGACACTTGTAGAAGTTTTTAAAGCACTCGCCAAGGCTAGTGCCTTAAATTTTCTAGTTTTCAAAGTTGTCTTAAATTTTAACACTATCTTTACGCGATCCTTGCCCAGACTACTATTAATGGACACTCTTCATCTATTTACACTACTTTACTATTATTAGGTAAATCATTGTACCTCTGTCTCTTCGAATATCTGGTATCTTCAGTAAAACGCTCAACCTTTTGTTTTGATGGGAAAGATTTTCGAGTGTCCAATGAAATGTTAGCGCTTTATCCCCCAACTAGAAGAGTTAAGCAGTTTAGGCCCCGTTTATGCACCAAGTGCGGTAGCGGTAGCGACAGCGGGAGCGATTTCTAACACCATTGAGTTAAATGGGGCTGTTTATGCACCAAGAGCGATAGCGATAGCGGTTGACCTCCCGCTGCGATTTCTAATTCGCCCGCTGTGTAGTTAGGAATCGCAGCGGTTGCTTGGGCTGAAGCCAGGGTTGCCAACTTGACCCACGCGCACGTGCACTTGGGACAAATAGTTGTGTTAATTATTTGGCAGAGTTTGAGTTGGCAAGACTGTGTCCCCCTTCCATTCTCCTTTAACCAACCGCTACCGCTATCGCTCTTCGTGCATAAACAGACTCATTTACAGCGGGAGCGGGCCCGCTATCGCACCGCTCCCGCACTTGGTGCATAAACGGGGCCTTAGGGTTATCAGCTATAAATGTACTCACAGTTATGTTTGTATTGTTCCCACCACTATATCATCAGCTTACAACAGACTTACCATAACAATGAACAAAAGCACTCCAGGGTGATATTCATCTCATAGATAAGTTGCTCTGACAGTGTGTACAGTTATGTTTCACTGTTCTAGATATCTGCATGTTTATATATTTTTTTTTTTTATGATTAACTATTCAGACACAATGACCGTTGTGTAAATACGATATGTTTACATGTTTTAAGATAATTTAATAAGATAACGTGTCCATGACGATTATACAATATTTCAATAGTTAATGTATTTATTTGTATATTTGATATAAAATAACGTTGATGAATTGGAAACAAATTGTAGAATTGAATTAAAATAATATTTATAGTATATCACGTATTTTATGTTTGAAGTAAATACATAAATTGGTAGGTAAATTATTTTTAATAAAACTGAACTGAACTTATTCATGAGTCAAAACTAGAAACAAAAACAATAATAATAACAACATAAAAGTCAGCTGCAATTAAACAATGTTACAAACATATCAACGTACAAATATAGTTGTCTTATAACATTGACTGGTCAATGTTATAACTAGTAATAAAATAACTCATTGTTTTAACTCTATCGATTTAGAGATCCACAAGTATACAGAACAATTCATAAGTTGTTATAGCTGTGTTAACAGCTATTTCGCAAAGCTGGTGTTTTTTTTGTCGACTGTGAAAGTAAAGCAAGTTTATTTACAATGGTTTTACATAACTTAAGATGAGAATATCGTGAATAAAATGTATACATAGCTTAAATGTAGCTTAATTGTATAAATAGAAACATACACGTGAGTATGATAAAATAATTACATAAAATCTATATATAAATAGACAAGCATGTTTCTTTAAAGTTGTTTTTCTCAGCTCGTGTGCATCACAGGGAAAATCTACGCATAATGTTAGAAAGAAATTTTTCTGTATTATGTGCAGAATCAAAATCCCATTATAAATTAAAATAGTCTCACAAATAAGCACAAAAAATGAATTTGAAATTTAAAATAAATTAGCATAGGCCTTATGGGTTGCTATGCTGGTGACAAAATAATGACGATACATAACCAGAAAATCTAAACAAATGGAAGAAATTTCAATCACATGTTTTATTTAAAGCTTGGGGTGAAAATAGAGAAGTCTGTACTTTACATATTTTGGTTCAGTTCTCGACCACTGGACGACCACTAGTTAGTTTTATTACATATTTTAGACAGTAAAAAAAATCAAATTATTGTTTTTAATTGAAACCAAAATCCTTTGGAAACCAATAATATCCTGTTAACATAGAAAACAAAACACTACAAAGCAATGCACGGTCTCCTGGAACTATTATTTATATAGGGGATAAATCTTACATTTTTTAAGAAATATTTAGGTGAAAATATAATCAGGCAAGTGCTTAGTCTGCAGGTTTGCTGTGGCGGGGGTCTTTTCATGTCCGTTATGCTTTATGTGGTGATGTTAAGTGAACCGTTTTCTAGATTTATATTTTACGATTTCTAATACATATCTAAAATTGGTTACATATATACAAATTGGTGTAGTTTGGCTACGCAAAAAATATTAAGCCAAAATTTACAAATAGACTTTATAGAGTTAAACTAGTTTCAAAGTTAGTTATTACAAGAAGCAAATATTTAATGACAACACATCTGCGTAAAATGTGAAAAACATGCAATCAATTTATCTTTATCTGATTCACGTAAGAGTGATAAATTGTTAAAAAAGTTTGTTTTGTCTAAGAATCCACTGAATATCAACAGTTTGTCTTGTAACTTTGTTGTCTCAGCGTGTAACACTAATGGGAGTACATAGAGTAAGCGTTCCTTAATTAAGTGATCAGAAATGCCAAGTCAGCTTCTCTAACACGCTCAGTTTAGATGTTATCATCTCCCAATATCATCACTATAACGAGGTGCACCTTACATACATGATATGGTTGTTATACCGACCATTTCAAAATTAATTGGTAATTAGGTTTTTGTTTTAGTAAAAATCACAATTATGTAAAATTTAATCGATTCAGGAATACAATTTGATAATCAAAATATCATAGGTTATATAACTTAAATTATACTTAATTTTAACATAGCCAGTGGTGTACTATTCTATAATATAAAACAAGATAGAACATATGATTTATTTTTTTGAGTCCTTTAAGTTGTCTTCAAGTAAAATTCCGTCGGATTTATCACGGAACAAAAATACACCCAGCAGCAAACCTGCAGACAAAAGGAATATTCACTGGTCTGATTGGGTTTGAAATAGTATATTTCGTACCTAGAGCCAAAAAGGAGGTGTTGCTGGCTCTAGATCATTTTTAAGCTCGAGACGAAGTCGAGAACTTAAAACGACCGAGAGCTGAAAAACCCTTTTGGCCCGTGGCACGAACTCTATTTTTCACCACACTCCCACACTCTTCTTAGTGAAAAAGTATATAAAATAAATGAACACTAATAGTCAACACAACTAAAACTTTAAGGTTATGTGAAGAAATTTTAAGAAATCAGCAGAATTAATAATAAATAGTTGCATGGCAGAGCAATAAATAAAGTCTATTGCACTGCTTCTATTATACAGACTGTCCCAAAAGTCCCGGACCGGTTTAATATTTCCTAAACGACAACAGATAAATCAATAAAATTTTGCACATTAACACCACACTAAAAAATCTACTTTTTTAAGGAACTATCAGTTTTCTGTCATATCATGGGGACGTCCCACGAGGAGTCAGAAGGAAATCTTAAATAGGAGCATAGGTCAATATGCACATCAGTTTAAAGGGCTTAGCTAGCAGAGTTCAATGCCGGAAACCGCGCCTCGAAAGGATCACCCGTTACAAAATGGCGGCCGTTCAAAGATTTCTTGAACCTGCCATTTTGAATCTTTGAACGACTGCCATTTTTTACTCAGGCGTTCTTTTGAGCTTGAATTTACGGCATTGTAATCTACTAGTGAAGACCTTTAATTTGATGTGCATATCGACCTATGCTTACGCTAACAAAAATGTTCTGACTCCTAGGGCTCTGCCCCCAAATGCAAATTAAATGAATCTTTGAACCACTGTTACTCTTGACTTGGTTGTCCGTTTGAGTTTAAATTTGCAGCATTATATTCTGCTAGTAAAGACCTTTAATCTGATGTACATGTCAACCTATGCTTCTATTTAAGATTTCCTTCTGACTCCTTGCGGGACGTCCCCATGATGTGACAGAAAATTTATATTTCCATAAAAAAGTAGATTTTTAGATGTGATGTTGATGTACCAAATCTTGTTGATTTATCTGTTGTCGTTTAGAAAATATTAAACCGGTCCGGGACTTTTGGGACAGTCTAAGTGAACAGCTGATTTTCGTCCCTAGGGATGTAAAAACCTGCTCGGCCCCTTAAATGACGATGCCAGCTGGCATGGACAGCAAACCTTAGCTTTCAGCTTTCAATATAAATAAAACTATAATTGCAATAAAAATTCACAACTGCATACATTTATATTAAGAATTTTTTTAGTTTGGGTTGTTTTGTTACTTACAAATGATTTTGTCTACACTAGATAGTAAATTCACACTTATCCCAATTGTATTTTTGTCTAGCAAAAATCAAATTTTACCTTTATTAAGTTTTTCGACAGAAGTAGCTTGCTTTTAAACGTTTACTTTGAGGGAAAATTGAAGTGATTTGAAGATTTTTTAAATTTAGATGAATGTCACAAAAAGGTTAGTTTTGCCACAAATAAAAAGTTATAGATTAAAATTAACCAATAAAAAGTTGGAATGTGGCTGTGCATTCTATTATGTATCTTTGAAAGACGAAGGAATTTTCTCACATTAAATGTATGGTCATCTATTATAGCTATTCAATAGTTAGTTGGTTCTAAAGAATGAATGGTAGCCTAAAAAAATTGCATGAAATAAAAGAAATTTAATTTACAGTAAATTAAAAGCGGAGGCAATGTAAAATGCCCTACTAAACCACGTCATGACGTCGACATAGAATCAGAAGCAGTTCTCTTTTTCCATTCTGGTTTATTATTTGGAATTAAGTTTTCCTAGGTGTAATTTCTATTAGTACAATTCTTATAATAATATTATTTCAATACACACCTATAGTTATGAAAGTACTCGGTTTCCTTTGATACTTGGATAATACTGTTCAACAACATGTTTCATCAGATTTACAATTACAATTCTTGAAAATGTTTAAATAAACCTGTGGGTAAAACAACTAAATTACAAAATTTTAAGGATTCTTTTATTTCATTTAATAGGTATATAGCATGCAAATTGCAGTATTACTTTCCAGAAAAATACTAGCATGAACCATTGTTCATTTCCTCTACCAATATTCGCATATCTTAAAATTAAAAATGTATGAAACATTTTAAAATTAAGTAATAAAAACATCTCTTAACAAAATGTTTTACAAGTGTTTTAAGCTCTCCCTTATTCAACAATCACCTTTAGAGAACCCTAAAGTTGAACCAACGCCAGGTCATTACCATTATAAGCTGACCTGGAGTGTTAGGGGTTGCTAGAATTATGTTTTAACAAGAGATAGAGTAGTTGAATAGAGTTGTTGGATAGAGTTGTTGTTGGGTTGTTTTAAGTCACAGGTAACTTATATATTTCCTTAATTTGTTACGAAAAAGCCAGTTAAGTAATTAAAATTAAGATTTTACAGGATATATTTTTATACATTTACATGGTTGCTAAGCAACGGTAAATAGTATAGACGGCGGAAATTATAATTTTACCCTCAAAAAATTCCTACAAGAGGTATTTCTGCGGGTTTCTGTAGTATTATGTGTACTGATCAACATACTAAAAGTTTACCAAGTTTGACCACCGGAAACGCCTTATTTTCAAGATGGCATCCAATATGGTGTAAATCATATTGTAAATCATAACGCCTGCAATTTTTGCCCTAGAAAAGTAATACTGGCGTCTACCTATATGTTTTCAGGGCCACTGAATGCAAAAAACACATTTAAAATTACAACAAAAATTTATTTTTTACAAAACAACACATTTATAAGTATTCATTGTCAACTTCTTCATCCCAAACAGACTCATTGAATTTATTTTCACAGTTTTAGGTTTGGCACAGTCCACATGCAGACGTGCATGGTAGTCCATATCTTGTGCAACTGCATCGCATTGTTCGCCATTCAGTAGTGCAATTGCAGTGTAGAATATGTAGAAGACTTTCTGGTGCAACAGGTTTATTAGTCATTATTGGTACATACTTTATTGCCCTCTAGCTTCCATCCCAAATTAATAGCAATCATACTTTTATCCATTCCAGTCCAATTCATGATTTAAAAATACACTCTTAGGCAATGGTATTTTGTTGAAGACTCGGTTGGAGGAAGTTGCTCTGGAGTAACAAATGATGTAGCAGAAACAATCTTTTTACTTAAGAGTTTAAAGCGCAATGAAGTTAAGGAATCGGCACTTCTGCCCCCAAATAAAACTGCCATTACTTTGCTTCCGAGCATCTCTACGTCAGTCCTAGCTTAGTTCGGAGTTAGGAACAAATTTGCACAATCTTCAATCGTTGCATTTCTGCTAATAAGCCCTCTTTCTTACACTGAATATGTGCGATGTTGAATCACATCCGGTGAATGCATGGATTGCGAACCTTACCCATTATTTGTTTGATCTAATTTTTTTTTAGAAATTGACGACCTCTTTTAACCTTTTAACCTTGCATTTTCCCGTCCACATAGACTACAGATCTGTGCGTGGAACGTATCCAGCGGCAAGCCGGTACAGTAAGAGGTGAACTGTACTGATAAATTTTAGTGGCAGTGACCAGGATCCGAACCCACAACATCGCTGCCTTGGGCCCGAAGTCCGTAACGCTACCAACTGAGCCACCGACTCACCAAATGACATAGACTTTATGGTTTGTACAAATCTGGAGTAACCGAATCAGCCGTATTCTTTTCAAAACGCAGAACTTCTTTGTATGAAGAACTAAATCCCATGGCATGTAAAGTATCGAAAAGAAATTGAGATCGATATAGATGGTGTACCTGAACTGCAAGGCCGGTTTGTAAAGGAGCAACAACAGCGCGTGGTCGGGCTGCTTGGATGATGGCTTGGCCAATTCCAGCCACCTCCACCACCAATTCCTCTCACAATACCCGCCCATTCGTCCAATTGACTACTACAGCAGGCAATTATTGTTTTTACAAATTATTCTGTCTTTACACAGCTAGCACTATAACTTCTTTCTGTGACTGCAGTACCGCAGAAGAGACTGTCTGTTTGGCTGTTGAAGGGACCGAGATACCCTAGCGCTTCTCTTTAACGTTTCTAATTTATTCCCAGCTTTAATTTTTATGTCCTTCTTATTAATATACCGCTGTCTGCATTTCGCATGAACTTTATCTCCTGGGTTAAATTAACACAATTAATTCTTCTCCTCTTTCCAAACCTGCTTTGTTTATTCCTTCAGCTTCCTTTTGACGATCTTGTGCAGTGTCTGTAGAAGGATATACATCTTCTAAGCATATAGGACATTTAGTTTTTTTTTAGCCAACTGTAAATGTGAAATTTATTTACAAAATACTTACCTGAAAAAAAAACTGTACTATTTTCTTGCCAAATTCAGTAAAAGTATGAAGTTTTTCTTTATTTCCGTAGACTTCTGCTAGGAGGTAAGCCTATTTATTGTTACATTTACCCTCTTTTAATGTATTTTACATGTTTTAAGGTCTGGTGCCCTAAAAAAGTAGACCTACTGAAGAAAAAAAACTATAAAAATGTCAACCTCACTGTTTACGATGAAAATATTTTGAAAATAGCCATTTCGTTTTACATTAATTAAATGATATACGTTTTATTTTGTGAGTTTTTTTTTTATAAAAATGTATCATTAGGAATGTTTACTTAATGTATTTGTCTAAAATTAGGAGAACGTATATAGAACAATTAAGACTAAGACAAATGACAAATAAATGAGAGCCTAGTTTTTATTAAGGCTGTTTGAGATAAAAATAATACTATAACTACTCAAAAATGATAAAATATTGTGACCATTTGTTTTTAAATTGAAATTTATGTATAATGTATATGTTTCACTAACGTTTAGGAACCCTGTAAACGAATAAGTAGACTCTAACTACTTCTTTGGGATTAAATTTGTAGAAGTTTGATATTTAACACCATCTTGGACGCCATCTTGAAATTGAGGCCTTTCCAGTTGTCAAAATTTGGTAAACTTTTGGTATGTTAATCAGCAGACCTAACCCTACCAAAAAACGAAAAAAAACCTTTTGTAGGAATTTTTTGAGGGTTAGGTGGTTTATTTTCATATCTGCAGGCGTAATATGGTTATATAGCATGAATATGGCTTTATAGCAACTATTTAAAACAAACAAACAGGATTTTCGGTAAGACTAATAATTTGTTGCAATCCACGAACAAAGCAATAAATTGTTAAAATTTACAACCGATTTACAGCGATCACATGTCTATGGTTTGTAATATTAAATGTTT
Organism: Macrosteles quadrilineatus; assembly: GCF_028750875.1. Lineage (NCBI taxonomy): Eukaryota > Metazoa > Arthropoda > Insecta > Hemiptera > Cicadellidae > Macrosteles > Macrosteles quadrilineatus. The sequence continues at coordinate 10,080,516 of NW_026542601.1, read as the reverse complement.
TTCGTGTATTATAAAATGCCTGTTTACGATATTGTTTTAACTATTAAACTCAATTAAACACAACCGAGCGAGGCTCGGTCCCAATGTACTTATATCTATATATATACTTATTTAATACGCAAGCAGGTTTTTTGTGACAATTTCTCCTCCGAAACTACTGAACCAATTGACATGTTTTTGGTGTCATTGGAAAGAGCGTAACGTGAAGTTGTGCAGGAAACTTTCTTTTTAGGGAAATAATTAGAGAGTGAGGCCTGGGGGCCCTTTAAAGTTTCGTATTTCTCCATAAGATTAACATGGGAAACAAACATTGTTATTAAATTACAGCTGTTGTCAGAAATGCTGTTCTGCTATTTAATTTAATTTGTTCACAAGGAGAATTGTTTTTTGGTGCCATGTGGTCAATGAATTACACTTTTGTATATATTTAAAAAATGCTATACACTATATAAAATGATAGTACTGTAATACAGAGATCAATCAATAAGCAGGATTGAGCTTTTGCCTACATGTTTCCTGTTAAGTGTGTTGTAACTGTTTCTCATATTATAGTACCGACCACTATAATACACTATAGTACCACCCCGTAGCGAAGCACGGGCAGAGCAACTAGTAATTACTTAAGTAAAATCTTTGAGGCGGCTAGGTTCAAGTTTAACTCTTGTATACCAATATATCCTCAAAGGAGAGGATTTCATACACACCTTCATACACTCTAAATGCTTGGCTGCTCCAAGAAGCCTTTTGTGACTACCCTTTGGCCAAGTTGCGTTTTCGATCCCTTTAAATGCAACTGATGTTAACTAAGAAGGTGATTAAATAAGGCAAAACTGATTTAAATAAAAACAAAACTGATCGTTAAGAATTTATTAGCTAAGTGAACCAGACAAATTTTAACCCACCCTAATGTCATATTGTGCATTTTAAATACCTTAGTTTGAGACAATAAAACTTGTATGGTTGAAATCAAAGGTTTTAGTACAAGCTAGGATTTAAAAATGATTATGAATAGAAAGAGAACACAATATAAAAGCAAGATTAGTATTCACGTTGGTAAAGACTTAATTGTTTGATTTGTAAGATTGTTTTAGCTTGGCTGTTCTATTCATGGTAGACTTCCATAGTATTAACCCACTCAGCACCATTTTATAATTTAATTTAAAATTTTGGAATTATTCATTATGGTCCTAACTGTATGTGAAATTATATGGAATCAAAGTATGTGGTTTCCATCTCAAATAACTAAAACTAATATTGTAGGTAGTAGTTTTATGTGTAAGTTAGATTAATCGGAAATGTTAAAAAGTAAAAAATACTAAACTATCAAGTATGACGTGAACAACCGAAGCTTTTTCAAAATATGAGATTATTACAGGGAACAAAAAATAGTATTACCCACACCTGTAAAAAATTAAAATGCTTGACAATATTATCTTAGTTTGAATTTTGGATGTAGTAATGATCAAATAAACTAATATAATGTCAAAAGGCTCGATTCGTAAGAATCTGCATGAGTTAACTAGATACCCGGCCCTGATTTCAGATAAAATATATTTTATTAAGTCTCGTCACTGCTATTACGAGATTCAAAAAGCGATGTTACCAACTGAGAGTTTTCTCAGTACATTTTTTGTTCACAATTATTATAAAATATCAAACTATACCAAACACACCCAAGAAAGTAATTAAGTATTAAACCGTAGTTACAATTTCTGAAGTCATATCAGTTCTACCAACATAACCACAAGTTAATTATTCTACTCCAATCACACTGTGGTATGTTTGTCCTACAAGGGTTGCAGCACTGCAAATATTAAACCAACCATTGTTGAAGTTTCACAATACAAGATTTTAAATATAAGATTTTCTAGAGCCTATGATTTTCCTTCAAGGCATATTTAACAAGCATTAAACATAAAGGTTTGTTATTTATGGGGAATAAAACTTCTTGATTCTTGAAAGTAGTTGATTTTCAGAGCGTTTAAACATATTTCTGATAAATATTAGTACAACATGCAGTACGCTCTCATAATTTACAAGGGGTTTTCTCTGATTTCAAAAAGTTATCTAGACGACCGAATGGTACTAGTGTTTGAATTATAAACTGAAGATCACACTGTTGTTTTAATTCCAAGTCATACAAATTCTGGGCCAAAAAATGTCATTTGTCTTTAGTCTTTGGTCTATTTATTGTTCATGTTATCCAATAAAAATTCGAGGTTAGTGAACAACAAGGCCAGGGTTTGAACCCCTGACAAAAATGAACCATGCAGATATAAAAAAAATTAATAAGTATTGAAAGGTATTGTTCAACTTAACTATAATCTCATGTAGATATGTCAATACATTGTGTATAATACAAAATGTTGGATAGTGAGCTACCTACGGTTGTAGCTCTATTAACAATTGAGTTATCCCATTAACCTAGATAACGCTATATTCTACAATAGGTGTTCTGCAATTCCTTTTGACGTTATAGCTTCTTTAACAAAAGCTTTTCACTTAATAAAAGTTTAAGACCCTAGTTCCTAGATAAATTAAATAAATATTTCAATCCTAACAATGATACAACATCATTACGTATCAAAACTTTTTTTTCTGTAAAAATGCAATACTTGTTTATCCATAACATAGATCTACTTTAAATGTGCCATAAATCTTTATAGGTTCAACAATAGCTTTATTTTAATACCAATAAAACATTGCCCTTAGTTGGTAAATCAATGTTTCCAAACATTGTATTGTTGGTGTTACAACACTAAGGAAAATACACAAGTTTATCACAATACATAAAGTACATCACGTGTTAGTCCATTAATGGTCACGTGGTACATTCAAGAGGTCACGTGGTTGTTTGATAGGTCACGTGACTGTGATATGAGTCTCTTGGCTACGTCAGCTTCCCTAGACAATCAAAGGTCTATTGTTTGTAGCAAGCTTGGTCAATTGGTACAATACATTTCTTGGTTATGTTATTAATATGTATGTTAATTTTTCAATTAGTGTTAATTTATCCTTTACAATTTAATCGTAAATTTTACAAACACAATATTCAAATTTGAAACCTATTAAAGCTTACCAAAAATAAATACAAATGGTCTGTGAACACAAAATGCAAATCCGGTACAAAGTAAAATATGTTTGTCATATAAGAGTTCGATTGTGTATTAAGCTACGCAGACCAGATGCTGTTTGGGTACAAATATTTGCAATGTGAAATCGGAACCTTTTGAAATAGATTGGTTACTGAATATCCATTGATAGTTGATATGAGATGTTTTTGTGATCACCAAACTCAAACATACAGTTTGAAAGCGGGTTAACAGCAATACAGTCGGATACGAAACGATTTGTCTGCTATAAAATATACGTTGTATAAATATTTGACAGAAATCTTCGGAGGGTAAAAATGTATATTTGCAGATATCAGCAACACTTTTATGAAAATTAGGATTAAATTAAAACTGACTCTATCACCTTGGTTGTGGCCAATATACAATTCAACGGGGAGCGAGCTGGTCTAGTGGTTAGAGCGCAGGACTCCGGTTCCTGGGTCCCGGGTTCAAATCCCGCCAAATAACCAATGTATTTTGAAGTGATAAAGTCGTAACCCCTAGGTAAGCCTAAAGTAATGTGAAAAACAGCCTATGACAAAAAAATATATACAAAATTCAATAAAAATATATGCTATACTTTATAAATGTTTAGTAGTTCGTATCTTACACCAATATTACTACATATGCATTTATAATAGTATATTACGTCCTAAAATAGGTATTTTCCGAGTATGGTAGTTTCCGTGCGAGACGAAGGCGTGTGCACGATTACCATACGAGTCCGGTAAACTCATTTTGGACGAGTGACGTACGATATTTTATGGCATACTACTGCTAATTAAAAAACCTGTACAAATCCTTATATTTTCCTACCGACTAAAGGACTAACAACACTAATCATAGCCTCTAAAGGAGGCTATGTTTATGTTTATAACCACTCATTGCCAAATATGATCAGCTGTTGTCCGGTAAAAACTCATTACAGTACAGTAGTAAGTAATGAAACCTCATTTGATTAAGATGGCAAAGCAACACCTCGTTTTAGGACATTTTAAACACATTTAAACCCATCCTACCCTAAAAGTGGTTTGTTGGCTTGATATTTTTTAACAATCAATAATTAACATAAAAAAATGTTCAATGCTTAATGTAGACTCTCTTTGAAGTTTTCTGAAAACATCTTATTCCGTACACCTGGGAGGTAATTTACAACAGTTCCACTTTGTAATTCTAATGTAATACAACCGTGCATCCCACGTGTTACAATAGGTCTACACTTGAGTTGTTACAACATTGTGGTTCATATGAGAGGTTGTTTCACAATGTATTGCGTGAAGAGCTTGGTTCTTGATATTGTACTGAAGTCACTACTATTCTTTGTGCCACTTTTGGAAATGTCTTAGTTGTACTGTTTTACATGTAGCCATCTTAATTATACTTTTAGTGGTATATTTAATTTATTTCATTTGGTAAACTTGTGTAAACCATCGATGTATAATACTCTACAGGGAGTTATTATACATCGATGGTGTAAACAGCTGGAAAATGAAAGAAATACGTCAATAAAAATCACACGTCTTCACGTAGGCAGTATCCGGTTACATTTTCATGCACCACAGACGTGTTGTAACATGTATAGTGAAGTATAGTTTTCATCTTTTAAATATTGTTAGTTAAAACAGCTGTTCACAGGAGATAGCCCATATTATCAAAATAAACCTGTATAAAAACAGCTGACGGTCTACATTTATTTATTCTATTTCTCTATGATAAAACACACTTTAGTGATAGAACAGGCTCACACCAAGAGGTTGTAATCTCACTTTAAATATAACTTTGTTTACTATTGCTTATTTTAAAAATCCCAAGTGAAAATTTAAATTGTACTTTTTTATTAGGAGTTAACATTGAATTATTTCTATGACTGATATACTGTATTGCTCCATACAATTTGTTCAAAGACTATTTGTTCTATCACCAAATAAGCATAACTAGTGAACCTGTGCGGCTCAATGCCCCGCAAAAAAACATATGAATTTAGAAAACAAATTCATCGTGTTATATATTGACTCAACGTCAAAAATTAAATACAGTAATAATAAGGCCTTAGAAGGGAAGCAGTCCAGCCATTTTCTAGCTGTATACGTATCATATTTAGTAAATTAATAAGTGTTCAAGTTCAAGTATGTTATAGGGTAGTAATTTTTTTAAAGATTTTTATAAACACATTTAACAAAACATTTTATCATATCAAACCAATAGGCCTATGTACCATATTTTGAGGGTCATAAAATGCTGCTTGAAGAAAACATTTTTATAAATAAACACTAAAAAACAATATTTTTATCACAAAATCACTTCCATGAATACTACAATTTTAGTCCTTAAGTTACCTTCAGGAATATTACCCTGGCCAGAATTTTCCGTAATGAATATTCGTATCCTATTAAATGATGTAGCCTTACTTAAAACAACATATATATAGTTGCTTCTTGACTGAAATTTGTCTGGCTAAGAACAGTGCTGCTCTTTAATTAAAGTGCTTGTGCTTGTGACGCAAAATTCTAGGGGGGGAATAAACTAGTATTCACCTAAGTCAGGCTAGGCCTACCCCTAGAACCAGCCACACTCAAATTTCTTCCCCGGAGTGCTCAGAAGGAGCCGAGAAAAATCCAGGGGTCGATACGAAGTTGTCACGGCTTTGACTGATCAATTTATTTAAATTTAATCGAAGGCTCAGAGCTCTAGAAGCGCTCAGGAAATCCTGCAGACGCTCAGTTGGAGTTATATCATCCCAGCCTTCGTTAACGTGTTTTGGTAAATTTTGCCTAACTTTTAGTATGACTCTGTAGGGCTGACAAGTATCCAATCTTAAGCCAATGTAATATAAATACTCGTATTAAACTGCAAACTATCCGGCTAAGGACGTTGGTAAACAATATAATATCGAATAAAAGGCAAAAAACAATTCCTACAGAGTCGTCGGGGCCTAATTAATATAATTGGACGGATAATTTAACGTGAGTGGTTTAAAATAAATCTAGTATTAGTTTACGTAGCTGATTGTTTAAATCAGCCTGCTCCCAAGACTTGATTCTTTCACCTGCCAAAGACGGGGTTTAGAACTTAGACGACAAGTCTCGGGGTATTAAAACGTTGAATTCTAAATAATAATTTGGACGTGATAATTATTTGTTAAGCGAACGTAGAAATCGTAATTTCGAAACTAATTAATTAAAATTAAATAAACGATAGCCACCGCTAGTCACTGGCAGGCAGGAACTGGCGGGTCAAGACTCAAGTTAAGATATTAATTTAAGATAATTCGAAACGGAATATTAAGAAAACGAAAAGGTATATTAAGTTAAGTATGCGTAAGATAAAACAGAAAGAACGTAAAACGTAAAAATGGGCCTAACTAGTATGGTAGCTAACCTTCGCAATATCGGCGATCGGCGGAAATGCGTAGTCTTGTAACGACGATGTTACTTCGTAGACGGCGTGTGAACGAATAATCCTGTGTTGGAGTAAAATCCTTCGTTCCTGCCCGCTTGAGGCTTACGCGCTCAAGCGGCGAACTTTAGTACTACTAGATAACAGCTGATCGAATTCACTTGTTGAGCTGGTCTAGTTTCGTCTGTCGTCTGTCAACAAATAAACACCAGTTTGGGGTTATGTCGTCGTCGGCGTTAAATATATGTAAAATCGGTCGGTTTAACTTTATTATGTGAAACTTATGAATAAATATGTAGTTGTGGATGTGTTTGTGTACTTCACTGTGAATAAAAATAGGCCTACGTTCTTTGGCCCATAGCCCAAGCTATGGCCAACACATAGGCCTAGGAGTAGGCTATTTTGGTTAAAAATCGGGTAAGTTCTGGTGTTCATTTATTCGTAGTACGTTTTTACCCCCCTTAAAATTTGGTACCTTACACCCCTTACCAACTTCAGCAAAAAAAAGAAAAAAAACTCTAAAACGTAGGGGTTCGGACGGGGTCGGAATGGTCTCGAAGAAGGGTTGCGTGTAGAAGTCGTTGTTTAGTCGTAATCGTTCGTATCGTATCGTATCAACCAACGGGAGGGATATCACCAGCTCCGTTGGGGCGTGAGTCGGAGTTCGTTGCGTTGTTCGATACTCTTCGGTTTCGAAGAATCTACGTCGTGTCGGGCGTCGGCCACCTCCGATGTGAGGTGACTCACCACGACAAGGCCCGATTGGCCGTCGTTCGTCGCGGTTGGCCTCGATGCGTCATCTTTCCGGTCTCGGCGAATTAGTACGTCGGAACGTTCACGAGGCACGTCGGCCACCTCCGATGTGAGGTGACTCACCGTGGCCAGGCCCGTTTGGCCCTCGTTTGCCACGGGTTGCCTCGGGAAAGCGTCCTTTACGATAAATTGCGTTACAGGATTTCTGGGATACCTCTGTTTGACAGGGGTTGCAATTGCCCTGAGCCACTGCGTCTGCTCAGTCAACGCCGACTACCCCTAATCGTTGTCAAACAGCGGTATTTCGCGTTCCAGAAATTCTGCAAATTTCGTGTTTGTTTTTTCGTGTAGTTTTGAAAATTTCGATATGTTGTTGACCGGAAAGGGCGGGGGAACATCGTCGTTGTGGAGGTTTCGTACTGCGGTGCGTACTCTGACGAAAGCGAGGTCAGCAGTACACCGAATGCCGAGTACCACCTCCACACTTAGGCCCGGGACGTGGATATACCGCGAATAAGGTTGGCCAGCGATTTCGTCGTCTACTCGGTATCGATCCGAAACACACGCTCCGTTGGCCATACGTAGGTTGACGTCAGTCTGGTCGGGTACGACGCCGCACGGCCGAAGGTGACGTACGATCTCCAATCAGACTGACTGACGAGCCGGTATCGTTGAGGGCGCTGAACGTCTCACCTGAGATGACCGCGTCGACGAAGGGTCGGCCATCTCTGGGGGTCGCGTTCGCGGCTGACGGTTCCCGTGAATTGCGTTATGAAATGGAGCCAACGGCTCCACTCGGAGGTCGTACGGCGTCGGGTAAATCATTGCGTCTATCGAACGTTATGTGGTGATCGTGTTCCGTCGTTGGACCGAAAAACGTGATGCGCGACGGAATATCTTGCCTGCGCGATGGGATGTTGGCTGGCAGCTTTACCAACACTTTGAGGGTTCGTTGAACAGGTGAAGAACGTTCGGTGGGAGTCCGAGTATCTCTCGCGCGCTGGCCGTCTCCTTTTGCGTGGAAGGAGGTTCCAGCAACTGCGGTCGAATTCGGATATCATGGGCCGCATAGGCGGTAGTCCACGATATCGTAATCACCGTCGGGTTCATCGGCTGACCGATGCTTCCCAACGGGTTTCTCAAAGACTCGCAAAAGCGTTTGCGAAGCTCGGCGACGCTACTCCCAATTCCCAGCTGATACTTCGTCATCTCAGCTATTACCGTCCGCTCAAAGTGTGGATCCAACCGACGCGCGGGTCGTCTACCGGCGATCTCGGTAAGCTCTCCATCGTCGAAGGCATTATTTCGGGAATTTCGTCGTAGTTGTAGTCGTCAACGTTTGAATTTCCACCGTGTATACCGTCACGTGGCCGATCGGTAGCGTATCGGGTCGGGCAATGGTCGTCAGGGTAATCGAAGTCGTTGATTTTGTTTCTCCAGTCATTTCGTCTAAATTTCAAAGTCCAAAACCGTGTTTTCGAGTCCAAATGTTCGGGCGCCAGAGATGTGACGCAAAATTCTAGGGGGGGAATAAACTAGTATTCACCTAAGTCAGGCTAGGCCTACCCCTAGAACCAGCCACACTCAAATTTCTTCCCCGGAGTGCTCAGAAGGAGCCGAGAAAAATCCAGGGGTCGATACGAAGTTGTCACGGCTTTGACTGATCAATTTATTTAAATTTAATCGAAGGCTCAGAGCTCTAGAAGCGCTCAGGAAATCCTGCAGACGCTCAGTTGGAGTTATATCATCCCAGCCTTCGTTAACGTGTTTTGGTAAATTTTGCCTAACTTTTAGTATGACTCTGTAGGGCTGACAAGTATCCAATCTTAAGCCAATGTAATATAAATACTCGTATTAAACTGCAAACTATCCGGCTAAGGACGTTGGTAAACAATATAATATCGAATAAAAGGCAAAAAACAATTCCTACAGAGTCGTCGGGGCCTAATTAATATAATTGGACGGATAATTTAACGTGAGTGGTTTAAAATAAATCTAGTATTAGTTTACGTAGCTGATTGTTTAAATCAGCCTGCTCCCAAGACTTGATTCTTTCACCTGCCAAAGACGGGGTTTAGAACTTAGACGACAAGTCTCGGGGTATTAAAACGTTGAATTCTAAATAATAATTTGGACGTGATAATTATTTGTTAAGCGAACGTAGAAATCGTAATTTCGAAACTAATTAATTAAAATTAAATAAACGATAGCCACCGCTAGTCACTGGCAGGCAGGAACTGGCGGGTCAAGACTCAAGTTAAGATATTAATTTAAGATAATTCGAAACGGAATATTAAGAAAACGAAAAGGTATATTAAGTTAAGTATGCGTAAGATAAAACAGAAAGAACGTAAAACGTAAAAATGGGCCTAACTAGTATGGTAGCTAACCTTCGCAATATCGGCGATCGGCGGAAATGCGTAGTCTTGTAACGACGATGTTACTTCGTAGACGGCGTGTGAACGAATAATCCTGTGTTGGAGTAAAATCCTTCGTTCCTGCCCGCTTGAGGCTTACGCGCTCAAGCGGCGAACTTTAGTACTACTAGATAACAGCTGATCGAATTCACTTGTTGAGCTGGTCTAGTTTCGTCTGTCGTCTGTCAACAAATAAACACCAGTTTGGGGTTATGTCGTCGTCGGCGTTAAATATATGTAAAATCGGTCGGTTTAACTTTATTATGTGAAACTTATGAATAAATATGTAGTTGTGGATGTGTTTGTGTACTTCACTGTGAATAAAAATAGGCCTACGTTCTTTGGCCCATAGCCCAAGCTATGGCCAACACATAGGCCTAGGAGTAGGCTATTTTGGTTAAAAATCGGGTAAGTTCTGGTGTTCATTTATTCGTAGTACGTTTTTACCCCCCTTAAAATTTGGTACCTTACATGCTGCAAATGCCAAAGATAACAGAACTTAGCATCTTTCTATTTTAAAAGGTAAGTTTGTTACCTGTATTTTGTTCCAGAAGGGCAAATTTGTATCCTCCAAGTCAAAATAACTCTATATTCATTTAAAAACTCAGTTGGATTTTCTAGATAGGTGTCACCTCATTAATACTGTTAGTTTATAAAGAAAATTAGATAAAAGTTACTTGGCTTGGTGATTTCATAACTGCAAACTCAAAATACACCCACAAGTAAAAAAGAATCAAGTTATTATAAAAAAAAACTATATTTGTGTAAAAACATTATTCACATGAAGTAGATGGTTTGTTTGATTTCTCGATCAGCTGTTTCGTTTCTAATTAATTAATAATTCCAAAGATTTGTGATTTTAATTACATACGTTATCATAGTAAAGTTTTCTAAATCATGGTAACCTAGTCTCAACTAAATTTTTCTATTCCCAGCATTAAAATAAAGTAGTGAGATCCATTTTGAGTAAACTTTAAGGTTCACAATCCTTGATTGAAATGTAGTATACATTAACAGCCATAATACACAGCAATTATTATTTAGTAGACTTTGACTATTTTCAAGTAACAAACATATGTTTCTGTAAATAAAAATGATTTCCCATGTTATCCTTATGGAGAAATACGAAACTTTAAAGGGCCCCAGGGCCTCACTCTCTAATTATTTCCCTAAAAAGAATGTTTCCTGCACAACTTCACGTTACGCTCTTTCCAATGACACCAAAAACATATCAATCGGTTTAGTAGTTTCGGAGGAGTAATTGTCACAAAAAACCTGCTTGCGTATTAAATAAGTACTAGTGGTCGTCCTGTGGTCGAAACTCGACCAAAAATAATTAATGTACAGACTTCTCTATTTTCTCCCCACACTGTAAATAAAACATGTGATTGGGATTTCTTCCATTTGTTTTGATTTTCTGTTTACATTTTGTTGTTATTTCGTCACCATCATGGCAACCCAGTTGGTCCATGTTAATTTTTTTAAGTTTTCAAATTCGTTTTTTGTGCTTATTTTTTAGACTATTTTAATTTATAAAGGGATTCTGCACATCTACAGGGAAATATCTTTCTAACAGTATGCGTAGATTTCCCCTGCGATGCACACGAGCTTAGAAAAAAGGTTTTAAAGAAACATGCTTGCCTATTAATATATAGATAGATAGATTAACGTATCATACACTTTACAATGTACAGTAGAGGTCTCTTTTAATAGAATACTTCTCTCAGAAAGTCTAAGATGTTCTGAACAATGGGAGATCTCAACTTAGTGACAGGTGGCAAAAAGCTGCCATTTAATACACTTACTGTTTCATTCTCTACAAATGTGATACTTCATTGAAAATAAAAAAAACTAAACTTCTTTAACTATTTTCAATAATGAAAATTATTTTTTTCCACACTTCACTGTTTTTAATAGACTTACTACGATAGGATGTACTGTAGTCCGAAAAACTACTATTTGCCGCCTGCTTAATCAAATGGTATCGATGGAAGCCCGTGGGTAACAGCTAGTTTTCTTTACCGTTTATTCCCTTGTTTACTACCTGACTGTGGTTAACACTAAACTGAATTTAAACTAAAACCCGTCATAAAGTAAATTAGTCACCATCACTGGATCTTTGAAAGTAAGTGCACTCTATGCTCTATGTATAAATGAAAGGAAGTAACATCATAGTAAACCTTTATAGTAGGCCTATTCGTATGCAGTACAGAGGAAATATATTTATCCAAATACATAACCTGAGGCAAGTTTTGTACAAAGAACACAACTTGCCGATACGTTTCCTATACAAAGGCTGAACACAGAGACAGGCCAATAACGATGTCTTTGTACAATTGTCCTCAGAGAGACTGATTCACAAATACTTACTTTCTTTGACAATCACAGAATTTACCACTTAGGCAAAAGTGTTGTTTATTTTAGCAGATTTTCCTTATAGGGAATTATTACCGGAAGCTAAATTATTAGGGGAGCTATTACCGTAGGTGGCACGGTAAGACCTAGGCCCAGGACCGATTTACTTTTTCATTTTGATGTCCCCAGAGGCCAAAAACACTATTCGTTCAAATTATGCAGTTATATATGTGTCTGTAAAGACGATAACTTGATTTATGTCCGAATTTAATGAAATTTGGTTTGAAGGTGTAAGGCGGGCAAAACTTGGATGACTTCGCGAACCAGCATGATTGGAACATGGGAACGGGGGTTTACGTGGATTTTTATAGGGAAAAAAATTGGTTTTTGTCATTTTTACCCCAAAAACGTAAAATATTCCGATTTCTCTCTAGACTATTTTAAAGAGCTTGAAAAACAAATTATTTAATATATCAACGAGTTTTTGTAAGGGTATTAGTAATGGAGAAAAATGAAAAAATTGTAAATTTCAAATTCCTATATTCTTTTGGAGAAAATTGTAAAATGTAGTTTTTTGTTTGCTTATGGATATATTTTGATCAAATTTGGCAAATTTATTTATTATATAATAAGCTACTAAAAACCACTAGCAAACTTAACTGGTTTGCTGCGGCGGGGGTATTTTATGGTGGTATCCTTTAACGGATACAAAAGGTCACATCCAATGTTGACGTCAGAGGTTTGACAAACAAAAACACAATATGTACTTTGAGAGGCTGAGCGCAAAACACAAACACATACTATCAACATTCTATATGGTAAATAGGAAATCTTATATTTTGAAGTAAAATCTTAGTGGCATATCGTTTAAATAAGGATCATTAAGCCGAAGTATGGTTTAAATACGTCATTGGTTGATTAGACTGGTATATTGTTTGTTACATGTGTTATACCACAAAAGGTTTCAGGATAGCTTTTCGAAATCTTATGAACTTGTTATGTATGGCAAAAAACATGCTCAGACAAAACTATCTACCTATACTAGTACCATGGATTTGTAAAAGGTTGTTGTACTTTTCTCTCGTCATCCAAATGATAAATCTTCTGTGTCATATTATAATAACAATTTCAAGTTATAGCCTATCTAGGGTATGCAGTTGGAGGAGATAAAATTAAATGAGGTAAAATGTTTTGTAAATTTCTAAAGTAAATTTGCATACTTTAATCATACTAAGTGTATTGCCTTCAGATTCCTAATAACCTATACGGCTTTTTACAAAACAAAGTAACCCCTGTTAGATTTGGAACAGTTTTTAAAAACTATGTTTTGTAACCTTTTTATGTTCTTTAGGATTTAAAGTGCTTAAAACCTAATGCATTATCCCTTAAATTGTCATATTACACCTAATGAATTCATTTCAACTAGTCCAGTGGTCTAAAACTTGACCAAACATATTGTGCAGATTTCTCTATTTTCACCTCCCGCTGTAAATGAAACATGTGGTGATTGTGTAGCAGTCTTCCATTTGTTTGGATTTTCTGTTTTTTTAAGGCCCTTGTTAGTTTTTTTAATATTTTAAATTCATCTGTTGCGCTTGTTTCTTAGTTTATTTTAATTTATGAAGGAATTCTGCACATCTACAGGAAAATACCTTTCACGAGCCGAGAAAAAAGTTTTTGAAAAAACATGCTTTCCTATTAATATATGGATTCTGTTTTAAATGCGTGTGCAATTTAAAGTTTTAATTCAATGATAGTATGTTTATTTAAACATAAATTCTAAATGTAAACATTAATTCATGATATTGATTGGTTGAAAAGTGTATTGCAATTTCATTAAGTCCTTTATGCTTTAACCTAAGCATGAAAGTGACAGCTACGAGACAAGATGTGTAAGACAAAGAGTGAAGATACAATTGTCTCGAGAGTGACAGAGATAGAAGATCTCTCCCTCTCTAGATGTCTTGGTGTCTTTGTGTGGCTGTCAAACTCACATTTGTCTCTTACAACGAAACTAGATTGGTTAATGCATTTAACAATCAGATATCGTAAATTGATAACAATCGACCTTGAACTCTAAGTTCTGTACAAATTGCAGCATTAAAGATGATAAAATTGTTACTCATTGTTGTGGTTTGCTCCTGAGCTGTTAAGACAAATAGGTATATATAGTGGTTTAATTGCCTTTGATTTTCTATTTAAATGCCATTTTAGCGAGCCAAGGTAAAACATAATAGTATACGTATGTTTTAGTGTTTTTCGCAAACACCAAAAAAATTTGTAATTTTTGTTAAATCAAATCAATACCGATTGTTAAAACGTACAGAATAATTACTATTCTGGATAACACTTATACAGGGTGACACAGAGGAACTGGACGTTTTTTAAACAGCTGTTCCATTGTTGTTGCACGTGGTAGGAAGATTGAAGTTATGTCATTACCTTCAGTGAGGCTTGCCATTTTTGTTGAAATGGCTCAGTGGACCCTAGACCATCACGTTTTCGCATACGATACTTCGGTCCGAAATGATGTATCCGTCGTCAAATCCAGCGAGAATTTAGTCGACATTTTAATATTGAACGCCATGGAACGGTTCCAAGCCGAAATACGCTTTTAAGATGGGTTTCAGGGTTCCGAACAACTGGGAATATAGGCTAATAAGAAGAAACCACCAGGCCTTGTTAGAACTTCAAGAACACCCGAAAACATCGCCAGAGTGAGAGCAGTATTGAATGCAATAACAACAACCTAACAAGGTGATTTCTCGCTTTGGTGACATGCCGTGGCCACCAAGATCGCCCGGCTTGTCCACTAGTGATTATTTCCTTTGGGGGGTTTCTTAAGGAGCGTGTTCATGCTCACAAACCACGCACTCTAGAGGATTTGAAGTTGACAATCACAGATGTTATCAATGGCATTGAACCTCCTGACCCGAGTTTCAGATGATTTTCAGACCAGAATGAACATTTGTAGATAAGTACATGGCCACCAGATGCATGACGTCATTAAAAAAAAAATGACGGGTTTTTAACAAATGGCAAATGTTTACCTCACTATGTACAGTATTAAAACCAGTTTATTCCTTTTAACTACTGTGTACTACTTATTCTACTTATTAAAAAAACGTCCGGTTCCTTTGTGTCACCCTGTAGAATAAATTAATACCTTAGGTAAAGTGAATATACATGAGATTAAAAGGCAAAAAACTGATCTCTTGCAGTTAAAATATTTACATTAAATACATAAATCAGGGTAAAAAGTAATCAGTGAAGGAATCTGTTCTATTCACCAAACTCCGCACTGCGGCGCATTTTTGTCTCGGCTCGGCGCAATAACGGTTAATGGATATTACGGTTTATAGCGGACCTGAGTACGGGACAACCACTTTGACAATTGACTGTTAAAGTGCCACTTTTCACCAGCCTGTTAACAAGGCTTAACGCCTTTTATGAGATAATAAAATTATTTTAGTCGCCATTTTCAGCAAAACATCTACAATCTATATATTAAAATGGAAACATAATCCTTTAAAACTTTTTTCTCAGCTCGTGAGCATCGTAGGTAAAATCTACGCATACTGTTAGAAAGCTATTTTTCTGTTGGAGTGCAGAATCTCTTTATAAATTAAATTAGGCTCATAAATAAGCATAAAAAATAACATGGGTCTTATGGGTTGCCATGCTGGTGACGAAATAACAACGAAGTATAAACAGAAAATCAAAACAAAATGGAAGAAAATCACATGTTTTATTTACAGCGTGGGGTGAAAATAGAGAATTCTGTGCAAATATTTTTGTTTGAGTTTTCGACCACTGGACGACCTATTGTTGAATTGAATACTTAAATACGTTCAGGAATAGTCTAAAACTAGAATTAAATTTTTAGAATTGCAATTTATTTCTATTCCAAACAAAACATCACAATTTTATTTAAATTTAGTTTAAGTTAACACAAATGTATAAATTTATAGTGATATATTCTTTAAAATACTAAACATAATCTAGCACTTTTAGACAATCTAGAGAAGGGCATTTTGACAATCATGCATTAGGCTTGAATTGTTTTCTGGAAATTACAATAATACATGTCTTTTTAGTAAGGTGAATAAGGTAAATTTACCACCCACATAGCATACATTTATAAATAAACAAATAATTATTTAACTACTGATTTATAATATTATTCTAATCTAAATAGCCTCAGTTTGCCACTTATGTAGTTATATGTAGTTGTAGATAATTCTGTGTTTGACAATTAATGCAAAACAAAAACAAATAGACTTTTACCAATATCCTTTATTCATGAATTTTAGTCCAAATTTCGAACACAATAAGATTATTTATTGTAAAGCCGTGAACATATATGGGACATTGGCCATTATTCTGAAACATTATCAAACCATTGAATTTGTTTACTTTAATTTCAAAAGTAAATGATTGGTTTATAATCTTTTCAGCTTTGGCTCAGATTCACAAAATCCCGCAATGCGACGTATTTTTGTCGCTTCACCAGATTAACGTTTTCGGATATTGTAGTCTATCGGGGCTTGCAAAATCTTGGAAAGGAAGAAATAATATATTTAGAAGCACACTATGTTTTATTGTTACAAAAAAGTTCGTTTTTAAAGAAAGGACAGTTTGATTATTATTGTTTGTATAGGATTTTCCAGTTCTTGTGTGTGATATATTACACTAAAATACTTTTACGCATAGAGTCAATTTATGTTACGAATACATGAAAAAGTAAACCATAACTTTTGATAGATCAATAATCAATAATTAAATAAGGCCACTGTAGCTACAGAAAATTCAAAAGCCAACAAAAAAATATGATATAATTAAGCTAACCTGCTCATTGGACGGAACGTGTTGTTGGATCTTTATGTTACACTTTGTAACATCTGAGAGCAAACAATCTTAACGAAACGAAGGAAAACAAACATAAACGAGAGTTTTGATCTGTTTGACTGTTTTCGTCAACATAGGTTATTTGACCATTCCAAACCTTGATTTTTCACCATACTTTATCTACAGGCTTGGTATTGCAAAATGTATATGCAGTTAAAATATTGCCATTGGTTAAGGTGAAAGATTTTACATTTTACTTATGCTAAAACTATTACAATAATTTATGTATGCCTTAGAATAGATTATTTAAACGGTTGAAAGATTTAACTGTGTTCATAAAAATAAAAAAAAATACTAATACAAGTTTCGTTATAAAGGGTTTTAATATATTATCCAATACTCACAAATATATAGTGGTAATTCCATGAGGAGCTTATTATTAAGCCTGTTTAACAATAGAACAGTGATCTCTCTGCTAGCATTAATGGACCGAGTAGCACTAATGGGCTCAAAGTTAATGGGCTATCGAATATCTAAACAATCTGAGCTCAAGTCGGAGCAAAATGAGGATTTTGTGTTGTAGTCATTGTATGGAAATGCTCTTTTTATAAAATAAACTGATAGAAATCATCAGTTTCTTCATGTGTGAAATTCCATGATTTGATGGAAATACATAGGAGGCGAAGGAGTTAACATTGTAAATTATGAATATTTTAGAACTACTAAAAGAGTCTTTATTTCCTAAGCGTGACATAAAAACAGGCAAAACATTATCATTTAGTTTTCAAATGACTTACAATGCTTAATTAGTTATGTGAATTGTATTAAATAAGCACTTTCAATACTCTGAACCTTTCCAATGCTGTTCCTTAACCCAAGTATACTTCCTACTATTTTTTAAAATAGGGTTAGAAATGTAAGACCCCCTGTAAATAATAGAGTATACATTTCCTAAAAAATCAAAACAAAAATTCCAAAATATTACTTATTTTGTAAAACAAAACAAAAGAACAAGTTAAACACACTAACCGTTTAAAAAACTCTAAATTAACGAGTACACTGAATGTATATTCGGGTAAAATGTTTTTCTCCCTAAAGTTGATCTCTCACGAGAATCAGCTGTTGATTACCTCAGGTTTTGTGGGACAACTTTACGACAAGCCCAATCGTTATTCTCATGTGAGATGTCTCTGTTTCATCTGCATTAAATTACTTCTAATAAAAAGGCATATTTTTAAACCTATTTTCTTAAGATATGGGATATTTAATAATAGCTATTAGGTGTTCTCAGACATATTTGTTAAAACAGCAAATAGTTTAATAATACAACGAGTCTTATTAACCCACTTGTTTTGAAATATAAGTTCAGAAGAAATTTCTTATACAATGGATTGAATATTTGTTCAATTATGTTTAAACATACCAAAGCTCGTTCAAGAGAGATAGGTCGCTAAGAGACCAAAGTATAAAAATACAGTAGTGATTAACGTATCGTAAAAAAGCTCTATAAAATAAAATCAACCATTCTCTGTAAAATAATTAAATAAAACCCTTCTATGATTTACGAGAAACGAAAGACAAATGAAGATTTGTATTTTGAGAATAATATAATTGACATTCGTATGGTTTTACTATAGGTGAACACTTCATTGACTGGAGTAGTAATAAACCTGGCTAACCGAAATATATTTATAAATAAATAAATATATTTATAAATATTTGTTGTAGCATTAAACCTGACTAACAAGAAGTGTAAATATATTTTCCTGAGATGTAAATATACGTGACTTGGAAATAAAAGGGTGGATTATTTCTTATGAAGTGACTGAAAATGTATTACATTAAAAAGAAAGTAATAAATTTCTTCTTTTAATATTATGTTATTAGGAGTTTTCTCACTTTTAGCAAATTTTCCTATAGGGAAGTAGCTATTACCGTAGGTGTCACGGTAAGACCTATCATTTTGATGATTGATTTTATCATTATAAGACCTTTATTGTGATGCCCCCAGAGGTCAAAAACACAATTTGTTCAAATACTTATACAGTTAGAAAGGAATTTTCCTGTAGGTGTGCATAATCACTTTATACATTTTAATATGCAAAAAAATAAGCACAAAAAATTAATTTAAAATTTAAAAACTAACATGAGCTTTTTTGAGTTGCTATGCTGGACGACCTCTAGTTGATATAAAAACGCAAATCAAATTAGGTAGTTAGTATTAAAGCCTTATAATACTTTTAAACCAAATAAGGACTAAACGCCAATAAAACATCACAGCATTCTAGTAGCGTTGTAGCATACAGTTTGTTATGAACTATTCATTGACATATCAATCATAACTCCTAAAATAATTACGGTAATACATTGAGCATGCTTAGTATGTTCATGCAAAAATTACTCACATTTGCCCAACAACAAAAGTAGATCACATTCAAAAACTAAACCGTTTTATAGCGGAGGTAAATATAAGACCTACAGACCACTGAGGGTCGCAACGTTATTGTTAATGTTATTATTATTGCCTGCGCAGAGCCGAAATGTGTAGGCTTTGCTACCATAAAAAATAACGCTCTTGGGATCCACAGAAAATCGGTATTGTAAGCTGTTATAAAATAATTTTATTTTTGTACAACAGATTTTCTGTTTTCAAATACCAAGTATCAGAGTTTCAACGTAGATAAAATCAATAATCATGTTATTGTAGAGAAATTGTTATTTATAATTTATAGAAAACTATAATTTATTTTAAATAACTCGGATACTAGAACAAATGTACAGTACTTACGATTCCGTTTCTATATGTTATGTAAATTGTAAACATTTTACAAACTGGAAATACATAACCTATCAAAAACAAAACCATTAGCCTACTGTGATAAACAAATAACAAACATTAACCAGGCTTGTTATTAAAGAAATAATTTTACATTTTTGTTTTATTTCAAACTTGTATCATTAGTTTTATTAATAAAAAATAATTACTGTGATTTTACAAGTTAATTTAAGGAATACGAGCATTAACTCTTGTTGTAAAAACATTTCTTTTCAAAATCATTTACAATAACTACAAATTTTAATCCTGAATTTTATATATTAAGTTTTCTAATACTTTCACGTACCTAAGAATATATTCCTGTCCAGTCTGTAAAAAGGAGGCACGAAAGAGATTGTAGACTGAGATGAGCTTCGGAACATTCCAGAAAGATAAGGAGGACATTCCAATCTCTTTTATTAAAGCTTCAAGGATTTTGATCCGACATTCTCCCATGTACTGGGTAACATAATGAATACATTTGGATTTGTTTAAACTGCAATATCAATATCAGGTGGGTTTTACTACAAGTATTTTAAATTTCTTACTGTACAAAAGACGTAGACCCAGGACCGATTTACCTTCATTTTGATGTCACCAGAGGCCAAAAACACTACTCTTAAAAATTGTTTTATATGTACATATGGACATATGCACGCGCGTGTGTGTGTACATAAACTCGACACCAATAACACAGTAAAGTATCCTGAGAAAATTTAGTAGCTTTTTGATGGTTCGAAACTTGACCCAGCTGTTCCTAGTCATTGATTGGGCTTTGAATAAATTATCATGGCCAAAGCATGCCAAAGGGACGACTGAGCTTAATCAGTAACAAAACTACTACACACAAACACCATTTCACAATCGTATTTCCATTCACTCATATTTTTGGTAAAATATGTCCTCATTTCAATGATCAATATTTAATTGTTATCTATATGAAGAAAAAGAAAATTTTATAGTTTATTTAAAAACAAATCAGACTGGTCAATTTTTTTTCAAACACCTTACCTGCTTTAACATCACAGTGTGCTGCAACCGTTTAGCAGTTACCACGAAAGAAGTTTACCTGAATTTCCCTTACGAAAGTAAACAAAATAATTGTGTCGTGTTTATATTATACTTCAAAAAATTTTAATTTGTTCTATAAATTGACACGAACAAATCAACAATTCCAAATTAAAGAACTCCTATCTTTTTTTTAATAAAACTATACATCTTACCAATTTAATCAACACAAATATGTACTGAAGGAGATACTAATGCTTAATTGAACAAATGTTGAATACAAAATGGCGCTATTTGTAGATCACCCTCCAGAGTATAAGGGCTGTAAACTGTAAACCAGAGCGAGATAATAAATTGTTGTCGAGAGTGCAGTAAACATAACTAAAGTGAGGACAATTTACTGGGAAAAACTGTTTGGTGGCAAAGGGAAACGTTATATTCAGGTATATTTTCTTGTTGACAACTTTCTCATGTGACAATTTAACTCCTCATGACAATTTAACTATAGAAAACGCTTAGAAAACGACCTGCGCGCTAATGCTAAACCAATGCTGGAGGAGGTCGCTTTCTAAGCGGCCGAACTATAGTTTAATTGACACTTCAAGATTGCATCTGATTGCGAAATGGTAAATGTGTAATTATCGTAAAAAGCTTAAATTCTGATTGGATTAATATAGGTCTAATATAATAAAATTTCTCAGAGCAAGCTGGCCTAGTGGTAAGAGCGCAGGACTCCGGTTCCTGGGGTCCCGGGTTCAAATCCCGCCAAATCACCAATGGATTTTATCTAAGTGATAATGCCGCAACCCCTAGGTCTAGTCTAAAGTAATGTGAAAAACAATTCCGGGCTTGTGCCTAGCGTCTTAGGACAAAAATAAAAATAAAATAAAATATGATACATTTCTTAGATGATTTGCTATTTAGATGAATATTTTTTATGCATATTTAGATGGCTTATTTTTGTTCGTATTGGTTTTGTTAAAATTTGAAAATTTACAAAAAAATTAAGGAAGATTTAAAATATTTCTAACAATTCAGCTTAATTTTAATTTACAAATATACTTATTCTCCCTATGTTGAGGAGGTTAAACTTTTTAGCATTGACATAAAGTTAATTGATTCGTAAATCTCTCAGAATTATTGAAGAGTCTAAGTATGGCTTATGCTAAACATATCGGCTATTAAAACTAATAAAATGCGCACATAGTGGCGTCCGCATCTTAAATAATTGATAAATTGATTAATGTTTAATTGTTTAACAAAGACAATTGAAGTGTAATGGGTTTGTGGTACTTGGTTTGAGGTTTGAATAACCCTTAGCAACATTTTTAGTCAGTTGTAGAGGTTTGTTCGTATGCTATTGACTTTGCGATAGTATAACAACGGGGTTGTCTTGACTCTATTTAATTACTGAATTACCAAATGGTAATTGAAATCCAAGGACAAGTTCTTTTACAAAATAAATAACATGTAAAAATTCCAAATAACTATTTTTTAAATATTTTCTTACATTAAGACTTCATAATTTTTTTCGTCAACATGCTTTTATTAGTAGTCTCTTTGAAATGTATTTTTATTTTACTCTATTGAGGGTGTAACGGAAGTAACTGAAGGAAAATATTCATATTTTGCTCTAAATATGAAAATTATTTACCTTACGAGACTGTTTTGGTCCAAATTAATAATGTATTTTCCATTTATTAATTATTGCTCATCAATATTATGTGGTAAATTTATAGCTAGTTCAGTCAATAGTTGATTGGTGTATCAATTAATTATAGCTTAGACGACCATATTAATTATTTGAAAGGTTATTATTAATTATATCACTTCATATTTACTTAAGGGATTAAACATTATTAAATAAATTATTTTATACTAATTCTTAATTATTAAAAGATTTAATATCAGTGGACCACAATACAACAAAAACTAAGGGGAATAAAAATTACACAATGAAGTTTATTGTTTATAATATTAAACTTTTTACCACTTCATAAAATGTGTTGGTCACCGAATTAGTTAAATTCTTAAAACGTGATAAAATGTTAAAATTTCTAAATCTTATTCTCAAAACATGTATACGTGTTCAAAATGAGTACTTAACTCAAACTAAGGAGAGAGGAAATGTTGTTAGTAGCAACAATATACTCTGGCCGTCCACTCTGCCTAGAATATTCTAACTGTATAACTTATGAGGATATTTGTATAGACGTCTACTGTGGCTGGTAGGATGGACCTGGCTATTTATTACATGTATTTCAACAAACCGACCGAGCTTAACAAGCTTAAATCTCCTTAAACAATAAATAACCTAAAACACAACTATAATAGTTGAACACAATAAACAGTTCTATGTTTATTTTAACTACAGGCTGAAATAATAACAATAATTACCGTACACAATTTTAACCGTTGTGGATTTAACCATTAAAATTTTCTTATATTAGAGTGGAATTGGTAATTGTGCACATTGCTTAATTTATAGTAACTTCCATGTAACAAATAAAACCTACATAAAGCGACAACCTCTACTCTTTATCTCTCTCCCGTATGTCATATAAATATAACAGTTTTGTTGCAGAACAACGTTCCGAACAAATACTTGGCATCAGGACGCGTTAAAAAATTTTCCCAAAACTAATGTAAAATTATAAAATACTTATATGGATATAGCCGTCCTTTTCTGTTTAAAAATACATACCCTGATATCAATTACTGAGAAAATTGTAAGAAAACCTTGAATAAAACCATATTAATTATTTATTAGGGCACTATCTTTCACTCTGTTATTTTATAAACTGATGAAAACCAGAAAAAATTAAAAGGTATATCGTACTGGAGATAAAAGTAGCGTCTGTAATTCATTGTAAGACAAATTAGTGAAGAACGAAATAAAGACAAATTGTTTGCCCTTATAAGATCAATGGGGTTCTGCTACACGTGAGGGTTGTTGTTTAAAAACATGCCTGAAGCAATTTGAAACTTGTTTGCAGTGGGGGATAAATTTATTGGGTGTTTATTGAACTATTAATTTATAAGTAATTTAAAATATATTTATGGTGTATTAAGACTCACTGGAATGATTTTGTGTTTGTTTCTTAGATTAAAACAATTAAAACACTGTCTGTAAACAAGGATCTAAAATGACTGGATTTTGGTCTGAGTACCACTATGTGATTTTTACAAATTAATGTATCCATAGTTTTTGAAGGGATTCAATTGGCAATAGAACTTTAAACTTAGAACACAAGTGGTGACAGATACGACAAATCTTTAAAAAGGTATAACATGTATTACTTTCCCACCTCGTATTGGCATCCATTTAAACTTGTATAGCTTAAAGATAAAAAAAAAACAAATAATTTTACAGGAAAAAATAACATTATAATCATAAAAACGATGCATCGATTGTTTGGATTGGTCTTTAGATAACTAAGATATTTTAATGGCTTTGAGACTGTTTATTGCTCAGAGCAACAAAGCATGAATGGGAGTAAATCAAAAGATCATAAATTCTGTATACACGGTCTCACAAAAATTGTAATATCTTAGTTTTTTACTATCCATTTTAACAAATCAAGCATCAAGTAAAATAATTTCCTAAAACATACTCTTCATTACACATAGTTGTTGGTAACAAATTATAAACAAATTTTTTCATGCAAATATTATTCCCATCTCTCACCAGTCCACTAAGTTCATAGTAAGTTAAATCCATAGGTTAAATCACTTAAGAAGGTCACAACCTATTTATACATTTTTATTAGACTGTATTAGCAATCTGACACATAATTCCCCCCTTTGCTTATCAACAACTCTTGTCTTGGGCAAGCGGTGGAAGTATTTTGTTGTTTGTGTGAAGTAGTTACAACAACCTTTAAGTCATAATTTATACATCAAGTTGATTTGTAAAATGTTTGTAGAGTTAAAAGGGCTACACACAATTTTAATCAAAACTAGTAATGAAGTTTTAAAAAATGTCGCCTTTGCGACACTCGAATAAGTTTATAAGGCAATTTTAACCTATCGCGACTTTGTGTAAACTATTTTAAGAAGTTTTTTTCTATCGAAGAACATACTGCAAAATTATGATAAGGCATTTCAACAGTTTGTCTAAGAATCCACTGAATGATCAAATGTTTTCGACAGTTTGTCTTGTAACTTTGTTGTCTCAGCGTGTAACACTAATGGGATAGAGTAAGCGTTCCTTAATTAAGCGATCAGAAATGCCAAGTCAGCTTCTCTAACACGCTCAGTTTAGATGTTATCATCTCCCAATATCATCACTATAACGAGGTGTATCTTACATACATGATATGATTGTTATACCAACCATTTCAAAATTGGTAAGTAGGTTTTAGTTCAAAGATTCAATTATTTATTTGAGTAAAATTATTTTACACAAACAAACCTTAATGGTCTTAGAAACATCCAATAGTATATGTATATATACATACGTTTTAACCTGTTATCCTGTTCTTTATGGTTTTATATAGTAAAATATGCTCAATTTCAAGAAATAGAATGAGCTGTGTGATAAAAGAGAAATAATTTCAAACAGAAACAAGGTATTAAACATTGAAATCGTACAAATTTTTTTATTGGATTATTTCTGTAAAAAATACTAATAACACAGAAAATTTTTCCGATGACTAATTGATGTAAATGTAGAATTGATGAATGGATTCAGGATTAATTTATCACCATATAAGGCACGTTTTGCTTAACTCATTACACTTAAAAGTATAATTCAAATAAATGTAAAATCACTTTATTAAAAATTTAAATATATACGGGAAATACATAATCAGCATTAAGAATAGTATTGCTCGGGGGACAAACTCTTAACTTTAAGAAAACTGTCTTGTCTATTGCCTATTGGTCAAACACTAGTCCACAGTTTATAAATACTGTGGATTTACGTTTATAAGTATATAGTGTAATCAAAAAAACTTTTCTTATCAAAGTTCTCCATAATAAAGTAAACAGTATTTTTAAAGATTTAGTTTTGGCTATTAAATTTTTGTATCGTTCTTTCTTTATTCATCAAAACAGACAGTCAAGGTGTTTTGAAAGTTACAGTTTTTAAATGACTGATACGATAAAGCAAGTTGTTGCAAGCATTGACAAGCATTGGCATGTGTTACTTATTGAAAACAAAACTGCATGATTCAAGAATAATAAAGATACGAATTAATAAACTCCGAATCAGATTACGTTACCGATTAAAATTGTAACCCTCCTGCAGATTTTATATATGGTTGACTAGTAAAATTTACAATGCAGTAGTTGATTAAAAGGAATGGAAGAGGGAATAAATAGCGGGTCATAAAAGTAGTTTAATTAACAGTAAATTAAAAACTGAAGCAATGTAAAATGTCCAACTAAACCATGCCGTAACGTCTAATAGTAGAATCAGACACAGTTATCATATATTTCATTCTGATTCAATTATTTGAAATACAATTCGATAGGTGTTACCTCTATTTTGACAGTATAACTTTGTCACACAAGCTAACTTAAGTATGTATACCCTCTAATGTGGTATACTGTATACCGCACATATACCGATGTTGTATACCGATGTTGTGTATACTGTTAGGTATACTTGGGTACACATATACTGTTGTTATAATTATGAACTCATCATTTTATTTGAATATTTTTTCTAAACCTATTCTTAGTTGAGGCATTAAAATAAAATCAGTCTAACAATTTTGATTTTATTTTGTCGTCGTACAGCCCGAACTATTGTACTATACCCTATTGCATTCCAGAACTGTACTTATTCGAGCAAAGGTTTATTCTTCCTCTTGGTACAATTTCTGAATATTAGTAAATAGCCAAAAATCAAATTGAGCTCAATACACAGTTTGTTGATGGATTATAACTGTAGTGATGAATTTAATGATACCTCAACAAATTTAAGTTATAACTATAATTGATAAGTACAAAATATGAAATTGTCAAACTTATTCTCAATCTGTCAGTTACAAAAAACATTTAAAAAATAATTAATTAAATATTGAAGTCCCTTAAGTATTTTACAAGTGTCTACAGCTCTTCCTTGTCTTACAATCCCTTGCGATACTTCGTAAGTTGAATCAACGCCAGGTCATTACCATTATAGGCTGCCTTGAGTGTCTGGAATTGCTAGAATATAATGTTTTAACAATCCAAGTAATACAGTATAGTTAATTAACCTATTGTTTTACGTATATTTTAAATAATCTTGAATCGACAAAGAAATTAAAGGGATGGTCATAGAGGTAACCGTGTTATGCACGGATCGCGAGAATAAAGATACATTTTAGAAAAGTAGTGATGTTAAGAAAAATCAAAATTGTCATGAAAAACCTTTTTCACATATTATCATGTAATTTATACCTGTCTCACGCACCTCACATTATAATAATAATGACCTCTGGTGGTAATAATGACCAATGGTGACCTCTGGTGGATAAAATTATAATAACCTAGCTACCGGTTTTCGTTGTTTGTAAACCCCTATGTGGGTATACTTGTAGCATGTCTGTTTCTGTCATTCAGTTTCTTGGACAGATTATTTATATACCATGTTACGGTAAATATAAGTGACCAAAAGTACAATGGACCAAAATACCAATAATTATTTGCAACCCACGAATAAAGCAATAAATTGTTCAACTTTACAACCGATTATCCGTTAGACAAGTAGCCATGTACTCTAGTAGAGATAGTTGTAATGGTAATGACTTGGCAATGGTTCAAACAAGCTTACAACAGCTTAGGTGTCTGGGGAAAGTGGCTTTAGGAAGACATTTGTGAAGAATTGCTGCTTATTTGTATTTTAAGAACATCTTAACTGATTAAGAATGCATTCCTACTAAAAATATACCTATGTAATTTAAATTGTACAATCTTTAGGGCAATCTTTCAGAAAGTTAGGTTCATATTTCATCGTAGCATACACAATACTAATATGTATTCATGAAAGAGATAAAAATGGCAAGACTTCATTTGTCTTAAATTACAACTAACCTTTTAGTGGGCAATTTTCAGGCGTGATTCTATAAATCATGGCCATCACAATTAACCAACCCATATGATGCAAGTATTCTACAATATGGGGTCTGCCGTTCCGTGTGACTTAATAAATTCTTTGATAACTTAACTAATCTTAAATCTAATATATAAAATTCTCGTGTCACAGTGTTTGTCTGCAAACTCCTCCGGAACGACTTCACCGATCGTTATGAAATTTGGTGTGTAAATTCTGTAGGTATGCGAATCGGACGTAAACTATTTCCCGTTTCGAAATTCTTAAAAGGGCTCCGCCCCAGTGGCTCTGGAGTTTCCCATGTTAACCTTATGAGAAATGGAATTAATGAATCTTAACAGCTGTTTCAATTAAACAAGTTCTGTTCTATGATGTTCAATAGCATTAAAGTTACAAGGATTACCAACAGGGTGCAGCACTATTATTTCTTTTACATTATGACAGCTAATTTGCAACCAAAAGGTGAGTGAGCGCAGCGAACGAGCTCCAACCTGGAGGCGAGTGAGCGTAGCGAACGAGCTAACCTGGAGGCAAGTGAGCGCAGCGAACGAGCTCCAACCTAAAGGTGAGTGAGCGTAGCGAACGAGCTCCAACCCAAAGGTGAGTGAGCGTAGCGAACGAACTTCAACCAGGACGTGATTGAGCGATGCGAACGAGATCATCTTGAAAATTAAACGTAACGGTACTTTCTTTCCATCGGTCTGTCTTAGGGGAAACCTATAACTTAGGCGATACGAAGTTCGCCGGGTCAGCTAGTAATAACAAAAAATCCATTCTCATATGGTATTAGGTCAATCAGATTGAATTTTCGGATATCACTGTTTTATATTAAATCTAAATTTAATTGCTGTATATTTCTGACAAATGTAAAAGTTTGTACAATCTGTTCATGATATTTTAATGGCGTTCTTCTGGATGTGATTTAAATACATATTAGTTTGCCATGCTCGATACACACATTAAGAACTGTATGTGATCTACGCTTATATCAGTACACAGTAGTAACAGTGCATTTAGTAACTCGTGGTACAGCCAACTTTAACGTGGGTACGTTCGTTTCTCTAGACAATCAAAGGTCATTTGCTTGGTATTAAGATATGACAGTTCTTATAACATATTTTTTGGTTATGTTATGAATAGAGTTGTATAAATAACTTGTTAAGCTATATTAGAGTAGGGTTTGCAAGAACATTCCAAATATTTTACTGCAGTGTCAGATTTTTGATTTTTCTAGTCGATTTGGAATACATCACGAAAGTTAAACTTTTGCAAATCTCTTTAACAAACAAAAACAATATTTGTAACACATATTAAAAACCCCAATATTTGCTAAGCTATATATAGTTTGTTTAACTGTATAGTGGAATTTCGATTATATTTGTGAAATATTTATCATAATACTGCTATAGTAATGGATTATTGAAATTAATTCCAATAAAATTGACAAATCTAAAAAAATAGATGCACTAAGTCAAAAAACTTAAAGTGCAAAGCTGGTACAAGTATACAAAGTAAAATATATTTGATTTGCAGTATACGAGTTTGATGGTGTCGCTACACAGACCAGATGCTGTTTGGGGATAAATATTTGCAACGTGAAATCGGAACCTTTTGAAACCGATTGGTTACTGAATATCCATTGAGATTTGAGATGTTTTTGTGATCGCGTAGCACAAACATGTAGTTAAAAAAGGGAGTAAATAGAAATCAATTCAGTAATAAAGAAATCTGTATTTCATCAAATATATTTATATAAAATATTTTGTGCATATACAATTTTTTTAAGAATTAATAATCTTGATTAGCGCAAATTAAGAACTTAGAGTCACTTAGACTGTAGAATGTTTTAAGATTTTGTAAATCTCAATTAATTGGTATTCTATACAGTAGTATACCGTAGGCGAATTTAATGAAGTAACAAATCTTAACCTTAAAATCAAAATTGCTTCTAACACATATTTTAATTTTATTTCTTTACTGGATAGTGAAGGGAGATTTCAATTTTTGTGAAGGGGGATCTTCAATTTTTGTGAAGGGGATCTTCAATTTTTGTGAAGGGGGATCTTCAATTTTTGTGAAGGGGGATCTTCAATTTTTGTATAGGGGGATCTTCAATATTTGTGAAGGGGCATTTTCAATTTTTGTATGGCGGAATCTTCAATTTTTGTGAAGTTGCATTTTCAATTTTTGTGAGGTGGGATCTTCAATTTTTGTGAAGGGGGGTGTTCAATTTTTGTGGAGGAGGATTTTCAATTTTTGTGAAGGGGCATTTTCAATTTTTGTGAAGGAGGATCTTCAATTTTTTTGAAGGGGGTCATTAATTTTTGTGTAGGGAGATTTTGAATTTTTGTGAAGGGGTATCTTAAATTTTTGAGAAGGGGGGTTTTCAAATTTTGTGAAGGGGGATTTTCAATTTTTGTGAAGGTTGATTTTCTATAATGTGAAGGGGGATTTTCAATTTTTGTGAAAGGGGATCTTTAATTTTTGTGCAGGTGTATTTTCAATTTTTGTGAAGGGGTATCTTCAATTTTTTGAAGGGGAATTGCGCCAACTACTCCAAGGAGCCACCCGATACGTTCCTTCACTGTGCCAAGTAGCGGCTCTATTTGACTGTATAGCTTATTGTGTATTGTAGGTTAGGTTAGGTTAAGTTAGGTTAGGTTAAGTTAGGTTAGGTTAAATTAGATTAGATTAGGTTAGGATGACATGTAAACAAGGACGTTCCTTGTGTCGGCAACTCACCTCAACATTGGGACCCTCAAAATTTTTAGGAACCTTTGAAGGCTTAGCGCAATTAAGGAACTCTTTGGCGCAATTAATGCACGACCATTACTCCACCTAATGTTTCATCCCTTTAATATCTGAACCTTTGTTCAAAATGAAAAGTTAAATTGGTTATATATTTCTGAAATATCAGTAAAAAATAATTCATGATTTTATATTTATTTATTTTCACAAGTACTTATTCATTCACTTATTAAGTAAATCGTATTTATAGTTAGTAACGAAATTAATTGTAATCTAGGTAAAATAAATTAAATACTCAAACTTTTCTCTATTTACTCACACTATATGCCAACTATTAGAGTTGACTCAATATAAATACAATCCAAATAAGTAGTTTTCAATTTTGGCAGCACTGTGAACTAGGGCAGTGTTACGATCCTCCTCTTCATGGCTGCCACTACAATAGACTTGATACGATTATTGCATACCACTATGAGATTGTATACTATATATGGGCTATTATTAGGCAATGTTAAATTGGAACATTATATATGTAGGAAACATATCAATTGAAAGACTTTTTTTGAGAAAAGAAACACCTCACAACAGTTTATAAATAAATATGTACACACATTTTTAACAAGATCAAAATATATAAACTTTTATTTCATCAGTTCTGGCAAAAACGTAGTTCAGTAAAATATAAGAGATATCACTTATAATGTCAAGTATCTAACTTTGTTTATCCAAAGTTGAAGTCTTGAAACTCCTTAACGAACAGTGTATACGAGCGTCTATTGTGGATGTTTTGATCTTCTCAATCGAAATAATGATACTTATAAAGTTTAGTTGGTGAATTGAATTATGGGACGTAGATACAGTAATTGTTGTGTAACTTTAGATACAGATTGTTAAAATGTATCAATATTTGCTATTGTAGAAAAAGTTATTATTGAATTTTGTTAGAGCAAATGATGTAAGATTCAAAGAAGCTTTTTTAATATTAGATACAAACTTATTAAACTTTTTTCTTATGATTGCTGTTAATAATTTTCTTTTCCATTTACAAGTATTTTTGTGTAACTTTAGGTTGCTGTAGTAATGGGAAAAACGTAATACATACTTTAAACTGATTCGGGGTTAGCTCACAGTTTTCTAAATGTTTACGAGGAAGCCCAAACAAAAAATGTTACGGATTAGTTTTAACGCTAAAATAATTTGTGCCTAATATTTAACATAGATAACAGTAGGATACTTAAGTACCTTTAAAAGTTACTTTGGTTCACATTACTATGTGTCTTTAAAAAGTTTTTATCAATTCATGATAATTTCCCATAATTTCAATTTAAATACGTCTATGGGTTTTGAAACACAATATTTGTAAAATAAAATACAAACAAATAATAACTTGTGGTCGGTTACTTCCATTTTCAACTATCACTGAGTGAGCTTAATAAATAAATAAAAATTAAACACGTGTATTAATACACTCAATTTATTAATAATGCTGAATTCAGACTAAGGTTAAAATGTTGGAGATCTCACGAACATTGTACACCACAATCGGGCAACTGTGGAGAAAGTTTGAGTAAATTTGTTTCTCACCGAAAAGATTTAATATCAGAGGTCAAATATCACTAACACCCTGAATATAGCACGGCTAAAAACCATAATGGGTTTATGTTATTACATATATAATATAAATATATCATAACATAAAAATTCCTTAGTGACAACACACTTTGATGAAAAAAACTGTAGCTTCCACCGAATACGTGTTATTTGCCACCAGTGTCATTTGCCACCACTCTAGGATTTGTGTCATTTGCCACCACTTTATACCTGGCTGGATGAGTCATCAGCTCCAACCCTAGTCCGTGGGTCATCACCCCTCTACTAGTAGGCACCGGCCGATGGACCAAGGAATACCTATAGTTCACACTATCACCCTCTCTTGCAACATTTTTATGGTAAAAATTCCAACACTCTCTGTAGGAGTAGGGAAATACATGACGGAAACGCTAATTCCTATCTGTGGTTTTGTAGTGTTACGACATAGTTAGTGCTGTTCTCACCGAGTTTTACAAAGTGTTAGTCTAATTTATTTATTTATTAATTCGCTAAAAACTTTCATAATTATTTGCAAATCTACATGAGTTAAGCTTTCCAATGACCCACCAATTAATAAATCGGTCCAGTAGAACTCTAGATTTAGTTGTACAAAGATTTTCAAAGTTGAATTATATATAAGTAGATGAATATTGCACAAGAATGACATCACAGTTAAATGAATCTTTAATACAAACTATATCTAAAGCGGCTAAATTAAAATGTAAACTAATAACGTACTAAATAAAACCACATTCAATCAACAAATTAATTTAGACGATAGACAGACTTGGTTAACATAAAATGTTTTATAAGAAGTTATCAGGCAGAATTTTACACAACCTAATACCGACATATGAAGGATTCCTTCCAAAGAACTTCAAGATAACTTATGATAACAAAACACAGTTTTTAGGTCTGTTGTTTATACCATAACTGTTTCATGCACCAAACGTCTCAAATGAATAATTTCAATATATTTTATGATCTTTTTAGAATGTAGGTGTAATTTAAAAACATTTATAATTTATTCTTTGCACTTTTTCTCCAAACTTACGCGTTTAGGAGCTATATCATGCTGAATGTAACCAAAACCTACTTTAATCTAAACTAGATAACCCGTTGCTCGAAATCGAGCAAAACTGAAGCTTGTATTAAAAAAATGAACAAAAACATAAACAGCAAGCAAGACCATTATCAAAGAGTCACTCTAAAATAACTTATATCACTGATTATAGAAATATAAAAATATTATGATGTAAAAAATATAAAAGTAATCTACAATATTTAAATTTACATTCACTCTCATACTGCTTTGGTTATCTCTTATGTATAGTAGACGGGTGCACTCTATGAGCATGTAGACAATATGTTTTCTGTGACGTAGATGACAACCACACACTGTAAAGTGAGCTTTCGACCTAATGTAGCTCAATTCCTCTCTTGACGCAAACTATCGCTACTCTTATTCTAGCATTGTTAAATTATTTCTTTGATGTGTTCTGTTTTAGGCGTGTTTAAATTAGAGGGGCCCCAACCCAAGTCTCCGGTTGAGAACGTAAGAGTTAAGCAAGTGGATTTAACGACAGATCTAGAATGGATAAGCCTTTAACATTATTAGTGTTTGAAAAAACTATTGGCCAGGTGGTGCTTTGTTTTCAGCTTTAAAAATTGTTGCCACACCTACACAGGTAGCACCATTGTACCGAGGGAAGACACTTCTTCTGTCTCTTATTATGTACATAAGAATATGACGAAATTTCGGGTTGAGAGACAAAATTGAGATTTTAAGTACGTGATTGTCGTCTCACCAGAAATTAGGTCACACCTTATATTTGACCATATAGCTTAGCCTACTATGAGATAGTCCAGGACTCTAACGTGTTCGTTAATTAATTAATTATCGTTTCGAGTTTATTGGCTCAGAATATTAAATACAACAATAATGCTTACAATGTTAAGTGGTACGGGCTTTTTAAACCAAATTTACGTAGGACGGTCCGGGGTAACGGGGTAAGTCGTACGTAAACCGTTCCGGCAACTTAACTGATTTC
This sequence comes from Macrosteles quadrilineatus, assembly GCF_028750875.1. Lineage (NCBI taxonomy): Eukaryota > Metazoa > Arthropoda > Insecta > Hemiptera > Cicadellidae > Macrosteles > Macrosteles quadrilineatus. The sequence continues at coordinate 10,046,380 of NW_026542601.1, read as the reverse complement.
CGAAGCTGGTTTAAGACAAAAGGTAGTGTGCTCGTACGTGAAAAAGCGTGCGGGGTGCGCGCGACTGCGGCACAGTAAAATAAAAATAATAAAACTTCTCTAAAAATGAGATTAAACAAAATAAATTCGGTAGCACACTAACCTGATGACTTATGATTCTACCAGGAACGGGGGAAATCTCTAATTGACCAGAATTTAGGAGGTTATAGACTGTTGGATTGTCTCCAAACAGCAAGCGTACTGACGGTTCGGTAGCGGGTGGACGACTGATTATGAGGTCCGCTCTTCTGGTCCTTCTTCGCCATCGCCCCTGGCGGCGGGGTAGGTAACTAGCGTCATCCCCTCTACGATGACGTAGGACCCTTGCCCCTACGATGCCGCTGACAACGCGGGCGCGGCTTACCCCGAACGTAGAAATTATAATATTTAAAATGAAACTTTTAAAAATCGGGTTTTTACCCCTTGACGGGTTTTTGGGTCGTTACAAGAATCCCACTTGACTCCTCGGAGCTCTCGTCCCTAAATAATGTCTGCCACAGTCTTCAAAGATTTGCATATGGGTATGGCATTATGACCCTATTTTCCGCACATTTTTTCATTGAATTTTTTGTTTGAATTGTGTTTAATTCTCCTTTGGGTTCTAGTGACATTGTCGTACTTACTTGTATCTGTGCGTATTCAGGATCATCATCTTCTTGAGGAATTAGAGGACCCACTCGGTTGTAAAACATGTCACCGATCTTAAAATTGTAGATCCCCTATGGAACTTTCTGATCTTAATGAGCTTTAAAGCTGATCATGGTAAAGGCAGAATTGAATTGACAAACTTTATACAAATAATTTCTGGATATAAGTATCACAGTCCTATTTTCGGATTGGGCGTTTCCAATAAGAATCTGAAGATACCTTCAGGTGAATTGCATAAACGAGGTAATCGAACCTTTCATTTATGGAAACAAAGAGTAAAAACTTAACCGTCTCGGGCAGCATTCTCTTGCTTAAAAATAAGTAAGCCACTACAATGTAAACATTTAACGTTCATTTGTCCGAGATTGGACTATCACAACGGTGGTACTGCCCACCGAATGTACCCATCAAATGTTCAATTGAGAGGTTGATCCAAGCGATCATGTTCGCGTTCCCTCCAGCCACTCACAGTTCTTCGTCGTAGCCTACTGGCGGCATTTGATTTTAAATTGAAATGAAATAAGAAAGTTAACCAAACGACAGAAAACACTATAAAGGAATTGGAATGTTGATACACATTGTAAATCACATGACAATATGGTAATGTAACGGATAACTGCTCTGTGAATAATTACTTTTAAACATTCAATTCATCACATCGAACTGTAACTACATGATAATCAGTAAAATACAATGGAAGGTAAATCAATTTAACCATAGACCAAAAGAATTAAATATTTATTAAATATTTATTCTTAAACACTTTGTTGTCTAGTATTGATAGAAAACTCTTCATTATGAACCAGACTTAGTTAACAGATTGAAACAAAATATAAATTCCAGCTTTGCTCTGGAAGTTTTCAGTCCTGCAGTCTGTGGTTGGTTAACCTTAAAAACTATTTCAAACTACGTCCATATGTTATTTGTAAACAACGGGAAATGAGTTTGATCAAATGTCAACAGATAGCGCCGCCTTCCAAACTTTAGCCCTTAAGTGTACTTAAGTGGTGCCTTTTCTAAATAATCTGAGACGTATTTGCACATCTACATGAAAATACCTTTAATTTGACACCTCAAACGTTAAAATCCGTCAAGCCGTTATCGAGTTATGACTGTGAAAAGAAACCTGCTTGCGTATTAATATATAGATAGATATTTTACAGGCTGTAACTCCTTTACGTAGCTTTATAGAAAAAATTAAACTGAAAACGTTTTTAAAATTACAGTCTAAAGTCGTCATAAAATACAAGGTGTCGGATAAGAAATTTTTAAGTTAAATATTGAATATATCGGACTTTGAAGGAAGAGAATTCATATTTTTGAATGTCATAAGATAGTAGTTGAAATTCCCCATATAATGTTTTCTCTAAATCGAATAGCTTCTGAGATTGCAAAGGTGGTACATTTAAGTTCTTCACTCTGTATATTCGCAGAATACTAAACACTGAAACTGCGTATTTTCAAGTATTTTAATGGGATTTAATCTCATTGATGCGTTGTATACTGTGCCAAATGTTATTTTTGTATTATTTATCTAATCCTAGGCCATGTAAGGAATATTCAAATAGCATAAAATACCTTAACATAGATAGGCCTATACTGTTTAACTTGCGAGTATGTGATTTTGGACTCAAAATGTGCGTTTTATTTTGCCGAACAAGATGGTAAAATTAATTTTCACAATTCACAGTTGTAACTGGAGTTGTAAACATTTATTTAATATCCAAAAAAATTATAAGTAGGTACATCTACATGGTTATGACTCATAGGAACGGTCAAGGCAGGAATTCCAGGAACTGACCCTACTGGTGGCAAACGACACTGGTGGCAAATAGTAGGACACCGCTTCCACCTTTCCCTTTGGATTATAATAAGTCATTCCATTGTTAAAATGATTGTTAAGCTATATTAAAATCCAGAAACTACCATTGAAATAAATTGATTAGGATTTTAGTAAACACGTAGGTGTGTGATAATAACCCTAAAAATATCTATTAAAATATCATTGGCAACGGGATGTAAATTAAGTACCAATGTACCTTATAGAGTGATAAATATTATACATTCACCCCCCCCCCTCCCGTATACTTTCATAGATTATCTATGGCAGGATTATTTTACAACTGATTAAAACTGTTCTTTTAAATGAAACAGTCACTGTTTGTTGTTTGTTTATTTGCAAGTAAAATTTAATTCTCGGTTGCTCGGGGTGAATATATCTCTGCTTGGCAATTCATTTAAAATAGGAAATAATTTACATTAGTTTATGTGAAATATGTACTTCAATTATCCCTAAACATGACGACATTCAGGTTAGCATTCAAAAGTAAATAAGAAATAGGCCTACATGATTCATTTGTCATCTTAAGCGTATAGTTTCATCTGTACATTATATATATTCTCAAATATGATAAAACAGTTACAACTATTTACTTTAATTTCAACAAAACAATATTAGTTTCATAACCTATTAAACTTTGACTTTATCAAAATACCCACAATATAACGTATGTTTTTGCTTAAGTATTTGGATGTTATAGTCTATAAAAGCTGGAACATTCTTAGAATATAAGATATAAGTTAAGATATAATTATTATATGCATAAGAACATTTAAGCAGGAAATATGTTGAAAGTATAAATCTTAAAAATGAATATTGTTGTTTTTTACTAAGGGTGTAAAACATTTCATTTATCGTTTATTTTTAAAGTTGCCAAACAGTAAAAATACCGCAAATCAGTTGACCCTTTTCTATTATTTAATAATGTATTTACATGTTTTTATACATGTAAATTTATAAATTTATATATATTTATATTTATAAATTATTTTTATTATTATTATTTAAAAATTTATTTAAATTTATAATTTGATGTACATTTATACATGTATTTACATGTCAAGTGTTCAAGTGTATGTGTTAGACTAGAAGAATTGCAAGGGCTTGTTATTTTTCTAGTGTAAAACTTGATTTCGGGTCGAGAAGGGTCAATTACGTAATGTTGAATCATCATTTTACAATTTTTAAATGCGAGTAGTATCAAAGTAGTTTTTTGCAAAATGGCTTGTCATCTATTTTAATGCAAAATAAAATGTTTCTCCAATATCACTTTTGAAACCTTGTCAAACTAGACTTAATTTTACCATAGATAAAACATACTCCCTTTTACAAAGACAAAACAAATGAAATTAATTTAGCTGATAAAAAAATAATGTAAATTAACAGTATAACGATTCTATATTCAGGTGAAATGTTTTCTACACTGATGTTTATCTCCCACGAGGAACAGCTGATGATTGCCTCAGGTTTTGTGGGACAACTTTACGACAATTCAGCACATTCCCATGTGAGATGTCGCTCTTCGACCTGCATAACATAACTTCAGGTATAAAAGTGCATTAGAAAAAAATTATTTTGAAGTTGCTCAAGTTTTTCAAAAACTTATCCTGGGTTCTAACTACAAATGATAAATTTCATTGGCCTATTAAAAACAGTTTTCCACTTCATCCAATTACTACAAACACGATCAATTTACACAAAACGACTAATACATTGATGTAAGATTATAAATTACATTAGACTGTGTTAGTTTTCATGTAACTGTGTCCTCAATAAACGTACGTCTAAGAACTAGAAATTGCTCAACACAAATAAGACACCATAAGTTTCTTTACATATTTAAACTCCAGTTCAGGGAAAATCTTTTTCTAAACCCATGATTTTAAAGCTTCTTTCCTATAAGCTTACTTATAGGAGCATCTAATGTGAATATACTCTCGAGGAACTTTGGAAGCCAAACTTTAAGACGGATAGGTTGGCTAAGATACTGAGAAATTCCGGGAATATATTTTGATAAAATATACTTCATAAGGTGTCCTTCATAAACATATAAAAAAAAATATTTTTGACGAAACTATTTTACATAAATTAGATATTTAATTTAAGTAGTAGTAGTAATTTAATTGCCTAAAAATAATCGGAATAAAATCATTGTAAGTAAATACTTAACTTAAAATCTAAATTACTTTATTGTTGGGTAAAAGCAAAAATTCCCGGCAAACAAGAAGTGTAAAATTGTTTTTCTGAGGTGTGAAAATACGTGACGTGAAAGCCAAAAAGAAGATTGTTTCTTGTGAAGTGACTAAAAATATATAACTTTGATATAGAAATATAAAATGTTTCTCTAAATATCATTTCATTTATAATTTTATATATTAAATGTGTTAAGAAGAAAAATATTGAATCAATATACATTTAAAAATAGTTCGTTATAATAAATCAATTGTTTTCATAAAAATCTCACTGTTTAGTATAAACATGGTAAAGTACATTATAGTTATTACTGATTGACATTGATGGCAATAGTTTCAAAAGTGAAATATTTCAAATATATTTTTTAATTAGCCCTCCGAATTCGACCCACACATTTAAATTTAATGTAATAATTAATATAGTAAAAAATAGCTTTATTGTTACCTACTTTACCTTAATTATGTTCATATTTGTCTTATAAAATGTAAATCAGATGGTGGATTAATTAGTAAAACTATTAAAGCACAAAACAGATTTAAAACAAGTTAGGATTCAGCGCTAACAAGATGAAGAGATTGAAAGTTTTCTCATTACTGTACTTAGATTTTATTCAACTTAGTTAAACAATTACGGAGGCAGAACAGGAGTTAAGCATAATAACTTTGTATAAGCCTCGCAGACGGTACACCACGGTTTTTGTAACCACAAAAAATTGTAGTTACGATGGTTTGTTTTTGTAAGTGTTTTCAAGACGCAAAATATTTTTTCCGTCTGCTTGACCTTCTTTGTATTTAGTATAAACTCCTATAATCCTCTGAGAAAACCCTATAAAACGCCTTTATGTCACTTGTCCTAGTTGGTCCTAAGCGGGGGTTTCTCACCGCTCTAGAATATCCAAAATTTCAAGTGTCGTCAAAATGGTTTAAATGTTCATTCTCTTCATTTAGAAATTGTTCAATGTCCAGTGTGCCACCAGTATTCAAAAGTATTTTAAAACTTTTGACTAGTGTGGTTAGTATGATGGAAGTATTATTTAAGTTTGTACAGTTTAGTTGACTACGAATAAACTTTTTCGATTTAGATCATCTAGATTAGTCAAATTTAATATTAGTTTTTTACTTTTATGTACAAACATGATTTTTCTAAAGCAATCTTATTTCAGATTAAATATATTAGAACTTAGAGTTGTGGTTTTCCCTCTTGTAGGGTATCTATGCCAGTGACATTTTTGTAACGAAGTTTGAAAAGTCAATCGCTTTTAAGGGAAATTGGTGAAAACTAATAAAATATTTTGTTGATGTTCCTTCTTAAATCTCTAAATCAAAGGAAGGATTATCCATGTTTAAGGAGTATCTCGATAGATTTCAATGATTTTCACACAGTAAAGCGTTGAAAATATAACTATTAAAAAATCGCATGTTTTTATTAAAAAAGAAAAAAAGACATTAAAAAATTAAGAACTATTTTATGGAATATCACTTGACAATGCCTGAATAGGCGAAACATGTCGTTAACTTGGCCACCACTTGTTGACGGTTAACGTACCTATAATGTGCAAATAAAGAACATAAATACAAAGCACAATATACGGGAACTTTTAAGATTCCTAATATAAAGGTATATTCATAATGCAAACTGTTTTAAAATAGTAAAATTGAATACAAAACAGAAAATGTTGATTATTTTGAAAAACTAAACCACTTTATAGCAGAAGTATATTGGTATACTATATAAATAAAACACCAACAGACCCCTGAGGGTCGCAACGTTATTGTTAATGTTATTATTATTGCCTGTGCAGAGCCGAAATGTGTAGGCTTTGCTACCATAAAAAATAATGTTTTTGCATTAGGATTTATAAAAATGCTTTAAAATTTACTGTTACATAAATTTTAATAAGATTTTGAAACTTTTAGTTGATTTAGGATAGCTAGTCTTAAAATGAGAAACACGAGTAGACCTAATCTTACAGCCAGGCCTACTTAAATTCACAGTATAATTATTAGAAACTCGCCCTCTAGACATTATAAAGTATTTCCTTTTAGATTACAATGTCGTACTTTCTATTACGAGAATATCCTAATACGATAGCAAGGAATCAAGGGAAACAGTTTCTTAGGTAAAACTTACTTTAATTTGCTTAGTTAGATAATAGGTAAATCGTTTTAATAACTCAAAATTCTTGCTTTAGGTTTTCAAATTTAGTTAATAAAAAAAACAAACAACGTTGTGGTTTAGTAAACCATTTTATGTACGGTGTAAAATGTTACTTAAATTACTTACACTTAAACCTAAAAACATAAACGGAGAAATAATCTAAAGAATTTTAATAAAGCCAGTTTGTTTTCCAATCATATTCTGCAAAATATTTTGTATCGTAAGCTAATTAGTTCACTGAATTTGTTTTGTAGTATAAAAACTGTATTAGAATCTACATTCCATTAATCTTATAAATATACTCTTTTACCCTTTCCTGACTAGAAATACCCTGCAAAATATCAGTAAACAATTTGTTGAAAGCCATGAAAGTCCAAATTAGAGGTTAGCTTGAATTGCAGCAATTAAATAGTGATTTCCTTTAACCTGGACTTTCTATATTTATACTTTTTGATTTTTACTGGACAGGAAAACATTGATGCCCCGGAAACCAGAGTATAAAAATAAGTTTTAACGTCTGCCAAAGCTTTTCTTATACTTCGACATTTTCACAGTCGCCACAGCTGACGGAGCGGAAACTGCTCTGAACGTCTTTGACAATCAACTTCAGCCCTTATCATTTCCGGTTCCAGTTTTGACGTAATTTTTTTCAAAATAAAGTCCTCAGAATAATAAGGTTGCTCAGGTCAAATAATGTAATTTACAGCTGAATATTAAAAATATTTAATGTTATTTATAATATATGCTATATATTTTACAATCCGTGGTAAACGTGTGAGTACTACATTATAATTTATTTTGACTAAAATGCAACTAGTTAGTAGCAAAAACAAAAACAAAAAGTGTCGGAGATACTTTTTAATACTTTAACACTTTTTATTGTAATAGCGACCATACAAAGTAGGTATTTTAAGTCAAGTATGAATGGAGATGAGTGTAGGATGAGTGGCGCGATCTTGTATTCTTGTTAGTGACTAAGGCCGATATATTTGTTAGACACAGCTGTTAATTATTAGTCCATACAGCTAATGGCAACTAAGGTACCTACAGTTTATAGTGGAACCCAAACAACATTTTTGCCTTAATAATAATAATAGGTCTAATTATCAGGATAGTACTGCGGATAGTCGTAGTACTCACTCGTGCGGACGTTAATCCACACAAGGGAGTATCGCATCCACAGTGCATGCCTATAAATATCCACAATTCGTGACCTCCAAATAGCTGGATTGAATCACTTGTGGATTCGCAGATAATTAATGAAAGTTATAACTCAATAACAATGTCGGTTTTGGTATTCGAAATGTGTTTGAAACTTGTACGTTTAAACATTTAATTATGAGTAAACCGAATAAACACTAATTGCTCTATTTATATTTTACTTTCATTAGAAACCTTTTTGACTAACACTTTAATAATACAGTAAAACCAATAGTTATTTTTAGTTTTTGATGTTATCTATTTTATTTTATGTTTTCACATTGACATTTTTATCTAATAATATATTGTGTAGAAAACGCAGTTTTGATTTTTAGTGCCAAACCATTTATAATAATGAATTATTAGTAATGCATTTATAGATTGAAAAATATTATAAGATATTAGGTAAAGGTTAAAGGATATTGTTTTACAGTTTAGTTCCTGATGAAATAAAGAAAAGTTAATAACAATAAAAACAACTTTAGTAACTTGATCCAAATGATTGATAAGCTAAATTGACATTGATGGATTCCATTATAACCCATCCATACTGCTTATCTATAAAATTTGTTCTTTAATTTTTAAGGACAAGTTAATGTACAGCCACTCGAATAATTTTTGAATGATGAATGGGAGAGGTTTCAAGTATAAAATTCTCATCTTCAGCCTAAAAAAATATATTTTTTTATAATGTTAAATCAAAGTATTCCATTGAGCTACTTCATTAAAAACACACTCTTATAATCTCATAAACAAAGAATCCCACGTTATTTACTCGTAGTTGTTAACTTATCTCCAAAATTTGTTATATTAGGCCAGTCTTGTGATACGAAACAAATGTAAAAGTACAGTACAATGATTTGTGTTTATTCAATTTGTTTTGCTACCTACATTTCCCACAGGATGAAAATAATTTACATTTCAGATCCAAGCAAAATATTTTAGTCACTTTAAAAGAAAAAGTCTTTTTCCGCTTCCAGGTCACGTATTTTCACACCTCAGACAAGCAAATTTCCACTTGTTTGTCAGGTTTATTGCTACTTCCAGATAGAAAGTAATTTACCGTTTAGTTAAGTAGGTTCTCAAATATAAGAAATAAATGTATTTAATAATATATTTTATATTACATATTTTTACTATATTAATAAAATAATAAATAAATAAATAATAATTAATATTTATTATTTTAATATATTTTATAATAGATTATGTATAATGGGGATAGAGTTTTGTCCAGGATTTACAATTCCTGAATCCGTTGTCTTTGATTGTGTAAAGCCGAACAAAATATACGGTCTTTTAAAAAATACTTTTAGATTCACTTTTGACACACTAAGACAATAAGCACTCAGAAAAATTATATGCAGGATTTCCCGTTTCATAGAGAGAATCAAATTCATTCTCTGCTTACCCAAGTTATATATAACTTCATATAATCACATGGTTTAGGCACTTAAAAGTTCTCAAAACCTTTAGGCTCATTTTTTATTTAAACCTTTGACTATTAATACACCTTCAGTATCTTAAAGTCTAATAGTCAATGTTAAAACCTAACTTAGCAAGACATACTGCAAAATACTCATAAATAATTTAATCAGGGCGACTCATAGATCCTTCTAATTTACTCAATTAATATTTTATTATAACAGTGATTCAACTGTCAACTGATCAACTGCCGTTTCCTTTTCAACATGATTTATACTTTTAAGAATCATTTTGCATGAGTACCCAAGGTTAGGTTAGGTTATGAAAATTTAACGATTTACCAGAATCATTATTTACATCGTCATACATATGACGTCATTAAACTAAATGAGGAAATATGTTGTGAAGATGACGCTATGATATACATACATAACGTTCTTCCTATAGTGGTAATGATGATGTTTAATTACGATGAGTTTGTTAAAATTATATATTGTGAGGTCCTTTTGCATTTGTTAGTTTTGGTTTTACAGTTTAAAACACCAGTAACGGTGTGTTTGTATTCACATTATAATTTATGTGAATTTAAATGCAAATTTTAGTTTCGTTTTATAACACATATTGTTCTTAGTGAGAAGAAGTTTAATTCAGGTGTTGACAGTAACTTGCTATTGACAATTTTCAAACAAATATAAGGGGATTTCCTAACACCTATAATAATATATTAGATTTTTAATCTGTATGGGTGTAAATTTTACTGCAATCCTTAATAATTTACAATTTAAGTTGGTAATTCATCAAAAGAGACAAAGGGAAAAATTTCATTTATAATTCGTAACAACCAAAGTTTAAAATGCATTCTACTAAACGATACCAAATTGAATTTAAACCATCAATGGAGTTAAGCCTTATTTAGTCAGTGAAGCTTTGGATTTCATATTTAATTGAATTTTCCTCTTCAAGTTAAAATTAGGTACTAAAAATTTCTCATAGTAGAGTGATTGTGGTTTACAGTGTTTGTGAGCTTTCCAACTTTTTACTCTCAGTCTAAATAAAAATGCAGAATCTTAGTTTGATAAACAAGCAACGAACCATGAAACACGGAAAATCCAATCACTTCAATATCACCAATCTTTGTATATTTTACCTACGACTGTTTTTTTAAAGTAGCTTTTTCAGTTTAGTATTTGGAATTAAAAAGTTTCCCATAATAATTGTTTACTTTCATAAAAGCATAGTTTTACTTTTTAACAACACGTTTAAAAGACCAATAATGTTCAAGAATTGAGAGAGAAGAAGTAAAGTTGTAACGATTCTTCAACTAATCAGCTGTTCAGGCCAATTTAACTATTGAGTGGTGCAATTAGTGTTTTGCACAATGTTTCGTTGCATCACTGTCAGTGGCAATGAGAGGTAAAACGAAAACATAACCTCTCTTAAAAGTTATGAGTAGTGATTTTTAATAATTAAAACACTGTCTTAGGTAAAGTTGTGTACGCAACTCGCGTAAATAGTGTTAACGCAATCGTTGCGTAAACTACTACATTACTTCAGTAAAATTTATTTGATAAAACTAATGTAGAAGGCAACTTTGTCCCAACGGATGATTTTCTTCGGAATTAATCCCTAGAAAGCTTTGAGTCTAATCCTTGCAACCCATCAGTATTCTTCCTTTTAATATTTTGCTTTTCCAGAATAACTTTTATTTATTTCGCCTGGTGAAAGTAGATGTGGAAATAAAACATAGGACCAAGGAATACGTGGTACTATGAGACAATTTTTATTCTCGATGTTTCAGGTGTTACTTAATTTTAATTTTAATTTGTTTCATTTTAATTTGTTTAATTTTAATTTGTTTAATTTAATTTATTTAATTTTAATTTGTTACTTAAACAAATTAAAATTGCATGTAGCCGTTTTTGTCATTATAAATTAAACTAGAGGTAGCCCCGTGGTCAAAAATCGTCCAAAAATATGTATTGTGCAAACTTCTCTATTTTCACCCCACGCTGTAAATAAAACATGTGATTGGAATTTGTTCCAGTTATTTTGATTTTCTTTTTATATTTTATTGTTATTTCGTCCCCAGCATAAAAAACCTTAAGTCCCATGAAAATTTGTTTAGTTTTAAATTAATTTTTTGTACTTAATTTTTAGCCTACTTTAATTTATAAAGTGTTTCTGCCCATCTACAGGCAAACCTGCGATGCACACGAGTTGAGAAAAAAGGGTTTCAAAGAAATAATCTTGCCAATTCATATATAAATGGTTAAAAATGTAACTATAGAAATACAGAAATTCTTCTGAACGAGTAAAAATCGTCCCCACCTCTACCACTAGGGTCCACTCCATAAGCCGGTCAAGCGATTATTTTCTGATATTGACATATCTGATTTATCCATTCCCAATCCGACACTGAATTCACCTCAACTCATAGAGAGGAAATCTTATTTTGTTTTAGACAACTTCAATTCATCCAAACTGTTAGTGTAATTCATAAGCTATATCGGAGATCCATTAATACGTTTAAAGTGTTTTACAAACATCGTGGACAAAACGATCTTTTGAAGATATTACACATTTTTTCATCACACCATAAAAAAAAACATGATTTAGCTAGAATTTAGGCCTTTTAATCAAACAAATAGTAAATGCTAAAATCAGTTAAAAAATGTTAAATACAAGTGAGGTTAAAAATATTTACAACAAACATTATATTGGCAGGCCTATACAGTATAATGTTGATGTTTTGTGTTTGTGTTTTGGGCCTTTCAAATTCCATATTGTGTTTCTGTTTGTCTTAGTTCCCAAACCACTCGTGACTACTTTGGATGTGAATACTTACTACAAGTTAGCCCACCTGATTTTTACTATTTATTATTATAAAATAAATAATATTTCAAATTTAAAAAGGATGGTTTCGGTCAGATGTATTTAAAAGGTCTTACAGAGATTAATTAACTAAACTTTATTAACTCATTGTTACATTTGTAACGAAATTCTCATACAGATGTATTATTTACTGCTCAATACACAAAGTTTAATAACACTTAGGCAAAGATAATTAGTAGGATAACATGGAAAAATCGCTATAAACAGTCATTGATAAAACGAAATTTCCTTATCAAAAAGTTTAACTTCACCTCAAAATTGGTTTACGATTTTCTAAAAAGAAACAGATTTGTGAGTCAGCCTCTCTGAGGACAATTGTACAAAGACATCATTATTGGACTGTCTGTGTTCAGCCTTTGTATAGGGAACGTATCGGCAAGTTGAGTTCTTTGTATAAAACCTGCCTCAGGTTATGTTTTTCATTATTACTGAACATTTATGACATTCATCTAGTAAACGTCATTGAGTTAATTTTTTAATTTTCAAAATAAACACAAGAATTTTTATTTTATTAGCAAATACAAACACCCTTATTTATTATAGTTGGTACAGCTATCTAGTATTGATATAATTCGATTGTGAAAATTCATAAAACATTTTGGCAGATCCTTACAATAGTATATTTCGTACCTAGGGTTAAAAATGAGGTTTTGCCGGCTCGAGATAGTTTTAGGTTCTCGACTTATCTAGTATTGATATAATTCGGTTGTGAAAATTCATAAAACATTTTGCCAGATCCTTACAGTAGTATATTTAGTACCAAGGGTTGAAAATGAGGTTTTGCCGGCTCGAGATAGTTTTAGGTTCTCGACTTCGTCTCGAACTAATTGGTAGCTGAAAGTTACGTTTTGCTGGCCATGCCAGCTGTAATCGTAATTTGGGGACCAAGCAGGTTTTTACATCCCTAGGGCCGCAAAATCAGCTGCCTGCTTACTTTCTTAAAACATGATTGCAGTAGGTGTGAAACTTAAGGTATGAACTGCCTAGGTACGAATTATACTATTATGTTTAAGGAAGTAAGCGGGCAGCTGATTTTTGGCCCTAGGGATGTAAAAACCTGCTCGGTCCCCAAATGACGATGGCAGCTGGCATAGACATACGTAGCTTTTGGCCTCCAATAAACGTTAATTAAACGGCTAGAAACATCGTAGTGTGGTGAAAAAAACTTTCTCTAGTACACGACAAAATTCTGTACGTCAAAATTCTTTATAATTAATATAAATATAACATTTACCAAAATCGTATACACTGCTACACTAAGAAAGTAATAGGTTTTGTTAAATCCTCTGCTAGAAAGAAACTTTGCAAAGATCTTGGGTAAAATAGGGATTTAATTAACGTGCTCATCTTATTAGAGGTACAATGGAACAATTTTAGGACTTTCAACTTATTGTATGATAATTACTTTAATTAAACAAGGAATCTGGGTACAAAGAAAGTAAATGGTCGACCCAGATTTATTTTACCTTTTTATGATCTTTGTTGGGAAATATTATTCATATGTGGTTTATGTTTAAAATAGTAGCTCACTAAACTATTACTATGACGATTTGTGAACATTCATGGACATATAGATTAATAATCCATCGCAGATAATGATTTTGAATCAAATAACTTTAAGCTACGTTTTAACATTTTTAACCAACTAAGCTTGGAACATTTTATTTACTTCAATAGAAAGTGTTTGACAATTTTTATATTTTCTTAAATTTTTTTTATTTTGAAAAGGAATCCAGAACTGGAGTGGATGAAACAGTAAGTGGATTACATAACAGCTTTTTGCCACCTGTCACTAAGTTAAGATCTCCCATTTTTCAGAACATCTTCTCTAGACTATATACGAGTGAAATATTCTACTTCATAAATCACGAGGACGTGCAGTTATAATAGTAATTTTATTTTTTAAACCCAATTTATTTTTACCGTGATTTAGATTTAATTGTTTAACCACGAACCACTTTGAAATCATAAATTTGATATTTAAATTATATTTAAGTTTTAATAGATATTCTTTCCTCATCTTACAACTGATTTATCTTAATTCAACATATACTTACGCGTTCTTACTCTTACAACTCAGAGATAACACACGACACATATAGTACACATGCGAGTAATATCTTTTATCTTCTCATAATCAAACAGTTATACCTAATGAATCATTTAGTTGAATAATTCCAGTGATACAGCATTCGTACTTGACTTTTCAAAAAAAATCTATATAAACTAAAATTAATGCAGAATAATTATACTCTTTGATATTTAATACGAGCAAATAATATTTGCTCAATTCCAAATATTATTATCTTTTAAATCACATTATATTTTATTCAGACATAGATATATTACTTTTTGTCTATTTGACCTTATATTAATTATACATTATGTAACATCTCTGAAGCAGTCTTTTTCAATATAAAGCTAAGAAACTCATTCTGAACTTCTTCAACTGTGTCTTGATTTGCAATCTAAGTAGCTTACTGTTCCTTTAAAACACCTGAGAAATAAAGCATTTTAAGTATTTCTTTTATTTTATTGTCTTTTTTAATTCTTTTCAAGCTTCTCATGACCAACCGTTTACATGAATCACATTTCTTAGTAATTTTTATGTCAACTGAATATATGGTATGTGAGATATAGACTATACAATTAAATATCACTTCAATAGGATGATTTGTTTTTGTGAATATCACTAATTAGAACGATTAGACAATTAGGACAATTAGAACATGTAACTGAACATTTTTTTAAATCGACCGAATACTGATTTTATATTTTAATAATAGAATTGAATATTTGCAACAATTAAAAGGTTTGGTAGTAAAAAAGTATTCGTGGAAACGTAAAGGGTTTATAATGTACTTTCGAAAAAAAATAGGTTATTGGAATTTTGTAATTTGTGATGGAATTTAATATACAAGTAGTAGTTTTATCTCACCTACATTTACACTTTTACTGTAAACAAAGTGTTCAGCTGTAAAAGAAGTTATTACTTGAAACGGAATTGCTTAACACCTCTGTACTTAGGTTTCTAGGTTAATGGTCCTGTATGAACCACACCAGACTTGACTATTGCTCATTAAAACTTTTAGTTTCGTTCCTTTTAATCTATAACAATTCTGTTATGAGAATGTCCTTATTTTTCCGAAATTATTTGTCAACTTAAATTATTATAATGTGAGGTTTCAAAATTATAATACCACTAGAAACTCAGTTTACTTATAAGTTAATACCAGTAGTGGCGAACCCAGAAAGAGCCATCACTTTAGGCACGTTTTCCCCATAAGAATAACATGGTGAGCTTTTTTTGACCACTTTTTTAAAAATCCAGCTCTCGGCCTATACAAGCCTATATAAATGTTCAATACCATTGTATAACACTATTACTATTTCAAATCCATATGCATTCACAAAATCGAGCGAGGTTTGTACGCGAACTCGGGCGTGCTCCCGGCTCATGGCGCGCTCCCTTGGACATCCTTAGTGGAAATCCATGAATTCTGGCTACTTGGGAACCCAAGCCATTTGACATATAATAAATCACCTTTTCTCCTAATAACCTTTTCTATCAAATACATGTCTTTATATTTGGTCTTTAACAATTCCTCTGTATAGAAGCCTCCCCTGATTATATTACCATTTTCATCTTTCAAGATATAAGTCACAGGCTTGGTATTCTTTACTTCTGCTATTGTAAATAGCTCCCCTGTCCAATTCGGGGTATATCCTTTACTAAAAACATGTTTATACTTGGAAATTCTCACACTATCACCTACCTTATATCTTGGCTTTTTAACTTGCACTACTTTAGAAGTCAACCTCTCATGCACATATTTACTGTTCTTAATATTCACTTGGTTAGGCTTCATTCCTATAGATCTATGCACCTTATTATTATATTTTCGAATTAACTTTGGAAGTAAATCCAACCATTTATAACTCCCCTGAGCACTAAATTCCCTATATAACCAATTCTTTAAAGTTCTCTGAAACCTCTCCACAATTGCAGCTTTAGTTGTAGAAAATGTGTGATAGTGATTAATATTTAATTGTTTCATTAGTTTGCTAAAATATTGATTAAAAAATTCTTTTCCATTGTCAGATTGAATGTTTTTAACCCCCTTTGGTAGAATGGTTTTAATGGCTTCTGTAACCACCAAACCCGTCTTATTCTTTAGCGGAGCAGCATAAGCTTTTTTAGAAAATGTATCTATTAAAGTTAAAATATATTTATTGCCAGAATTCTCTCTAGCATAGTTTTGCATATCAATTAAATCTATTTGTACAGTTTCGTTTATACCTAATACTTTAAAAGACCTTCTAATGAAATTCTTTCTTGCAGGCTTATGAAGTTCGTATGCAATTTCATTCATTTTTTATAACATCACTCTTTCCTTGTATTGTAAATATATTACCATTAGCCCCAATCAATAGATTATCTTCCATTATTTTAAATACATAGTTTTCTGGTATATATGGTCTATTATCTATATACTTAAATCCACTCAAAGATGTGGGGTCGGCAACTAATAAATCAGGATTGTATTCCATCAAATTAAATTTTCTTCCTGCATATACAAATTTTGATCCATCATAATACATAGCTTGTGACATTAAACAAATATCATCTAAATATTCCCCCTTTGGCAGATTCCTTATAAATTGTTTTTTGGCATCCCAACATTTTTCTTTTTTATCATAAGTTATAGTCTGTTCTTTTGTAACACAGTCAGTGTCATCAACGGCGGGTTTTACACGTACTAACCTTTTATTATTAAAATCCCAATAGCCTGCTTCCATTTTTGGAACTTGTGAAACATTCACAGCATCCTTACTATCTGTACCTTCTATCAAATTGCTAAGTTTCTGTTTCTTAGCATTCCAAACACCATTCTCTGATTCTAAAAATTCATAATTATTATCATCTTGTATAAATTTACCATCTTCTTTTCGTATTAAAGTCTGTTGTAAAGTGGGCACATCATCTAAACTTTCACCCTTTTCCACATTAGTAATTTTCTGTTTTTTAGCATTCCAAACACCATTTTCTGATTCTAAAAATTCAAAATTATTATTGTCTTGTACAAATGTACCACCGTCTTTACGTATTAAAGTCTGTTGTAAAGTGGGCACATCATCTAAACTTTCACCCTTTTCCACATTAGTAATTTTCTGTTTTTTAGCATTCCAATTTTTATTCTTAGATTCTAAAAACTCATATTTAGTTTTACCTTGTAAAAAGACATCACCTTTTCTAGTTAATGTCTGACCCAAAGTTGATACATCATCTACAAACTCTCCATCTTTAACATTACCAATTTTACGGTTTAAACAATTCCAACTATCGTCTTGTAAATTCAAAGTAGGTTCACTACTAGCCCTGGGTTCTGCAGGCTTATTATATGGATTATATAAACGATAAAATTTATCTATAAACATATTTTTATTTAATAAATAATACCACTTTCTCTCAATTCCTCAATAATGGAATCTATTTCATTATCCACTCCTGAGTTACCGGCTTGGCGACTTAGCCAAAGAAGTCTTAACCTATCTACAAGCTCATTAGGATCATCCCAATAAATATAGTCTATTTTATTACCAGTCACTTGTCTCAAACCTTCACCAACAGATTTAAATAGAGGTTTAATTATATTAAGATATTTAGTATGTCTATTACTTGAAATTGGTGCACCATCTTTGTAACTCTTTAAATGCCCATTTGTAGCTTCCAAAATTTCTTTATAATTTTGCAAATCAGCCGGAGTATAATCCTCAGGTTCTTTTAAAGTTAACAACTGCCACAAGCCTTTTGTCCCCTTGTAAGTTTTATTTGCAACTGTAACATCATCATTGGCAATATCAACTTCCTTATTTCCAATAAAAAATTTATTTGCTTCTCGTCTAATACCATATGTAGTGTCTGTCATACTACTTTTACTGAGGTAATTTCCTAAATAGTCTGATGCTAAAAGACCAAAATCTAATTTCTGTGGAGTGGATTGTTGTATTGGTTGTAATGGTTGTAATCTTGGTATCATTGATATTCTAGATGGAGTCATTGGGAGTATCTCCATTTGAGGCCTCTCTGTTTTACCAATAGATGTGATTTTTTTTAATTCTTGTAATGGCTCTATTAAAGGTTGGAATGTTTGGAACCTCTCTTCAGCCTCTAGAAACTTGCCACGTTTTAAAGCTCTATATTTCTCTCGTATTTGATTTGCAGAGTCAACCAATTCTTGTTGAATGTTTTTCATCTTTTATTTACATTTTATTTATCTCATTTGACAAAGGATTGTACTCAAACACTTTATCATGTATTATCAAACAATATGCAGATGTATTTGCTGGTACATTTTCTGCAGTTTCAATCTCTAATTTAATATCAACAATTCCTTCCTTCACTGTTTCATTCTGTCTAGAACAGTCTATTACAATTAGTGGATATTTCTTCATAAACTCAGCCCTACTAATCATAGGATCTGGGATAGTATTATAGTAAGTCTCTCTAAACCTCATAAACATCTCATAAGCTTTAGAGACATCTCCATTTTCAAAGTCGAGATTTAAATCACTATAAGGATAATATTCAGAGTTTAAAAATACTTTGAGATTTTTTAATTTACAGTGATCAAATTCATCAGTTCTTTTTCGTGCACTATTATCCCTAGCTGTTTGGAAACCAAATATAATATACCTAGGCTTCTCTAAACTTGAAGACGTCTTTACTGACCATGTATGTCTTGTGGTATTGGGATATGATGGAAGTTCATGCAGCTCTAAACTTCTAAATGCAATTTGCAAATTTTTATTTTGCAATAACATCTTTTGTAATTGTAACTTCTCCCCATCTGATGGTATCACATGTGGCATGACCCATTGAATAGAGTTAAGTGTAATTTTGGGAATCGTATCAGCAGTGCCACTGGCTGGAGCACTAGTGGTTGTTAATATACAATTCAAATCATTTTTGGATCTTTTCAACACCAATTCTTGTTTGACATTTACTAAAACCTTATTAAAATCCTCGAATACACCCATTAACAACTCTAATGGCAAACAAGTACTGAACTTGCCACCTTTATGGAACTCTTTTAAATTCGTGTCAGAATCAAATGCTACATTTGACAATTTAGTAGTTTTATTGTAAGAGCTCAATATTTTCATAAGACTAGAAATTCCTGGGTTTCTTACAATGTCTATTTCTTTACCTGCAACTTCGTATCTAATTTCATCAAATAAGAACGCAAATGCATTATTTATAAAATGACCTTTATCATGATTTCCAATTTCTCCCTTAATATACAGATAACTCCTACATGGGAGAGTTAGCAAATCTTGATTATTAATACATATTTGAATTTCATCAGAATTATTTATTGCCAAAGTGTTGTGGGGAACATAGGAGTGATTTGTAATTTTAACCACACTATCGTCGAATTGGGATTTCCCTGTAACGTCTAGAAAATCTTCCATTTTTATTAATAGAAAATTTTAACTTTAGTCCTATTGACTTTAGGAACCTAGCATTTTGTACACTTATAGATAAATTCTTATAAATTCTCATATCTTTTTTATATGACAAGTAATTGTAGTTTCTTCTCCGTTAAAGTCAATTGCCTTGTCGTGTTGATCGGCAAATGTAATACTGACAACATCTAAACTTCTCTTATTTACAGGAAAATATATAATATTTCTTGGAACTTCAATAATTTTGTAGCCAGGAGGAGCTTCTGGATAAAAGCTATGTATGGTGTGTGATTTGTTGCCATTTAAATAGGACCCGTTTGCAATATTACATTTTACTCTAATCACATTTACATTATTAATGTTTATTTTATTTGTAGATTCAAACTGAACACCAGGAGTAGAAACACCTTTAAATCCCAATAAGACAGACCCTAAACATGGTTTTGTAAAATCAAACACGTGGCTAGAAAGTAATGTCGCTTTCATAGTTTTATTATTAGCTGTAAGGAAAAAGTCTGGGATTTGCTTTTGAATTTCCTTTGCAAGCTCAACCACCTCATATGTTCCTTCAGAAATTTCTATTGTAACTGGAGCATTGTGATCATAATAGAAAACATCATCACCTTCTCCAATGGTTAATTTGTTGCCTTTAAGTTGATTTAATTTTGGAATAAGCCCTTTGAATAAAAGTTTGGATTTGGTATTAATTAATGCTTCTCCATTTTTATCTATTATAACTTTAAGTTTACCATCTAATAACTGGTTTAAATCATCAACTGAGATCTCTCCTTTTGGTAATGTCATTTTCTCTACTTTGTAATATGTTAAAGTATTTAGAGGTTTTTTAACATTAAATATAGAATTATAACTTTGAAAATCTACTAATCCAATTACATAATCATCATTTAATTCTATGGGAGGAAAGAACACTGACTTTAGCTCTGGCTCTGTACCCGAAAATGTTATAGTAAATGAATCCATTTTTATAAACAAAACTTTTGTATGAATGATAAACATAAAATTCCACAAATAGAACTATTTAAATCTTGTATTTGATCGGTTGTATAGAAGATTTTATATCCCTCAAAATATTTAATTACTTCTTTTGGAGGTTGGATTCCAAATGGGTCAAAATAAATTACAATATCTTTATTTTTACGATATGCTGTCCAATGTGTGCCAGATGAGCTATCCAAATTAACTATTCCGCACTCTTTTACTCTTGGTTTTAGATTTTTTAGCTCGTTTTTTAGGTACACCCCCTGAAGTGAGGCACGTCTTTTGCGGCCTCTAACAGCTGGTAGTTGTCCATCTTTTTTATTAAATTTTAATCCCATTCCCATTTTTGCTTTTGCCTTCATCAAATTTGTCACAGCATAAGCAGCAGCTCTTTCGGCAAGACTTGCGTCCTTGGCCGTTACTCTAGTCCAAGCTAAGTCTGCTAATCTCATGTCTGCTTTGTTCCGAGCAGCGGTATCGGGATTATTCATGTAGAATATGTCATGCTCTTTACAATAAGAGTCTAGTTTATTTTTTGGAGGTACATTTTTAGCTAAATTCTCACGTACATTCGTCCCAGGTCCACAGTACTGATAAGATGGTATGTGAAGTGGAAATGGAAGGTTATTTATAAGAGTATTCAATAACCCCCGACCCCTGTAAGGCTTTAGGAATAAACCTTTGCCCTTTTTACATGTTTTCTTATTATCATTTTTTACCATTTTTATTATATAAAAAATGTCTTTTATTCAACAAAAACATAAATTTAAAATAGTACATACTAAGGAAAATATACCAAAGAAGTTGGGTCTATTTCCTACCAATATTCGATGTGTTATTTGCGGTCCAAGTGGAAGTGGGAAGACGGTTGTAATTTATAACTTAATTGTAAGAAAGGAAGGATTAAAATTTACAAACTTATATTTAATATCTAAATCATTAGAACAAGAAAAATATAAAAAAATAATTGAAATATTTAGTTTGTGTGATGAAGTGAAATTACACACGTTTACTGACTGTGAAATCACACCAAATGATGTAAAATCACAGTCAGTTGTTGTATTTGATGACATAAATAGTCCAAATATTACACAATTTTTCTCAATGGGTCGACATAAAAATATTAACTGTTTTTACTTGTGTCAATCTTACAGCAAAGTACACAAACATTTACGTGATAATGTAAATTTCCTAATATTATTCAAACAAGATGATTTAAATTTAAAACATGTATATCACAATCATGTTGGTAATGACTTTTCATTTGACCAATTTAAAAATCTCTGTCATCAATGTTGGGATAAAACTAAATATGGCTTTTTTGTAATAGACAAAGAAAGGTCAAAGAATAATGGCAAATATAGATTTATGTTTGACCAATTCTATCAAGAGGATGGTAAGGGTAAATAAATGAAAGACTGGAGTTTTTTAACATTTGTATTTATTATATATCTACACATACAATTTATGTTTGATCAATTTTATAATGACCAAGCGCAAGGGTATTGATGCCATCTTCCAGAATGAACCTCTTGTCATCGTCAAAGGATAGTACTTTCTTATTCATGGTCAAAGTTTGAAGATGATGATTTGTAGATTTAATTCTTGTCACATTCTCATAGTAATCTTGCCCAGTTGCAAGGCAGTTCAAATAATGTTGATGTCTGAGGAGATGTTTAACAGTGGCACCATCAGCTCCTTTAGCTTTCTTCACCTCTAAAGCTTGCTTGTCTTCTTCATATAACCATTTTAGAGGAATGTAAGAATATAACTTTGGTCTTAAACCACAATATTCATACATAATATGACCACCTAATTCATCTTTAAACTTTCCAGTGACTTTTATATTTTTATCAGAGTATAAGAAATGGTCTTTACTATATCCAGAGGTATCAAAATAGTGCAAGTCACATTCTATTTCCTTGTAAAAGTCCTCTGTAACTATAGCATACATTAATGAATCTGTATCTGTCATTAGAAATCTTTTATTCTTAAATTTTGACATATAATTATAGTGGAAATCATACATTATTACTTTACTAATATCCAAAATTGTCATTCCTAAATATATTGGTTTATTAAACTTTACAACTAATTTATTTAAATGTATAGCATGTAAATTGTTATCGAACTTTTTGCTACAGTCAAACCTTGGATTAGTGACATATTTTGTTAATAGTGACTCATCCTTGAGATATATGTCACGGAACTTTCGTTGATTCATAATTGTTCGACCAAAGAGACTATTATTTAACAATTTGTAAAAGTCTTTTTCGAAATCATTATTAGCACTTTTTCGTTTTTCAATATTAAAATTAATATAGGGTGCAAGCCATTTTGATTGTCTAAATTTTAAAATTCTATGGTATTTTGTAACAACCAACCCCAATTCCTCATATTTTTGTAATGCTTTATAATGTAAAATATATTTAGTTTTGTCATTTAAATTTGGTATTAATTTCCCATTCATTTTCTCTGGTGCCAATGGATAGTCATTATGTAAATCATGTAAGCTTTTATCATATTTTAAATCAACTTCTAAAATGTAACCAAACTCATAATTTTGATTGTATTTGTAGTCTATCTCATTAGTCCAACGGAATTCATCCACAGGCAGTGGCTCACACATTGCTGTAGAGTATAGCGAGTTACAATCTAAATATATTAAATACACACTCTCTTGATTGGGATCATAGTGTTCACCCATATATCTATTATTGGCTTTAGCATAACGTGTGGAAATCATACTGACTCCTCCTCTGATTGCACTTTCTATGAACAAATGCATGTCAATATCTTGAAATAATTGTAATTTTATACCAGTCATTCTAAGACAGGCCTCCCATGTTAATCCAGGAAGTGAATACATATGTACGGGGTCAAGTTTATAATCCTTTAAACACAGGTCTCTAAAAGTCTCAAAGACATCAGCCAGTAGCAATACATCTGTTTTAAGATATAAATCATGATATTCTTGTAAATTATTTATATTAAAATGGGTCCAGACATTTTTAGCATGTTCATATTCAATGGGAGAGATTATGTTCTTTAGTTAGAGTACTGTAAAATGCTTCAATTGGGGGTAGAGACTCTGCAAACTTATCTGGTCCCGTCATATATTCATAGGGAAATACGCCTTTACGTTGTAGTAGTGGATTGTCTATGAATCTAAATGTATTTAAATTGGAAGCTAATTTATACAATGGAAGGGACAGAAAGTTGTATGAATCTAAAAATACTAAATCATCAACTGAGAATGAAATATACTTTTCCATATCCTTGGCTATGCAATTTAATTTACGATCATATTTTCCCAAGTGTTGCATTATTAAATGTCCATCATAATTTTTTAAGTTATGGAAAAATACTGGTATTTTCTTTGTTACTTTATAGTTTAAATTACAATCATTATGGGCAGCTCCACGGTAACGGCCAGATGAATGACAATGATCACGTACCCTATCAAAATATAAGGGCTTTTCACAAATATGACAATGCGTTGAGTTTTGGAAACATGCCTCTTGTTCAGGAGTCATTACAAGGGGAATATATATCGCCATTTGACTTTTAATGAAGTCATAAGTCTCAAACAACCTTTTGAAAAACACATCCATAACATTTTCACCACTATATAACTCTTCAGAAATAATCTTAGAATCTCTCACTACAACGAATGCAAATCCAGATGGAGTATGGTTGTTAGAGTTTATAAAGCACTCAAAATCAGCATAAATCACAAATGGGGCTTTAAGTTGATATTTAAAATTTTTAAATTGTAATGTATCTTGTTTAGACATTTCCACTCGTTGGGCATCAAAGTTTTGACAATACATTATGTGACGTTCTAATTTATCATTAGTGTAAAAATGTTGTAAACACAACTTGCAAAAATGCTTCTTATTGTTATCTTTTGTAGACCGCAGCATTAATCTATTAAAATCACGAATTAAACAGTAATGTGATTTACGACCTTCTTGTAATAATAATAGATCTATATGAGTATTACTATTCAGTTTGGTTGTTCTTAATGGATGTATACATTTCTGGTCTTCAACTCCAAATACATTAACACTTATATTATTCTGTGTTTCAAATTTTTCTATATCAGATATTTTTACGGGATATTTTATATTTGTCATATTTAACTGCCCTATGTAGGGTGCATAGCTAGAGACCCTTTCAGCATTTTCATTGATACAATTCCTTGGATGTAAAGCTGCTAAAATTGACCAAAGGAAGCATTTATTATCAGCATTTTTAATATTTAAAACTGCATGTTTTGATTGAATACTTTTTGGTGTAGGGATATATGACTTTGGAGTTAGGGGCTTGTACTTGTAAATATGCAACTGCCAATACTTAGTGTGGTCATAAATCCATCCACTGCCTTGGGCTTGATATTTGTGTATAGAAGCATCAATCTTTAAAAGTGAATTTTCAATTTGAGGCTTTAAATCTCTCTTCTCAATAGTTAAGGTAGTAAGGCTTCTAAAATCCGCAATACATTCTTTCTCATTAACTAATTTTCCATTTTGATCCATTGAATATTTCATAAATTTAATTCTCCTAACTAAAGTCCATTTTATTGGCAGAGGACAAGACTTCAGAGTACTTTCAAGGTCAGCTCTAATCGATTCACCAACAAATTTTATCATTGTGTATGGACATTTCATGCAAGAATTTTCGTGTCTTTTAAAATGTCCAACAACATTTCTTTTACAAAAATTACAACTCTTGTGTCTTTGTAATACATGCGACTTTAGAGCCACATTATTATCACAGATTAAATTGCAAACCTTGCACAGTTTCACCTTCATTTGATGAATTACCTTGTAGTGGCGAAACAGGTTACTTTTGGTGGAGAGCGACACGGAGCAGTGTTAACAGGTGGGCCTCATGGTCCAGAATGAAATATCACCCGAATGTCACTTCTATTTATAGACTTTTCAAAATTTCAAAATTTTTTAACCAGAAATTGTGAAATTTTCAAAATTTTCAGCTAGAAATTAAAAAAAATTTAAACAATTTAACTAGAAATTACTTCAACAGGAGGTCACCCACCCAAGGCTTAATCAAGAGCTACCACTAGAGACGAGAAAACCGACCATGAGTCGGGAGCGAGAAGCCTAACCATAGGTCGGGAGCATGACCGGGAGCACGCCATGAGCCGGGAGCGCGCCCGAGTTCGCGTACAAACCTCACTCGATTTTGTGAATGCATATGGATTTGAAATAGTAATAGTGTTATACAATGGTATTGAACATTTATATAGGCTTGTATAGGCCGAGAGCTGGATTTTTAAAAAAGTGGTCAAAAAAAGCTCACCATGTTATTCTTATGGGGAAAACGTGCCTAAAGTGATGGCTCTTTCTGGGTTCGCCACTACTAATACCATTTACGTTATTTGTTGTGTTGGCAATGCTGAGATGACATGGTTTCTACTGTTATTTTGAATCTGAGTAAATCAGTTATAAACATGCAGATATCAAGTAAGCAAACAGTGAAACATAACTGTACACACTGTCAGAGCGACTTATCTATGAGATGAATATCACCCTGGAGTGCTTTTGTTCATTGTTATGGTAAGTCTGTTGTAAGCTGATGATATAGTGGTGGGAACAATACAAACATAGCTGTGTATACAGTTGTATATATACAGATATGAAGAGTAAGCAAACAATAAAACATAACTGTACACACTGTCAGAACGACTTATCTATGAGATAAATATCACCCTGGAGTGCTTTTGTTCATTGTTATGGTAAGTCTGTTGTAAGCTGATGATATAGTGGTGGCAACAATACAAACATAGCTGTGTATACAGTTGTATATATACAGATATGAAGAGTAAGCAAACAGTGAAGCATAACTGTACACACTGTCAGAACGACTTATCTATGAGATGAATATCACCCTGGAGTGCTTTTGTTCATTGTTATGGTAAGTCTGTTGTGAGCTGATGATATAGTGGTGGCAACAATACAAACATAGCTGTGTATACAGTTGTATATATACAGATTTGAAGAGTAAGCAAACAGTGAAGCATAACTGTACACACTGTCAGAACAACTTATCTATGAGATGAATATCACCCTGGAGTGCTTTTGTTCATTGTTACGGTAAGTCTGTTTTAAGCTGATGATATAGTGGTGGCAACAATACAAACATAGCTGTGTATACAGTTGTATATATACAGATATGAAGAGTAAGCAAACAGTGAAGCATAACTGTACACACTGTCAGAACAACTTATCTATGAGATGAATATCACCATGGAGTGCTTTTGTTCATTGTTATGGTAAGTCTGTTGTAAGCTGATGATATAGTGGTGGCAACAATACAAACATAGCTGTGTATACAGTTGTATATATACAGATATGAAGAGTAAGCAAACAGTGAAGCATAACTGTACACACTGTCAGAACAACTTATCTATGAGATGAATATCACCCTGGAGTGCTTTTGTTCATTGTTATGGTAAGTCTGTTGTGAGCTGATGATATAGTGGTGGCAACAATACAAACATAGCTGTGTATACAGTTATAAACATCCAGATATCAAGAGTAAGCAAACAGTGAAGCATAACTGTACACACTGTCAGAGCGACTTATCTATGAGATGAATATCACCCTGGAGTGCTTTTGTTCATTGTTATGGTAAGTCTGTTGTGAGCTGATGATATAGTGGTGGCAACAATACAAACATAGCTGTGTATACAGTTGTATATATACAGATATGAAGAGTAAGCAAACAATAAAACATAACTGTACACACTGTCAGAACGACTTATCTATGAGATGAATATCACCCTGGAGTGCTTTTGTTCATTGTTATGGTAAGTCTGTTGTAAGCTGATGATATAGTGGTGGCAACAATACAAACATAGCTGTGTATACAGTTGTATATATACAGATATGAAGAGTAAGCAAACAGTGAAGCATAACTGTACACACTGTCAGAACAACTTATCTATGAGATGAATATCACCCTGGAGTGCTTTTGTTCATTGTTATGGTAAGTCTGTTGTAAGCTGATGATATAGTGGTGGGAACAATACATACATAGCTTAATGGAAACATAGCTTAATGCAGTAAAAAATGTTACTTTTTTCATTAATGTTTCAAATACTTAAATTTAGACATTCATATAACCATGTAATCTTTGATATAACCCACGTCATCTACAGGAGGTAGCAGAACTCAATTTTAGGGATATTGTTTTTTTCCGAACTAATTTCGTGAAAAAACTTAAACTAGTGAAGACACCTACTGACCTTTAAACAGATTCGTATGTGATTTTATAGTATATCATTTGACACTTTAATGTTTTCATATGGTGTAACGACTATCAAGAACATTTTAAGCCATATTGAATCTGTATAGGATACATCGTTGTTATGGACCAATAAAAGCTACACATTTGAGCTAAAACTGTTCTATAAACTAAGTATCAGTTGTAAAGTAAGTGTAATACAAACAGAATGGAGAACTAAGCGTAAAGAATCTGTATCATCAAATGAGTTGTTGTAGCGGAGGCTCGTTGAATAATGCAACTTACAAAAGAGTCTTTTGGGATCACAAGATAAGTTGGCAACTCTCACAACGCTCCGAGTTGTACCTTTCTAAACTGTCGAGTAGTCAAGTGAAGTGAAGTGAACATACGAGTAGTTAGAAGAATTACCTCTAGGCCTAACCAGGAGTTTAGGGGTTCAAATTCGAAGAAATAAACTACATTTTTTTGTAAGAATCAGAGGTTTTTATGGGACTTTTACTAAACAATAGTATGAAAATGAGCGTTTGTTTTGTCATACCCTACTCAATAAAGTAGATACATATTACTGTAATAATTGACCTTATATTGTTTTGTAATTAGAACAAGTCGAAAGATAATAATATTTTGCTATAATTTTTACCACTTAGGTCTTTTAGGAATCTAATGCTACATAATATTAATGGACTGAGGTTGTCCAGTGGTCGAAAATGCGACCTAAAAAGTGTGATGTACAGACTTCTCTATTTTCACTCAACACTGTAAATAAAACATGTGATTGGAATTTATTCCATTTGTTTAGATTTTCTGTTTATGTTGCGTTGTTATTTCCCCAGCATGGCAACCCATAAGGTCCATGTATTTTTTTATTTTAAACTAATTTGTTGTGCTTATTTTGAGCCTATTTTATGAGCCTATGTATGAAGGGATTCTACTCATCTACAGGAAAATTAACTTATAACAGTATGCGTATATGTTCCCTGCGATGCACACGAGCTGAGAAAAAAGGTTTTAAAGAAAAATGCTTGCCGATTAATACACATTATGCTAAGCGTACTAAGCTTCCATATTTGTATGTGAAAAACGATCAAACTCACATGTTAGTCATATGTCTATTATGAAATAACTAGCTAAGGTTTCAGATAGTAACAAAAAAGAAATCCGAGACAGTGTACCATGAAACGCATCATAGAGGTGCGTGGTTGCAGTTTAAATAAATTGATTAGTTATTGTTAAATGTATGGTATGTACCTTGATTCCTATGCAAACGTATATAGTGAAAATGCAAATGACTCTTTGTTACATTATGGACATCTGTTATCAGATATGTTTAGAATTGAATTAAATAGTTTGGTAGTGGTTTCAAATGTTCTAAATCATCTCCATTGAAATGGACTAGCAATTGATGATCGAAACAGTTTTCATTATTAAGTTAAAATAATGTTTAAAAATTACGCATTCGATTTTTTATAAAGTTTTTCCATTAAATAATATAAGGCAACATCACATTATTTAGTTTGCAAGTGTTAAAAGTGTAACTTAGATACAATTAAACAGATTTCACATGAAAACACAACGTGTCGGTATAGTTGTGCATCTTGATGATATATGTGCTCCTGAAGTAATGTTGTTTTGTTGTACCTGTTGTAAACTTATGATTTATGAGAGCTATTTAAATAAACCTCTTCTAGCAAAGACTGTCTTGGATATATATAATAATCGTGTGTGCTTTATACAACTCACATTTTATTACTAAAGTTTGTTTTCAAGATCTATTATAGTCTTTGTATAGGTATAATTAAAGTTTTTCAGGCTTTATTTTCAATGAATGTATTAAGATCATTGAGAGAATGTGGCAAGGGTTATAGAGCAAAAGAGTTTTTGTTTTTTTTTCAAAAAGAATTAAATGATCAATTAAGCCTAGTTTAAAGAATTGTGGACAACGCATAGTGCTATACTCTATTTTATTTATTTTTACTTATTTTTTCTTTATTTAGTGATTAATTTTTACACTCATGATAACTAAGTTAAAATTATACTGAAAGTAGTAGTCCAAAAAACACCAAAAAATATATTTTTTAATGTTTATATTTTTATTTGTTAGGGTATATAAAAAGGTTTGCATTACTAGGTGTGATGTGATTAAAATGTTTATTTTTTGATAAAAAAACTGTAAAAATTAAAAAAAAATAATATCAACAAGCATTGTTGCATAAGGCAATATGACTTATCAATCACAGTACGTTTACTAATGCGAAAATAATACTAATATGTACACTGTACAGTATAATTTAAACAGGGGTTTCCAGAGGATTCGATGTATTTTCCTCCTCTTTAGTATACGGAAATCGTCTAGTTCGATGTCATATGTATTTCCAAGCAGTAGATCTCATTATCAACCTACAATGTTATTAAGGAACCAGGTTATTAGACACAGGGCTACCACCACAACAATCTAAATATCCCTTCAGCGTTATTAGAGCTGAATGTGTAACTTATGATTATGTTGGCACAACTAAGGCCCGTATTACACTATCATAGTTCTATGACATATATCTATTATCATATGTCTTTGATGAAAATTATTACAGTGTAATGTACCAACTATTATAATGGTTTTGAACTATGATAATATGTTCTCCTTGAGAGAACATATTATCATATATTTGATAATATAATATGTCATAGAACTATGATAGTGTAATACCATTGCTCTTTGATGCGCTGCACATAATTAGCATGTAACAAACAGCATTTAATTTCCAATAACTAATATGCACAACATGAAAAATAAGGTTACATTGATTTAAGCTGGACATTTATAGACGAGAATTTGCTGATAAGAGTAGATATTTTACTTGATACTAATGTACCTTGCATTATGTATGAATTAGTTAATGTTTAATGCGTTTAGAAACATTTGGTTTAAATGGTTAAGAGGTTTAAGTTTTTTAAGAATTGTTATTTTTTTAATCACACAAATAAAATGTACTGTGTCAGTTATTAGAGCCTAATCACAATAAAATAATAAAGGGATGACTAAATTGATAAACAATAACATTACTTAAATAATTAAACTAATGTGCAAAGTATCATTTTAATTAACAGTCTTACGAAAGTGGCAATGGAATACATGCTTACTCTATGTTTGTCCCCCAGAAAAACCTTAAATTATGTAATCTAGATTATTTATTTTTAAATCAACACAAACGGGAGATTAAAATAATTATACTAATGTATTTTAATTTTCTTTAAACCATAGTATGTTTTTGTAGCGTAATATTCTGATTTTGTAGCATTTTAAACTTTTATTGTAATGATTCCATCGTAGACTTTGCCTAATAAGTGGGTATAGAAATCTTGAAAATAGTTTTCTCTTTGAAATTTTGATACAGAAGATTTAATTAACTTCTAATTAAGTAATGATACAAAATTACTACAAGTTTGTAACTTCAGTGCTTTTAATATTTTTAATTAGCTCTGCCATTCTGTATATTTAATTTGTAATATTTGAAATTCGTTTTTCTCCATATATTTTTTACTTTTTTATTTTTTTTACTCATCAACAATAAAAATTATAAAATTACATTTAATAGAATTTTAGCCCATAATAAATATATTATGGAATGGAGAGGACGTCTACTGTTTTCGGGTGTATATTTAATAAAAATAATTACAAGTAAAATTTCTAGGACTTAACCAAAACGTAGGGTAACTAGTGGAAAGGTGAATACGAACTGACAATTGAATTACTATTAACCGTTTAAATGGAAAAGCACAACTGAGACCGGACAAGAAGGGTGAATTATTGGTGTGTGCAGACCAAGGTCTGTGATTGGCTGAAGACCACGTGTTTCAAACAGATTGCTATTTTACCCTGACCAATCAGATGTCCTAACAAGAACAATTTCCTAACAAGACAGTGCAATGTTTCTATCTTCTCTTGTTATGGCCAAAGAAAAGTGACATTTAACAAAGTTTTTGATTGGGCAGAGCACAAATTAGTTTGTAAAGTTATAAAATAAATAAAATATTAAATGTCATATTTTAACAGATGATAATTCGTCGTTCGTCAATTCGTTATATGGTCTAGAACGTCAAATCAATCTCTCTTATCTTCATTTTACAATAACTTACACGGTCTGGTCACACCGTCATCAATTTTGTCTTACCATTCATCACTTTTTGTAACAGACTGTAGCTTTACAGTATTTAAGATATGTTTTACAGAAAATACAATTTAAAACAACATTGCAAGTACTATTCATTAGATGTTTATTATTTTAAAACAACTTTAAAAAACTATATTGTGTATTTTTTTACATTTTGGTCATCTTAAACTGTATTTTGAATCGAAACATTAAAATAAGATAAAACTAACTAAGTAATGACAAGTAACAGTTTATGATAACTTCCTAAATATTATAAGATAATTATTGCTATCAATAAAATACTACTTCTACCTAAATAATGCAAATAGTTCTGTCAGCAGTTTAATAAATTCATAGAGTTAATACGGGGCTTGTAAATCACGGAGGCCAGGGCTATAACATACAAAGAAAATTACAGGAGTTTAGGCATGGTTGACTCTGAATATGCAACGTTTGATTATGTTTGTACACATGTTTTGTGTTGAATTCATTGACCCTCCTAATGAGCAATTGCAATAATTAGTTTGTTTGAGAGAAACAAAGTGATAATTTACTTTGGTAAAACTCGATAGCTTATATTTTAAAGCCTTCTGTTGTTTCCTCACATACTACCGGGGTTTGAAAACAAGAGCATACAAGCAGCTTCATTCTTCAAGGCAGTCGAGATTGAAGAATATAATATAGCCGAGGTGAGGTAGTAAAGTATATCTAACAAAAAACCACTAAGTGGTAACACTTTCCCCGCCAAGTCAGCAATCCAAAAAAGTTAATAAATCATTACTTTTTCCGCCAAGAAAAACAATGTAATGTATGTAAGTTTGGCAACTTGGCGGCAAACTTTTGCTTGGTTTTTTTCATTTAAGTTACGTTCGTGGATAATTTCACGAATCAACTTCTCTAATTAATTAGTCCAACTAAGTATAATTTATTAAATGTGGCACAAATAAGGTCAAATTTTGTAAAATAAGCTCTCACCTAGCAATGTACCAATGGGAGGGATACTTGCTCAATGAAACTAGTTTTATGGTATTTTTTAAAGGGATCGAGCAAAAGTCTGCCGCCAAGTTGCCAAACTTACATACATTACATTGTTTTTCTTGGCGGAAAAAGTAATGATTTATTAACTTTTTTGGATTGCTGACTTGGCGGGGAAAGTGTTACCACTTAGTGGTTTTTTGTTAGATTTTATTTATTTTTGTAGAAAATTAACAGTTAAAATAAAAATCCTCTTTTCTCTGATATATAGACCACGGCACAACTACATCTCATTTAATTTCAATAATATTGTTAATGTAGAACTAAATTCTACATTTTTGGTCTTATCTGCTTTAAACAGATTAAAAACTTTTTGACACACGTACCAAAATTACTATTTAACAAACCCACTGGGCTTAAACTCAGTTTCAAATTTCATCAATGCTCATCTTGAACAACATAAAATGTGTTGATGTTACATAAGTGTTCTAATAATTAAACCCGTATATCTAAAGACTAGTGTAAATTGAGCCCTTATTAGAGATGTAAAAATGTAATCAAACTAATTAGGTTTGTTAGAAATAGCATAAGGCAAAACAAATATTGAATAACTCATTTATCCTAAATTTACATATCACTTTTTAATTGCTTGTTTAACATATGTAGAGTGATTTTCCCGATCGTTTTATTTGTTTTAGTGTATCAAAACATAGAACAAACCTTAGTACTAGCGTACTAGTACTAAGTTTCAAGTTCCTAGGTTTCATATGGTTTGATAAGTAGTATTAAACTGTTAAAAATGACGAGCTGCTGTACCAGTGTACCATCGGTACACTGCATTTTTCAATGGAAAGTATCGGGGAATATCACTGCTCTAAGTAATTTTATATAGTAAGTAGTTCAAATCATTCAGTATACCTGAAAAAAATACTTTATAAAAGTATTAAAATAATTTTTCAGCTGTTCCTATGAATTTCTCTAACATTTAATTAATTAAGATTTAATCGCAGCTGGTCCTTCTTTTGTTTTGATTTTAATTCCATGTTATTTAAATGGGCCAAACTCGTACTTTGAGGGCTTGCCAAGGGTTTATGGGTCAACGCACCGAATTGAGACCCTCAAAAGGCACATCTACACGCTAAGGGCTTTCAAACAACATAAAAAACATTAAAATTGAGCCAGTGGTTTGGGCTGTAGGTCCGTCAACATTTAAGGAGAAGAAGGAGAACACGGAAAATTTGTGAATTTTCAAACTAGTTTTTCTTGGCTCAAACACAACCGTTTTTTAAATTCTTTTTTTTAATTTTGTTGAGAATGATTGCCCTATCCAGTAGATGAACAATTATTTTAATAGCTTTTGTTTCTTCAGAGCTATAGACGAGTAAAAAAGCCACTTTGTCACGTCATGTATATATATGTTACACTCAATCTCCGAATTCGGACAATGTCCGAAATTTCTACCCACTCCGCGATATGGATAGTGAGAAATACCCACGTCGCGGAGTGAGCATTTTCTTTCGGACATTGGCCGAAACGAAATGCCCAGACCGCGTTGTGGGTAAACTGATTTACTCAAACGCCGAAGTCAAAACCTTCTTCGGCGATTGAGCAAATTCAAAATACCCTCAACGCGATGTGAGCAAAAGTGATTGCCCACGTCGGATAGTGGGTATTTCTATTTTGCGCAAACGCCGAATAGCCTGTATAAACTACCGTATACCCAAAAATCTACATAAAATCCACAATCACTAGGTAAAATAAATAAAATGTATGTTTTTGATTATAATTATTTAATTTTTAATAGCATTTTAGAAAATACAAGAAAACAGCAAATTACCGAATAGGAACAAATATAAAAAGGTCCATTAGACATACATTGAAATTATGTTTTTCCGCTTTACAAAAATAGGAGTAAACTTAAAACGCCGATTATCGCACAGTTCTTGTTACATCTTTCTTTTACTTATTGGCACATTTTTCTAAAGTCCCTCTAATTTAGCAAAAAGATTTAAAAGTTAAGACTAATCTTACATTACATCGTGAATTCAATGCGGTTGTAATGATGGGTTTAACGACCAGTCCTTTACTTTGAGATTTTTTCTTCAGTAAGCAAGGTTCGAACATATCCAAGTATATTTTAATCACCTCTCTGGTAATGTTGCAACAATTTTTAAGCTCTACTTCCATAGCTTTCTCTTTCTTAAGACCAACTCGCAAGTGAGCAGAGTGAATTGTGTCATGTACATTTGATCAATACGACTAAAATATTTTATATCCGTCATTTCACCAGTTGTTTTTTCAATTAACATTTCTTTGACACCAATGTTTATGGCATCGAAGCGGTTGATTCGGCGATAATCTTTCGATGATAATGACTGTCAATTTCTCCTCTTATCTTTCGTCTGCTTAACTTCACCCATAATTTCTTCATATCTTTGTTCTTCAATTAAGATATTGCAACTTGAGAAGCCATCCTTCTTTGACATCAGCTCCTCAACCTCCAGTTTTAGTGTTGAATTATTCTTTCAATTCATATAACATCACAAACAATATCTCACAAGAGGTAATCATTGAACATATATTTACTTAATAACGTTCGTATCACTACAGGACAGCAACAGTAAAGAAAACACAATGCAGGTGCAGGTCCGTCCATCCTAATCACAAATAGTGCAAATGGTAGGGGTTAAATGTCTAAATCCTGAACGTGATATCGGCGTTTGCACAAACTAGAAATACCCACAACGCGACGTGGGCAATCACTTTTGCTCACATCGCGTTGTGGGTATTTTGGATTAGCTCAATCGCCGAAGAACGTTACGACTTTGGCATTTGAGTAAATCAATTTACCCACAACGCGGTCTGGGCATTTCACTTCGGCCAATGTCCGAATAAAATGCTCACTCCGCGACGTGGGTATTTTGCACTATCCACATCGCGGAGTGGGTAGAAATTTCGGACATTGTCCGAATTCGGAGATTGAGTGTAACATATACACTGCAGCAGCTGTGTACCGCTGGGGGACTTGGCGGGGCGGAACGCTGCCGCGTTCCTTAATATTGTGTTTAGTTATAAACAAGTTGGTCGGGAGTAGTTTAAGATTATATGCTGTACTGAGAGTTTGCTTATAAATTCAGATTATTAATTTCTGAATTTAGGAACACTATGAAATTTAGTTTGGTAATTCATAATTATAAAACAGCTGTTTTTTAATTTCGTTACAGTGTTTTACCTTTTCAGAATCCAATCGTCAATGGTTTTATCTTTGGCTATATGGTTTTTATGGTTTTACTAACACATTAAAACCCTTTTTGGCAATTTAATTCGAATGATGGATTTACGGGTTAAAGTGACAATGTGTTGTCATTTTGATTAGCATTAATTTATAACTCCATGACAAATTATAGTTTTGTTAATTTTACTAAGTTTGCGATAAAAGAAATTATGTAAATTATGAAATTATGTAAGCCCTTCTATTCAGAAACAGCTTAATTGAACGAGAAAGATTAATTTTATTAATAAGTGTTGTTTATTTAAATCAAGCATACTAGGAATAGATTAATTTAACCAATAATAATGTTTTATGGATATTTAGCTCCAACGAGCGATTGTTATTCAAATCGAATAAACAATGTATTCAGTTCAGAATGGGAAATGGTTCTTTTTCCAATTCCAACGAAAACTACAATATCACAAAGCTGTGACAGATGACATTGTTGTAAACATTTTGCTCATGATTGAGAGATGTTTGACAAGTTTATCAATCCTCCTCTGTCCAATCAATATTTAAAACACATTTCTTTTTTGTCCTAAGACGCTAGACACAAGCCCGAAATAGTTTTTCACGTTAATTCAACCCCGACCTAGGGTTTGCGGCACTAACATAATTAAAACACAAATCAGTTATATACATGCTTACAATTCACATTTCAAAGTTTAAATTTCACTCCACACCTCTTTGTTTGATGTTTTGGGGATTTATGATGGGATATTTTGTGTTATACCACCGCACTGATGTGGTAAAACTGTTTAACCAAAGCAACCTCGCACGTTGGTTTACGAAAGTTATTTCCTGGCAATGTTGTGAGAATATTTGTGTTCAGTTGATAAAAAAAAATCTGTGAAATGTCATAAAATTTCTACCATCTGAAAAATATTGAATTTAAATTCAATATAAACATAATTTACGCAAAAAAAATTTTTTAATTATTGGTTGTTGCTCCACGTGTTTTCATTATGGATTGTGAGCATTTTGGCTCTTCAGCTATCATAAGATCTTCGTATGTACTGCCTGGAGATGTGTGATTAAAAGTTCGAAATAATACACTTGCTCAGAAGTATATAATATAGCACAAAAGTAACAAAAAATAATAAACAACTGAGAAGAGACAAATGTTTACTTAAATATTTAGTCACTAAAATGGCTGGTTCCATGACCTCACTTAAGTATGTTCACTTTAAGCATGTCTCTATTACATGCAAATGCTCTAATTCCTGGAAATATTGTAGTTTCTAGTTAATAGTTAGTTAGTTACTTAGTTAGTAGTTTCTAGGAAATATTGTAATAATTAGTTAGTTGGTAGTAATATTATTTTATTTTTATAAGCAAAAGGTTTACTAGGAACCTGTTACT
Organism: Macrosteles quadrilineatus; assembly: GCF_028750875.1. Taxonomy (NCBI): domain Eukaryota; kingdom Metazoa; phylum Arthropoda; class Insecta; order Hemiptera; family Cicadellidae; genus Macrosteles; species Macrosteles quadrilineatus. The sequence continues at coordinate 10,008,489 of NW_026542601.1, read as the reverse complement.
CGTCAATGTCACTATATTCATACAAACAACTTCAACCACACTTTTGTATAAAGCTGCTTGTATGCCACGATTAAATATTAAGCATAATTTTCTCTCTGTCCTACTTTTGCTACATTACTAAGTGTATAAAGTTGTTAATTGATGTTTCATAAGTTTATTTTAGATCCATGAAAAAAATGCATAGTCGGCTTTTAATTGTAAATAGGTACTATCAAACTTTAATGCTGAAAAGATTAACATGAAAAGTTCTTTGTCCAAAAATATAAAATGTATTTATTGGGCTGTTTATGTTAAATTGTATTTGATGTGGATGATTTCGTTATTTTTAAATACAAGTTGTAAATCCGATGACTCAAAAATATTTATAGTTTGATTAAAATAACCCATCGTGTACCATACAAATTTATTTTATTTCATAAAAATTAGTTATAAAATAGTGAAAGAAAATTATTTATATTTTAATGGGTCTACGGAATATATAGGTAAGTTCTATTTTCTAATACATGCCTTCTCTGAGCATTTTTATTCGTTTACTTCTCTCAGAATCATTATGTCAATCCTTTACTCTCATGGTATTGAACTTTCCTTGACACTTGATGCGGGGCTTAGTTAACATTATTTATGTGTTTTAACACCGAAGAAACGACAAGAGGATTAAACATGAGCCGATTGGCCACCGTCACTAGACTGAGTGAGACTTCCTTCTCTCTTAACTAACAAACACATGTCAGGTGCAAATTTTCTTTCTCTCTACCTCTTCTGCCCTTATCTTGCTATAAGATTATACATATTAGGGTGATAATAAATCACAAAAGCTAGCACTATTAGTTTTAACTTTGCTAGTGTAGCCTGTTGTGAAATAGTATACGAAAAGTTTTAAAGATTTTATAGTCATAATTGTATACTTTCAAATCTTTTAACTGTGTGTCCTTTTACGAGAAAATGTATAACAGTTTCTTTTGGCTGAACTTTAGTATATGTACTTCACTCATTCGAATGAAACATATCAATCTATAAATTATTCGAAATATCGATTATTTTATTCGGTTAGTTAGGTTAGGAAAACCTATCCAACCAAACTTGATATATCGAATGAAATAATCGATCTATCGATATATTCATTCGAATGAATGTAGGAAAGATACTAAACCGCAGCCTTTCTTTTTGTTCAATAATTTTTAATTTTTGGCTTTATAAAGAAATGACAATCTTCTGTGGTTGCAGGAGTTTTTAAGTAACATCAATCTCATTATTTAACACTAACTCGTAAAACCCTTGGTCAACGAGAAATGATAGAGTAGCAAATTATCATCTAATTACTAATTAACTGTTATGAGTAATTGTTCTGTAATGAGCTGTAACTCTGCAAACTCTTGGATTCAGATTTTAGGAATCAGTTTTTACTCCGAGCTAAGTTTTCTATGACACATATTATCTTTAATTGAGTGTAGCCATTTTAATGGTTATAACCTCTCAAAACGTCATCATACAGTGAGATAGGAATAAAGCGGGAACTGAATTCGGATGTATTATGGTGTTTACTGACATAGGAAAGTTGTAGAACTTTTGTTTATTTGTTTGTATATCCATTACCCGACCACGAGTGAGCTGATCTAGTGGTTGTAGCGTGGGACTTCGGTTCTTGGAGTCTCTGGTTCAAATCCCACCAAATCACCAATGGATTTAGCAGAAGTCATTTAGCAACCCCTAGGTCTAGCCTGAAGTAATGTGAAAAACAATTACGGGACCACGGCTTTAATAGATATTGAAGCGATATTATATTTAATTATCAAAAATATTCAAGATTTTCTGTTCCAGAATTTGATAAATGTTATGCAACAAAAGTGGTTACATTAAATTCTAATTGTTCACAAACCATAAAAGAACCTACAAAAGAGACAGTAATATATTGTAGTAAGTATAACCTGTATAACATATTACAAGTTACTATAAATAATAAATTAGGGGATTTTTGTTGAACATATATTTGTAATTACCAATTTCAAGATATTCCTACCAAGATTTTCATTAATGTAATGATTATAGGGATCGCTAAGGGGTGGGCCTACAGCTTAGCTTAATCCTTATCCTTCCAAGTTGTATTTCTCCGATCTGACCATTACTGGAGTAACTCCTTTCTAATGAATTGGAAACCTCCATTTCAACAACCGTATATTTTCTGGATTAACTAAAACTTAGATCAATAATTGGATTCGTATTTTATCAATATTAATACTTATGATATGTATTCAATCATTTTATAGCAAAATAATTACTATTGAGTTTACCATAAAATACTTCTATGTCTGTTCTGTGGGAATGCTATTTTATGTTTAGACTAAGTTTTAGAATTTTTAGTAAAGGGTTACATGTGATAATCAGTTGGTAAATCATAAAGTAGTAGAGAGATAGTAAGATTAGATTATAAAACAATATGTTTAAATAAAACAAATAAAGATTGTCTAACATAAAGAAGAGAACATTGTGTCTATACATTTATGGAGAAAGTAAACAGACACAAACTAATAAGTCTCCCAGTGAAAATGCATCCCTTTAGCCTTAATATATTATTGACAAAATAAACTAAAACAATATATTTGCCAAACATTGTTCTTTAAACAATGAGAGTAACACAACAGTTCATAATATGAAGATTTATATCTTTTTATACTAAAATTTTGTTGTGAAGATTGGAATATAGGCGTGATACTAATTGTCGTTAGCCCCCCAGATTGATATTTTTTGATATTTTCATCATTCATAAAATAAAAACAAACCAACATTCCTGTTAGATAAAATTAACGGAGTGTCGAAAAAACGTATAAAATTATCTTATCTTAATATTCTTAAATCACATACATGTTTATATTTTAATTACCTTTCATCTTTCGCCTATGAAGGATTTTCACATTATATCACAATCTTATTTATAATAAACTTACAAAACAATTGGATAATAAATTATTCCAAATTCCAAATTATAATTCCGCAGGTACTCTTTCAATAAAGCCTCATAGATCCGACTTAAAATAAAGATACCAAGCTTTTTTCTAATAAAATTAAAGATTTCACATTGAAACTTAAGTATGTTCTTTGTTCGACTATTTTGGTTTAAAAAAGTCGCATTATCAGTATAACTTGCAAATATGAGTAAAATTAAATAAACACGATGTTTTATATGGCATCACTCCCTTACAGGAAATTAGTATTGATTATTTTAATTCAAACAAAATATCATATTACCCAATAATAGGCTATATATTCGATCATGAATATACTCGAAAGTATAGTTTAAATAGGTATGCGATATAGTACAGCACAAACCTCTTACACAGTTTTAAGTTTATGTATAGTTTAAAATATGAAGTATCATTGAAACAATCCATGGAATTCATAACCTCGCTTGAAGCTAGTAGCTTAGCCTCTCATATTTAATTTAATTTTCCATTACCAGGGTCAAACAAATCCACTTAAACTTTCTCTTACCGTAGAGTGATTGTGGTTTACAATGTTTGTGAGTTCTTCAACTTTTTACTCCGGGTCTGAATATAATTTTACTGATTTATTAAACTCTGTATTCATTAGTTAGAAGAACTGTATTATTAATGGAATAAGTGAAAACGGCGTTTACTTATTTGGATAAATTAGAGGTAGGCCACCTACTTCTTTTGTCCTAGGACGCTATGCCCGAGTCAGGGATTGTTTTTCAAATTACTTCAGGCTCGACCGTTATCACTTGGATAACATCCATTGGGGATTTGGCTGGATTTGCCGGTGGAAAATATCTTTCCCAAAATGATAATCGGCTTCTTTTACACAGTGGAGGAGTAAAAATCAAACCCTAATCCTTTATGTATGGCTGTATGATTCTTTATGTACGAAAATATTTTTAGTTTTCTCTTGATAAATTAATGTAATACGTTGGCAGTGTTGAGCTCATAGTTAAAATTAATCAGTAACATTGCCAATTTCTGTGTCGTAACAATATGATTAATATCATTCTTTTTGTATATTTGCACAAAGCTTCAATAATGGTATAGTGGATCATTTCTGTAATTCATAATTTGTAACATGGCCCTACTCATTTCATTACAAAATAAATAAATTCAATTATAACTAACGTTATTATTTGACATTGTTCTATAACTATACCCTAGGCTTGGGGAGCGAGCTGGTCTAGTGGTTAGAGTGCGGGATTTCAGTCCATGAGGTCCGGGTTCAAATCCCGCCAAGTCGCCAAAGGATTTTATCTAAGTGATAATGCCGCAATAACCCCTTGGTCTAGCCTGAAGTAATGTGAAAAACAATTCCGGGCTGCTTAACGTCTTAGGACAAAAAAAAATAATTATACTCTATGTTTTCTTCACAATATATTCGCATTGTGGCAAGACTGCAAATTTTTTGTAAAAAATCTAACTTGAATACATAGAGCATACATAAGTATAAGAGCATACATACCATTTTATAAGAGGAGATGAAAGCGTTCTTCTTTCAAATGTACCCATTGCTATTTTATTGATACCACGTAAATAGGCTTATAACAAAAGTGGCACTTTAACGGTCAAAGTGGTTGTCCCATACTCAGGTCCGCTATAAGCCGTAATATCCATTAACCGTTATTGCGCCGAGCCGAGACAAAAATGCGCCGCAGTGCGGAGTTTGGTGAATAGAACAGATTCCTTCACTGATTGCTTCTCATCCTGATTTATGTGGTATTCTACGTTAAATTTGCATACTTCTGAAATGATTTGTTAAACTGGAATATTGTATAGCCTAAAATAATTTTTAGGAATCGACATAGCTATAAAACTATGATTGTACGCTTTGTTTTTTCAACAATATTTTTAAACCCAAAAATGCCAATACTTCACACACCAAAATACAGGACTCCAGTACTATAAACATTATAAAGAAACATAATATACATTTGAGACATATTGTACGTGCTTAAGTAACAATTTTAATACTTATAATGTTGATCATAATTAGAAAATACATTTTGTTTGCAGTGGATTCAGAAATACTACGACTTAAAGTGAATTTCTTTTGTTTCAAACCACATCGTGTGAAGTACAAGACAAGTGTCTGCGTTTAACAGTTTCTAGAAGACATTTAACGAGAGAGATCTATTATCTCTGTCACTCTAGAGACAATTTCATCTTCCTCCTTGTCTCAAAAGATACCTTGGTGAGGTAACCTATTACTTTTCAACATAAGGCAACGAACTTAAAACTGGTAATATTATGATTAAATTCTTAGCATTGTCTATAGTGTATACAAATATTTATTACTGGTAATTATTCCTACTTTATTCATAAGAATAATACCCATACTGTGCACAGATCTATGAGCCACTCTCTCTGAGGACAGTTGTTTTTGTACAAAGACATCTTTATTGAACTGTCCTTTATTGAAGCCTTTGTAGAAACGTATCAGCATGTAGAGTTCTTTGCAAACTTGCCTCAGGTTATATTTTAAATTATCCCGGATGCGTATAATACTTATGACGTTCATCCGAATATAAATATATTATTGAGTATTTTCTTTTACATATCAAAAAATAATGAAAAAATGTTCTATTCAACAGTAATTACAAACATTTTCTTAAACATTTATTATTTACCACAATCAGGGTTTTAGTAAAATTTTATAGTTTGGCTGTCATAATTTAATATGACTTACTTAAAATCAACTTCCCTAGAATTAATAATACAATTATTTATAACATAATAATTACATTTACCAAAGTCTTATACAATGCTACACTAAAAACAAAAGCTTTCGTACAGTCCCCTGCTAGAAAGAAACTTTGCAAAAATCTTGAGTTAAATAAGGATTTAATTAACGTCTGTGCTCATCTTATTAGACGTACAAAGGAACCATTTTAGGACTTTCAACTTATTGCATGATAATTAATTTAATTAAGGAAGGAGTCTGAATGAATATGGAAAGAGAATTAACTATACCTATCTTAGATTTTATACGAGTTTTGTTGTAAAATAGTTTTTAAACATGGTTTAGAAACTAAAATTTAATAGTTGTATATTTGAAGATTACTATTACGTTTTTTGAACGTCCGTTTAATATATGTAAAGGTTGATAATCCATCCTACTTCATAATTTGTAAATAACATTTACTTATTATTTCATAGCCGATAAATCTTTATCTTATTTCAGAAAAATATCAAGAACTGTAGGAATGAAACAGTAAGTGGATTAAGTGGATGAAATGGCAGCTTTTTGCCACCTGTCACTAAGTTGAGATCTCCCGTTGTTCAGAACATCTTAGACTTTCTGAGAGAAATATTATCTTATTTCGGAAAATTTTGATAATTATATTTATGTATTGCTCTGGGTATATTTTGATAGAATATCTTTATATTACGTTGACTTGCTTGTTTAGTTAGTAATTTGAAATTGTGAAAACTAGACGAAAATAAAACTACAAACCTACAGTTATTGGAAAAAATATTATATTTTTAAGGCTACAAGGCTATGATTATTCTATGCAATATTGTAACAGAAACAAAGAAGTTGTCTTAATTTTTTTTTAGAATAAAATAACAAATGATATCATTAACTCTTTTTCACCACGTTATGATGTTTCATCCGATTTACAAACGTTGATTGGAGGCTGAAAGCTACGTATTGCTGTCCATGCCAGCTGCCATGGTCATTTGGGGCCCGAGCAGGTTTTTACATCCCTAGGGCCGAAAATCAGCTGTTCGCTTATTTACTTTAAACTTTCATGTATATTAAACACAATGCATTGAAAATGACATGTTTTATTGTCACCGCTGCCTAGCAACTATTTATTATTTTAGCTGATTCCTCTAAATATTATTCTTCACATAACCTTAACAGTGTGTGAATTTATTGTACATATTTTCTCTATTTTCTATAGTGAGGTAGGTGAGGTATAGTGAACCCTAGACCTCGAGGACTGCTAGACTAAAAAACTTTCATTGCGTATTAATTTAATGCTGGTTTTTCAATAATTATTGTATTTTATCGATTCAAAAGTTGAATTCTGTATTTAGACTCCCATGGATACTTTTTAAGATACAAAATGAGAGCACCAAGACCAAGAACCAAGAATACCAGTACAAACATTATAAAATAATAAATGAATTAATGTAAAATAGTAAAACCCAACTACAACTAATAAGCATAAAACGACTAAAACATGAAGCTGTATTACTTGTCCCAGCATGTCTAACACACAGGTAATTTACAACCGTTCCACTTTGTAATTCTAATGTAATATGTCGACCGTGCATCCCACATGTTACATTAGGTCTACACTTGAGTTGTTATAACATTGTGGTTCATATGAGAGGTTATTACACAATGTCTTGGGCGAAAGGTTTAATACGTCAATATGAGTCACACACCAACACGTAGGCAATACCTGGTCTATTGTTGACTTCTCCAAATACCTCGATTGTGAAATAAACATGGCACATCTATTGTAGATTGCTAATCGGTCCCGCAAATAGGGGAATTCACTAAAAGAAAAAAATCTGATCATTTTGACCAGTTGAGCCAAAACAGTTTTTTTTTATGTTTGACGAAGAATAGTAATCATGATACAAAACTCTGATATTTTTTTATATTTGGAATCTTAAGAAATATTTTTACAGTCCTAAACCATAATTACGATTAATAACGTTTTTATACTTTGGAGTTGATAAAATATTTTGTAAACTAAAATTTTGAACGTGTTTTGGGAACAGTTGCTTGGATTTTCAATTAAGCAAAAAAATTATTATTGAATTTTTCAATTTCCAGTTTTTGCTTCATCTTCTTTTACCTATTTCTGTTTATACCCAATTGTACTTATTATTGTGACATAAATTACATTATTGGTTGTGGATTTGTAGTTACTTGTCGTAGGGATATCTATCCATAAAGCCCATAGGTTATTAGAGCTTCTCTGAAACTAGAAAATTGTCAGGCAAGGTTTAGTTACGTTATTAAAAAGAAACCCTGCTTGTGAAATCCTTCACTTGGATTCTAAAACAACATTGCATTCTAGTGAAACAGTCCAGACTTAATGGCACGCCGATTAGGGTTTCAACCCAGTTCCTTGGCCCAGTGGAGTTATAGTGGTTGGGACTTTGAGTACAACATAATTCCGACGCTCTCAATGATGATTATTTATAATTTTACCATAGTTTTTCAATACAATTTTAAGCTCAAAATTTTGTTTGAAATGTAGTATTGCATCTGACTAACTGTTCCCTTTTAACAATCTACGTTCCAGGGGTGGTAAACTTACTAAAGTATCTACCAAGAAGAGCTACTCATATTTTCCACATTGATAACCTACATCATCATATTAGTCAATGCAAACATTTACAGGGTGATCATCTAAAGGAGGCCACCATTTGGATATCGGAAACGGTGAGAATTAGAGAAAACTTTAAAGGGAGATTTTATATTTCTTGTGTTAATTAAAAATATGAATTTAGTTTTTCAAAATTTTGCCTCCATTTTTCCAATATGGCGGCCAACGTTGAAATTTCTTACTGAACAAATATTTTATCATGTTTTCGGATATAAAATGTAACTTAAAAACTTTTTATAATTGACATTTTTCGATAAAGCTACTCGTTTAGGAGTAACAGACTATACAAAAATGACTTCCGCTAAACATTTTGCTTTATGTAGCTCCTAAACGAGTAGGTTTACAGCGAAAATGCGAAGAGTAAATAAGTCTTAAAATTGCATCCACTTTACAAAAAGTACGTAACCATATCCACATTACCATAAGATACGTAAAATATTAATTCCATTATTTAAAAAATGGCAACCATTTTCCAAAATAGTAGCAAACTTGAAAAGTGGAAAACTGTGTATTTTATGATCTTGTTGTATTTTATATGCAATTTTAAACACTTATTTGTATTGTATATTGTACCTGTTTTAGCATTCTAAAAATGCTATTCCAGGCTAGTTGTGGAAGTGTATCTTGATGATGTATGAGCTCCTGAAGTGGCGTTGTTTTGTTGCAACCGTTGTAAGCTTATGATTTACACAAGCTATGCAAATAACCCTTATTTTGTGGAAAATACTGTTGTAGGGTTACTAAATTATTCCTTTGAAAATCTCTTTTCAGTAACCTTACACATAAGTTAGATTTTGTAATAACATTTAGATGAAAAATGTTTATGCAGGTATAAGTGAATAAGTTTAAATTCATATATTTTCTGTACTTGTAAATTTCATTTAGTCTTTTTACTTGGAGGAGTCCATTTAATAATTTTAGTTTTCACTTTCATGATTGATTTCTCAGTATGCTGTGTTAAATTAAATTTTTTTTAGCTCGTCGAATTCGTCGACTCTAAAAAAACAATATTATTGATTTTCATATTTAATTACATTTACTTAGAGAGCAAAAAGTTAAATCAAGACACTAACAGCCTATTACAAATTCAAAAGACTATACGACTAAAAATTTTATACGGATTATTTTCTTGTATTAGGTCCATCAAGGCAAATAGAATAAATACTTAGAATTGACTCTCCTATAAGGGGACTGAAAGTTAATTCAATAGATAACAAATTAATTCAACAGCAAAACTGAGAATGAGAGCAAGTCTAGGCAAAATCATGCTTAATTGGAAAATTCTCTGATTGGCTCAAATTTACAACTCCTAGAATTTTTCAAGAAATCAGATCACATCCAACCTTCCTAATTTGTACATCAATGAATGCGGTTTATATAGAATATTATTGTCTTTCGTTCTGAATTTGGTTATTGTTTTATTTTAATTCAATTTCATAATTTTATTCGAAAAACGGGGTTCAAAAATTTTCAATTGGCTTTAAAATATTTAACAAAATATTTTGATAAAATAAACCAGCTAATCTTTTCTTAGAAGTTAAGAAAAATAATTAAATATTGAAAATAAAATGCTACAATGTTTTAAATAGAAATAATTACTCCTGCATTTTACATATGCAATGACATTTTGTGATTTTATCACTACTATATTTATATGATAATAATCCAGGTGTTTGAGGTTTCAGTAGCCTGACGAGGTGGACTGCATTATTTATGGAAATTTATGGAGATTTTTGGAAAACTTTACCGGAAGCGGACATTAAAAATGGCTATAACGCTTTACTCTTCAATGTCGTCCAACCATATAGAAAAGATGAAGAATATGATATTTGGAGACACCCGATGACAAAATCCATTATTAAATGCATAACCAAAGCCAAACTGTATTATCAGAGGGTTCGTACAGCTTAATAAGTGGATAAGGGAATTAACAATATATGATGATCAATCAACAACAATTGGAATACATACAAAATGTAACAGGCATATTTAAATTAATTGTATCATTAATACGAGACGTATAAATAAACAAGGTTGGAAATATAACGAGGATAACATGGCTTCAGGCACGATTGGTTCTCACTATGAAACGTTTGATTATGTTTGTATACATAAAATGAGTTGCATTGTTGTCTCTCCTAATGAGTAATGTTAATCATTTGTTTGTTTCAGGCTATTAGAAAACAAATACACTTGTAATGACTTACTGCTGCAATAGTATTTAATACTTGATAATTATCAACGTTCTGTTAATTTTACCTTATATAACACTATGATTACAGAAGAACAGGATAGCAGTGGCGTTATTCTTCATTGTAAACAGGATTGAAAAATATAACATCAGATGTGAGGTGATGAAGTAAATCTGATGGCCAAAACAATAAACATGCTTGTGTATTAATATATACACGTATAGAACTAGCCTCGTGTTAAATCTCCATACGAAAAGTTTAATTTCATTTTTGACCCAATTAACATAAATATTCTAAAAAAACAAATAAAACATGCAAATATATGACTGAAAACCTTTCTTTTGGTACAACCCGCGTATTCAGCCCAGTGTATGGTCAGGCTAGCTGTCATAAGTTTTGCAAAAGTTTGTAATATATAAGATTCTATTTGCTCTAAACATGAGTCAATATAATTTTATTGAATGGATTTTTTTATTTATCTTAAGTGGTTTTGGGAGGTATTTTTGTAATGCTTTGAGCCGTAATTTTACTAATCATAACGTTTAATAGATAAGTAGTCCCAACGAATGTTGATTAATCAAACCAAGCAAAGATTTTGTAATATCGTTTGGAATACCAATGAATATAACAATATGACAGGTCTGACACATCTGACAATGCTGTAAACATGTTGTTCTTGATTGACAGATGTTTGACAAGTTTATTAAACCTCCCCCCCCCCTACCACTCGAAATACCAATCAGTCCTGTCGGCTTACAATTATCCGTCCAGCTTATAGAGTATGGCTAGTAACAACTTTGTTACATGTTTATTTATGATGGTATATTTCATGTTAAGCCATTAGTGAAGTGGTAGATCTGTTTAACCGAGTAATTTCACACAAGTATTGGTTTTGAATGTTATAGCCCAGCTATGTTGTGAAAATATGAATGAATGAATGAATGAATAAATTATGAATTTATTCCACCACATATATAAAATTACACAACCAAATGTACAAAAGAAAAAAGGGCTTTATGCAAAACTAAACTAGTTAACTATAACTAATTAACTATATACATGTGTAAAAGGTTGTTCCTATCTAATTAGTCCTGGAATTAGCAGACATAGGCTGTGCCTGTGCGTCTGCTAAGTTGCTATAAAGATTGAATAAAGTTAAAGTGGTGCAATTTAGTTTTATTATTTTGTACGAGTGAAAAGTATAATTAAATGAATTTCAGCAGTTAAGAAATAGTAATGTAATAAGTTACAGTACTCTACAACGAAAAAGAACATGCAATAATAATAAGAACATGCAATGTATATATATTTTAAGTATATATATATATATATTGCAATATATATATATATAATGCAATATATATTTTAAGCTGTTAAAAATTAATATAAATATAAGATAATGAATAGTCCCTCCTCTCCGTGTAAATAACAAGAATTTCTTAGAGGACGTTAGTATTTAGCTCGAGTTCAAAACAAAATTTATCATTGAATCATGTTACGTAAAGATTTCGATTGTTCGCAGTCCATCTTTAGACTGTAATATTTTATTACCACAACAAATGTTATAACATAAAATACTATATGGACTATTATTGTGACAAAATAGTTTTGAAACCAAATTTAAATTAAAAATTGTAAAATTTGGCTCATGATTTTCTTTAAAAAATAATATTTCCTAAACACAATTTTAATCAGCACTGTCAATCCTTTACTCTCGAGTATTTGCATTTTTTTTTTACATTTGATGTGAGGCTTAGTTAATATTATATGTGTTTTAACATTGAAGAAACGGCAGGAGGATTAGACTTAAGCCGATTTCTCACCTAGATCGACGTCACTAGACTGAGTGAGACTTCCTTCTCTCTTAACTGGGAAACACCTGTCACGTGCAATCTCCCTCTCTCTCTATCCCCCCTCTGTCTATCTCTCTCTCCCTCTCCCTCTCTATTGGTTCTAGAACCAATGCCTATCTATGTCCTACCCTTACCTCGGCAAACGATTTTAAATCAATTATATTTTATTATCTTATTTTTAGTGAACTGTCCAATTAATAGTCTAAGACTTTTTTTTCTAGTAGGAGGTAATTTCTTAGGTATTTCATAGAATGTCTAATTAAATCATTTGCCTGTAACATAATATACTTACTTTATATCTCAAGATCATTAACTGTTATTTAGTGATTTTACAAAGAAAGTGAATAAGGTTCTTGCATTTTTTTACTATACCGGTCAGTAATATTAACTCATAGTCTAATTTAACCTCACTTTTAGAGATTTTTTACTTAATAGAAATCTTAGTTGACTGCAGCTTTTGTAATGACCTCTTAAGATGTAAGAGGTAAAACTGTGACCTATATTCAATTATTATTATGGTGTTTGCTGTAAAAGCGAAAAAAATAGAACGTTTGTTGTTTTCGTGAAGGTTTTACTATCGGGCCATGGAATCGTTGTGTGGTGGAAATATATTAAATTCTGTTACTTATCAAAAGCATTCACGATAGGACGTGAATTTTTGTGCGATTTCTGTGACTTAGCATAAACAAAATAAATATAATTAAATATAGACCGACAGCAGTGCTGTGATTAGCATAAATTCTGAATTCCACTGCTAGGAGGGCCGTGTAGTTAAGGCGCACGCACTGCGTAACTATATGGCGCTCCCAGCGGTGGATGCCAGAACTTATGTTAAACGCAGCACTACTGTCGGTCTCTATCTAATTTGTCTATGTTCATAGTTTAAAAGCTTTTCTAGAGCAGAAGTGGTTAAACCAGATTTAATTAATCCATAAAGAAACAACAACAGTCGTTAAAAAGTACAAAATAAACACACATGGTGCTGAAACAGACTAGTGATGTGATATTTATTGCAGAGAGTTTTGTATAACATTTGAGATATTACTAGCACGGTTTTCATCAATATAATGATTACAGAGCACTAAGAGGTCAGACAAGAGCTTAGCTTAATCTCAATCCCTCCAAGCAGTATTTCTCCGAACTGATCATTTCAGTTTAACACCTTACTAATGAATTGGAAACCTTCATTACTAGGATGGAATATTTTCTGGATTAACCGAAATTTGCTCAGTATTTTGTTTATTTCGGTCCGTATTTTATCTGCTTCAATACTCATAAAATGTTTGTAGTCATTGTAAAAACATTTTACTTTTGAGTTTATAACGTGCTAATGCTATTGTGACCGGTCACCATAATTATTTTTTAAATCTCGGGATTAATTTTCAAAAGCAAACAACCTTAAAGTAAGAGAAAACCCCGAGGATAAAACTAGATAGTAAATGGGGTCCATATAAATATAGAAATTTCGAAAGAAGCGGGATTTAATGAAGAGTCCAGTTTGAGTAGACTCTACTTCAAGATTCAGACTCTTTTTAGCGAATTTCCCATATAGGGAATAAGCTATTACCGTAGGTCTCATGGTAAGACCTAGACCCGGGACCGATTTACTTTTTCGTTTTGAAGTCCCTAGAGGCCAAAAACACCATCCGTTCAAATTCATATATATATGATATATGTCCGTTAGCGCGATAACTCGAGCAAAATTGATCCGATTTTAATGAAATTTGGTACAAACGTGTAAACCTACATTTATTCGAACGAGTTCGCGAACCAGCATAATCTGACCGTGGGATCAGGGGTTTATGGGGGGTTTTATGGGGTAAAAATGGGTTTTTCTAATTTTTGACCTAAAAACTTCAAATTTCTCAATTTCTCCCTAGACCATTTTGAAGAGCTTAAAAAAACAAATAATTTAGTATATTGAAGTTTTTTTGAGTGTTCATTGACTACGGAGAAAATTTAAAAAATTTTAAATTTAAAATTCCCATGTTATTCTTATGGAGAATAAATAAACTGTTCTAGTTTGCTTGTTTATGGATATATTTTAATCAAATTTGGCAATTTGGTTTATTTCATACTAAGCTATCAATATTTCAATTGAAAAAACACACCTCAACATCTTCCCCGTAGCAGCAAACCTAATTACTCACTAAAATTAATGTTATTTAAATAGGAAATAAATCTGAAAATTTATAGGGAATATTTTAGTAGAAATCAAGCAGGGTAAATGGAAATTCGCTTAGTATGCAGGTTTGCTGCGACGGGGGTATTCTTTTCTGCTTGACTTTTTTTTCATTACGGGTTTAACATTTTTGAAAAGTACAAAACAGTTTTTCAAATCAACTCGTCATATATTTTTCTAAAGCCTTACTATCGTGATATTCTTTAATTCAAACAAAGACCTGTCATTAACGTATTTTCCCTTTTTTATCCAATGATTTGGCCATAAATAGCCAATATATATATATATATATAAATTAGCTGTTACCCTTTGGGTTCGCCCGGTTTGACTTTACAAGTATGAAGCTTCAGAGCCACTGGGGCGGAGCCCGGAAGTCAGATCAGAATAAAAACTACATAGTTTTCCTATTTAATGCCAAAAGAATCAGGTTACCAAATTTCAGTCTACTAGGTAAATGGGAAGCAGGAGAATTAGGGATGAGTGAGTCAGTGAGGGCATTGCCATTTATAGGTAGGCCTATTATAGATTATTTATTTATAAATAAACATTTCGATGAGCGTATAATATAGGCTATTATATAACTGTTTGAAAACTGTTAATACCTAATTAACATACGAAAGTATAAGAAAACTATTTTACCCTACTTTGAATACCTAAATTATTTATATTTACATCCTGCAATTTTTAATGGGGAATATGTTTGCGCTTGGTTGACAGCATCTGATTTTAACAACATTTAATCTAATTATAAACTTTTATTTTGCTGTACGCGTTGAATTAGTCCGTAGCCTGTGGGTAATAGAGAATGAAAACCCGCTATATCATATATTTAGCAATGACTTTGACCATTTTAAAATCAAGCATTTTGTCACTGATATTCTACACAGCAAATGTTTGCAATACGTTGTATCCGTCTTTGTTGACAGTTAGTTTTAAGCCTCATTATGATGCAGATACTCTGGCAGAATACAATCAGATTATGTAGATTTTCGTATACCGGTAACACACTAGTGCTGAGGTGTTAATTAAAACGGTGTGTTGGGGTTACTATGTTGGTGACGAAATAACAACAGAATTTATAAACAGAAAATCAAATCAAATTAAAGAAATTCCAATCACATGTTTTATTTACAAAGTGGGTAATAAATAGAGAATTTTGCACAATACATACTTTGGTCGAGTTTTCGACCACGGGGCGAGCTCTAGTATATATTATTAGGCAAGCATGTTTCTTTCTGAACATGCAGAGAAGATTTGGAGAATAGGCTCGTTTTAAAGTTAATGTGATTTTTTCGTACAAGTTTTTGCTGATGAAAGTCAATCAGAGCATACAACATTAGAAGGACCACAAGCATCTTTAGTCTTTAGCATCTTACTACCATAGACAAAAAGAATTAAATATAGACCGTCAGCTGTAATAGTCATAATGCATTTGACTTAGTGAAAATCTATAATAGTACATATGAATTGAATCTGTTACTTTACGCATGTAACTATAACTAGTTGCATTAAAATAAGATAAGTAGCTTTAAATGATAAAAAAAAACAGTGAAAGACAAGTTGCTTAACTTATCCAAAGTTGAAGACTTTGTTAACTAACTTTTTAAACGAGCTGCTATTGTGAATGATTCTTCTTACAATTAAAGGTCTTTGATACGTTTCTTCATACAAACACCACATTACTCATCACTATTGTATGTGTGTACAATTGTGTATGTTGTATTATCATCTAATCATTATATGAGTATTACAGCTTTCCTCCCCTACCACTAGAAAAACTTGGATAGTGTTTAAATATCACAAAGTTCCAATATTATTTAACGTTAGCTGAGACACGTAAATGTTTTATGGATTGGAACAATTTACTACGCTAAAAAGATAGTGAATACAAATCAAAATGTCATGGTTAATTTATTTTATACATTAATTAGCAAGGATGGGAATATAGCGGAGATTTAATGATGAGCTTATTATAATGCTTTTTAACAACAGGAAAGTGGTCTCTTAACATTATTGGACTCTGTAGAACTGAGATGGGCTCAAACGTAATGTGCCATAGAATATCTAAACAATCTGACCGAACGAGAATCGGATTTCATGTTGATGACGTAGCATGAAATGATATTTTGTAAGTTACTTATTTGATCGTAAGCTGGATAAATAAACAATTTTAAAATTTTAAAAATTAAATGCTTTTTAAATTCTTCTTTAAGTGGCTAAAATAATTGTATTTAACTTTAACATACTCAAAGTATATCAAACATGAACATTAGGTGATACGTTAGTCCAACTAAACACACCATTGCTATTTAAAAACACACACATGATTGAATTTAATTGATTTAAATTGGCAACGTGGTCATATATTGACAGAGTATATGAAATATAATTACACTACGATGATAGTGGGCTTATTAAAGATATGATGGATTGCAATTAAACCCTCTGATTACTCCCCTCTGTGAAGTCCATTGGACTTTCAATGTACTGTATAACGGATCAGTTCAATTTAGTCAGTAATTAAGCTCCTATCTGATTCGATCAACTATAATTTGTCAATAACCTTCACACCACGGTATGTCGGATTAGCACAGTATAAAGTTAAGTGAAATAAATATACTTGTATGTGTTTTAAATTTTCTTTGTGTTTTAAATAAATGTATAAAGGTCTCTACTATAAACAAATGTCCGTATACATAAAAACGCCCTTAAATAATTGTTTTTACTCCATCTTGTGTATTGTTTTTAGTGACAATTGTTTTTAATGACAGTATGAATCATTGAAGGCTATGATAAAATCGGCTAATTTTAAACGAGCATTTTCACCACTTTCATTAGTGGTAATAATTTAAGAATATTAGTCTATGCAAAGCATACCCTTGAATGGTTAAGTAACATATTAAATCAGAACTCTAGTTTAATAGAGGGTTTAAGCTCATATACAAAGATATGTATGTTGAATGAAGAGAGAGTTGTCGGGTGTGCCGATATATTCTGGCCTTGCTGCAATAATCTTCATTGGGACAGTTGTAGGTAATCTTAACTCTGTTAAGATATTATATGAACATATTGTGCTTCAACAGTAAAGGGTGTGTCAACTTTGTCATTTTTCTCCAACTGTCTACATTATCAAAAGATAATGTTTGAAAAATTTGACAAAGCCACAAACAGTAATAAAGATTTAAATAAATAGCTTAGAGGTCCGTATATTGTTGGTAAAAACTTTGCATATTACAATAATTATATTTCAAACACTAGACAGAAAGTACGATTGTCATCAAAGACCAAGAAAAAGTTTGGGAATTTGGGAAAGTTTGGGTTACTTTGTATGGGAACGGAAAGTATTTTACAACTTACGACTCAAACATTATAACAACTTAGTATCAAAAATGTATAAATAAACAGTTATTTTCACACATTTTAATCACAAACCCTTTTTCTGAAGAATCTTTCATCAACTTCTTATGACTTAACTAGAAAACATAATGGTTTGTTCAGATTTAACAGTATACAAATATTATTCAAAATACTACGGTCTAAGTAACTTGAAGTGAATTTGTTCTTGTGTTTCAATGTGTTTCAAAGTAGACTTTTAGTGTTTCAGTTCTCTCTCCAATCGGAAAGATGTGAAACTACTGGAGTATAAACTTGAAGTGGCGCCAACCACTACTCTATGGCTTTGTAACTTGAAGATACATTATACTCTTCTAGATGTGTTTCTTAGCTTGTACAACTAGTATGTGATAGGAGGATACTTATTAAATCAAATACATACAATTACGTTGAAAATAGCGACGAGAAAATATAATGTAGGTGGGTTGTCATTAATTTGACAACTTAAATCGAATTTTCCAACAGTTACCCGACAAAGCGGGCTTCCTTGCACTGATGGTGCAGAAAGTTGCTAATTGCTGTATTTACTTACTTTTGCCACAGTCTTTTTTTTGCCGCACTATTTTTTTTTGCAGCACTCCAGTATTCCAACCTAAAAAAAAAAAAAAAACAGTGTGCTTTTATTAGAAACGTACGCTTGAAAATAAGTTGGTAACACTTCGATCAGCTGGTGCAGTGTTTCCTCATTTCGTTCTACGCTTGGAGGAAATCTAACCTAAAACATGTTGTTTTTAGTGTTTGAAAGACTATTTATTTGTATGCCTTATAATAACTGAAGGAAACGTATGTGTAACACGAGCGCAAAGTGCCTTTGCTGCACTCGAGAAATTCCCACACTCGCCTGCGACATGCGCGTATACATTTCTCTCATGTGCAGCAAAGTGCCACTTGTTACACAAATAAATGGTAACAATTTTTAAATTATACACATTTTTAAGTTGCATCCGAATTTCATAAGAAACCCCTTTGAATGATTTTAAATTTGTGTTTATGAGAAAACCTGTCAAACGAAAGAAAATACTAATTTTGATTATTCAGATAAAATTTAGCCTAATTTATTTGAAAATTGGCTCTTTTGAGGACCAATCTTGAATTAAATTTTCTTTTGTAAAACCCGAAAAATCGGAACGGTAGGATGATATTATGCTACTATTGTTATGCTTTTACCATAATGTTCTCTCTTATTATGTCGTTTAATGGATTTTTGTGTATTTGGTTTGACAACCTTGCTGTTCTGCCAGTGGTGTTCATCGTTTTCCATTCGTGTACCATTCTTGTGTAGTTTTGATTGTTGAACAAAAGTTATCTTGTAATGTAATGTACATTATTAAAAGGATCTGGATAAAATCAATTTAATTGTAAATATAATACGATGTATGACTCACAAACTGTTTTAATTAACACCTCTACACTCGTGTGTTAACAATATACGACAATCTTCATAATCTGATTTTATTCTGCCAGAGTATTTGCATCATAATGAAGCTTAAAACTAACTGTCAACACAGACGGGTATATCATGTAAACATTTGCTGTGTAGAATATCGACGAAAACATGCACGGTTTACCCGGATTATTTCGGAGATCCAACCTGCGTATTCCTTTAACACTTCACAATACGTACACAATACGTTCACAATACGTTTGTAGATTAACGCGTCACAGCTATCATAGTTTTGTATTGTTAAGTTTTGTGAGAGAGAAAAAACAGTTTTCCACAAATCTATCAAACAGTTTATCAAAACACTTACAATTCTTCTCTCACTAGTTAGATAACGTATTTATCCACTAAAACTTTCTACAATTCAAACTGAGGTGTAAGGATTTAAAAAAATATCATTAAATTATACAAATCTTTATTGAACACCTCTGAGTCAAATTATAATTTGGATTTGGCCTAATTTATAACAATCCATTAAACTTTATTTCATGGATAAGATTTTTTAAACAAATTGTGTTAAACCATCCAAGTGGTAAAGAAGGAACCTTGTGCTTATGTTTAATATTATTGTAATTATATGATTTAATTTGAAAAGATACACTTACTTTTGAAGCCTAGGTACTGACTGATATTAAAAGTCAATAATTAGGAGCATCAACATCATTATGTATTGTAGCAATAAGATCGATTAATCAATATTGATGTCACAAAAGGTAATGATGCTTTCCACTAATTATTCCATGTTAGACAAGCCTCTCTAGCAGTAATTAGTTCATTATATACGTTTCCGAGAATTCGGTAAGCAAAGTTCTATAACACGTATAACTTGACATAAACATAACCAATGTTAATCACTACTACCCAAATTTTCCTTTTGCGATTAAAACACTAACTTGAAACATTTTCAAACAGCTGGTTTTATTAATTTGTTAATTAAATGGGGGTGGACCTAGACCCCTCACAAGTCAGCCACAAATTAAATGGTGTTTTGCGCTTCCCGTTTAGCTTCAAATATAGCTAATAAAACACCATACTACTACTAGAGTACTTTATCAGAGCACATTAAACCCTGATTTTCTTCATTAACTGCAGCGTCCTGCCTATGAGCTCCTAGTGTTGTAAGTGTCCGTCTCATGCCATGGTGTCATGGTTCCAAGAGTCCTTTCCCTTACCACACTCTGGACTGTGCAGTCATAGATTAGATTATATGCTGTCTCCTCAGACAGCCCAAATTTCCTACACGCAGTGTCTCCATTGTAGAAGCGTAGAAGCAATGAAGGTGCTTTCTCAAGAAGCCATGACCTGTAAACAACTGGTAAGTGTGTCCATATGATTAACATGGCAACTTTGGCAGCCAAAGAGGCGTAGCCCTAGGAGAGCAAAACAGTCCGTGTTTATCTGAGGTGTGTTCTTTCTCTTCCTGCAAAATGTCAGCTGAATTGGTCCAGACAAATACTAAAAAGCATCCAGACAAGAGTTATAAGACTATTTATATTTACCATGAAAAGTCGTTTGCCCTCGTAGTTTTTTTTATTCACAAATATTAAATTTAAGTATACTTTATTATCTTATTGGAACGAGCTGGTCTACTGGTTAGAGCGCGGGACTTCGGTTCCTGAGGACCTGGGTTCAAATCCCGCCAAATCACCAATGGATTTATCGAAGTATTAATGCCACGACCCCTAAGGTCTAGCCTGAAATAATGTGAAAAACAATTACGGGCTCGTGACTAGCGTCCTAGGGCAAAAAAAGTATCTTAAAGGAAGTAACCGTAAATGACTAGGTTATATTTATATTTATCCTATTCTATCCTACTAATCCTACTAATATTATAAATGAGAAATTTTGGATGTATGTTTGTGACAAGTAAACGCGAAAAATACTGGTCGGATTGGGCAGAAATTTGGTACGATGATAGCTCATATTCCAGATTAACATACAGACGCAATCTTATATGTGAGATATTACACGTTATTTTATTACTGCTTCATGAGGCATAATGATGGTTCTGATTCAATAATGGCAAATAATCGAGAAATATAAACAAGCATACCTTAATTAATTACCTACAATTTTTAGAATACATTTTAGTGGAATATAGTAGTAGACTATTCTCTAAGTCCTAAATATTTTATTTGCTTATTACTTAAAATACTCAAACTGGCTGCAGATATATAAATAGTTGCTGAAATTGAGGTTTCAATTCATTGGGAAGATGTTCTACTAAAATGCGCAGTTCGGAGAAATACAGCTTGCAGAGATTGAGATTAAGCTAAGCTCTTGTCTGACCTCTTAGTGCTCTCTATAGTCATTATATTGAAAGCCTACTTAGTATTAACACCGTAAATATTATTTAAAACCCCTTTGACTCAAAATATTTTTGTGTTACTTGGTACTAAATGACTGCAGTTTATTTACAAGACACTTTCTAAATAGCTGCTCAAGGAGGGGGTTAAATAATAAAATTATCAAAAGGTATTACCTTCAAATAACGAACTTTTGTTAACGATTGAGTAAGTAATTAAATCAGATGGAACAGTCCTAAATAAAGCTTTGTAAAGCAAATTCCAAGAAAAACCAGCCACAAAGCCGATCCAAAGCATTTGCGTCACAATGGTTTTTGCTCTCCATAATAATGTCTCGAAATAGTTTTGATTTAATACTAAGTTTGAGGTTTGAGTAAAGAATAAAAAGAACAAAACAAGAAGTACGCAGGTTTCTTATATACATTGTTCTTATATCTTGTTTTATGTATAGTACCAGGGGAACGAGCTTTGCTCGGATTGAATTAAACATTAAATTTATTAGATAAGTTATATTTATTATGTACGGTAATCAATGTGAACAAATTTACATGATACAAAGAAAAATACATGGATTACAATTCAAATTATCCTGTATCAGCTGTTTTATTAACTGCAACTACAAAAAGGTATTGGTGATAACATGGGCACTTTAAAGGTCTGTATGGTGGAAACTGGATTTTTCCCAGCCTTGTAACCAACCCTAATCGATTTCTCGTGTCCGAATACCCCAATAAGAAAATATTTAAAAATCCTCGGACGAAAATAAAAGTTTATCCGTACACGCGCTTGTTTTAGATTATAGGATAGTTTGGATGATTTAATACTCGACTAGAAGAAATGTCATTAAGGTTTCCTCAGTAGGTCAATTTACTAACGATTTACTCTCAAGTACAATACTGTCTATTTCCAAGGCCCTGGATAGACTTACATAGAGGCTATACAATAGTCAACATTTACTGGCTTTGTGGCATTATAGTAACATTATAATGTGGCATTACTGTACTTGTAGTATTTTGTAGGAGTAACAAAAACTTTTTCAAGATCCGTGTCTTTATAACTCGCCGAGCATCTCTCGAAACGCATAAAATCTAGAAATAAATCTATATATAAAGCCAAAAGTACCCTTGAACTTTTGAGAAAAATACAAGTCCCATCCCCATAAACCATATACTTAAAATGTTCGTCATGACGAGAAACCTTGCGCAAAACTATCCATTATATCATAAATTGCCCTTTGAGTTCGTAATTCCTTTCTAAAGGGAACTTTCTATATAAGTAATGTTAAAATTACCTCAGCTGTACTTATTTGTTTGTTATTCTTCCAATTTATTACCTTAATAAAATCAGGTGTGATTATTTGTTTGTTTTACTGTATTTTGTTTATTTCAGGTTTAATTAACCAATCAATATTTTTATTAATACTTTGAAGTCTAACGGGGCGAAGCCCGTGGGTAACAGCTAGTGTTAATAAACCTTATAAAACACACCTTGCTTATAAAACATATAATTAAAGCTCTGTTGGATTACAGCTATCGCACTGTATATACCATGCAATATAACGGAAATATTTCAAGCTGAACCAACATCGTTGTGGTAAACCTGTTTGAACCGCTGAGAAATTGTTTAGGCAACGGTAAACAATAGTTTGTGTTACCACAATTGTATATAACCTCTATGTATTAACCTCTTTGTATTATAACCTCTATGTTTAACCACGTGGAGGCCGTTGATTATACGCAGAACATGTGATTGATACTCAAAATTATCATTTCCGTTGAATATATTGAACACAAATGTTTCTGTGAATGTAACTAATCAAAACAAATTCAAAATTTACATGGCGACTATTGTATAGTGTATTTATATGAGGATAGTTTATCTAAGGTGTAGTTAGACTGTATTGAAGTTTGGTATATCACAGAAACTTTCGACTATAAAGTTGATGGCTTACTGAAACTTCGTAATATGGAACTTAATTATTGAGTAAAATGTGGGAATTGATTTATTCAACAGCTACTTACTACTACAGTTATTAACTAATCGTCTGAATGGATTTTAATGTAATCTGTGCAGATTTGTCATAATGAATATAACATTAGAATAACTACAATGCCTAAGTAGCTGTTATGTTTATTCGAACTTAATGGTGCACGAGTAACTTATTAATTTCCATAGGAGAATAATTAACTACAATAAAATTACCTTTTTATTATTTTAATGTAATATTAATAACTTTAGTTATTATTTCCAAATAATAAACTCACTATAGACCCTTAATAATAATAGCCCTAGATAATCTGGCTACGGTAACTAGGTTACTATTGTCACAGTAATGGACTATTCCTAGAACCTCTCCACCATCTTCCTACATACAGTATCCCTGATTTTTTAATCAAGATAATCGTCCATTTGTACTGTCATAGGATATACAATATACATAGTAACAACTCTTCCAAAAATCGACTTATCAAAACCAGCCTGGACAATGAAACATCTCTTATTTACAGGAGACGATCCTGGATGTGATCCCTGCGATTGCTATTTGGAATTCGATAAAACATAAACTGATTTTTAACTCACACCTTTAACAGTTCTGTTTATTGATCTATACAACTGTAAGAGTTAATTATATCTGGTGATTTGTATTATTTACTGTATGTCCATTTATAACCTAATTCTTAAAGATTTTAACCCTCCTCTGGGTTAGTCAACAGTTTAGAAAGGTACAACTCGGAGCGTTGTGAGAGTTGCCAACTTATCTTGTGATCCCAAAAGACTCTTTTGTAAGTTCCATTATTCAACGAGCCTCCGCTACAACATCTCATTTGATGATACAGATTCTTTATGCGTATTTCAATGTTTTATTGTTGTTACACGTGTTTAAAAACTACTTTTCATGATTATGAAACAGTTAAACATACAATTACATGTGTCAAAATAGTAGTTTACGCAACGATTGCGTAAAGATAGTGTTAATGACACGAGTAGAAAATTTAAGCCTTCACGAGTGCCTTAAAAACTTCTACGAATGTCGTTAATACTATATACGTGAGTTGCGTACACTACTTTACTTACGAAAGTGTTTTAATTACTAATAATCATTACTTATAACTTCTAAGAGAGGTTATGTTTTCAATTATAACCTCTCATTGCCATTTACAGTGATACAATGAAACATTGTACCAAACACTAGTACCACTCATCAATTAAATTAGCCTGAACAGCTGATTAGTTAGTTGAAGTTCGAAAACAATTTTAAATCTTATCTCTCAATCCTTGAACCACATTGGTCCGCTACCCGTGTTGTTAAAACAAACAAATAATGCTGTTATGAGAAACTTTCAAATTCTAAGAACTGAACTGAAACGGCTACTTTATAAAATGTTCGTAGGTAAAATACGATTTTTTACTTACAAACTTTAATAATGATTGAAATTCTGTTCGGAATCAAGATTCAAGATTCAAGATCTTTATTTGTCATTAAGCAATACAAGTATTACAATAGACATAGTCTTTTTTTTAATAATACATAAAGTTAATTTCCTGTTAGAGTAGGCCTAACAGCAAGAATGCACAATCACATGAAATCATTACTTTAAAAGAATTACAGACGTTTAAAATTGTGTGGTCAGTTGTTATCAAATAAGTAGAATGATTTACTGAATAACAGATTTACTACTTTTAAAACGATGTATTTAAATTTTCCATCAGTTACAACTGTACTCTCAGCTATGTTTGTATTGTTCCCACCACTATATCATCAGCTTACAACAGACTTACCATAACAATGAACAAAAGCACTCCAGGGTGATATTCATCTCATAGATAAGTCGCTCTGACAGTGTGTACAGTTATGCTTCACTTTTTGCTTACAAATATCTGCATGTTTATAATTGTTGTACAAGTCAGAAGATATGACACATTTTTTACTGTTATGAACTATTTTAAATTATATTAAAGGCTGTACCTTCGATCCAAGAAACTATCTTGAAGTGGTATAGCTTAAAATGTTGGCATATTATTTACGTACAATTCATAAATAATACTGTAGAATATTTTATTTTCATTTTTTTGGTCCACAAATATTTACTTGGATTTTCTATTTGCAACCAGTTAAAAAAAGCTCTATTGAATCACGTATGAGCGTCAAAACAAAACAGTTCAAACCTCAAACAATTCATTATCAGTCGGGCAGGAAGTAAAGAAACTTGTGACAGCAATAACTAGGCAATGGCTCAAACAATAAACTTGCAACAGCTTAAGTGTATGTACAAAAGAGCCATTACACCTTAGTAATAAAACTTTGCCATTGGTATCTCCTATGCTCAAAAACAGCCCAACAAATTTTTGCTGCATTGTTTATATCATGGAAATTTGTTTAAGAAAATTACATGTCTAAAAAAAAAAAATATTTAGCCTATTTTAAGGAAAACACTCAATGATTTAGTTTAGTATTTTTTGTGCGGATGTTGGGGGTATCATTTAACCCTAACTTTGCATGTCCACATAGGCCTCGAACCTGATGTGGAACGTATCCAGCAAAGCAAGGGGTGAGCCGGTACAGTACTAGGGTGAAGTGTACTGATTAGGTAGTGGCAGGTACCAGGCGATACGAACACGAATACGAACACACGACATAGGTAAAATCCCACAAACTCACCTTAGGTGGTCTAATTAATTAGATAATGAAAATACCACGCCATCGCAAGCATTTTAGCTGAACTATGAGGAACGTGGTTAATGTAATATACAGCTGATTATTTAAAAAAAATATTACAAAAATTACTAAATGCTATTATGGAAACTGTGGGCATGCTTGTACGTAGAAACTCCTAATAAAAATGGCTAAATCAATAGATTGTAAACAATTAAAAAAAATTTAAGAAAATAATATTTAAAAATAAAATTAAAAAAATAAATGCATAAATTAAAATTAAAAAATTTGAATAATTTAAATGTAATAATTTAATAAATAACAAATTTAAAACATTTAAAATGTAATTAATTAACTTAATTTACAGGAACAAAGTGTTCAATGTAATGACCCTTTACGGAATGTAACTTATAAGCTAATTTCAATTCAATTTCACTTGTCTAAATATGTTACTTAACATTTTAAGGTTAACTACATTTTCTTAAATAAATTTTTATCAATTTTTTAAGCGTTGATTGTACTACAAGAAAAAAACATTTTACTTCTCCTCTATTTAATATACCAGTTTTAAGACCTAAGGAAGTATAAACTGATTATTTTGACGAAAAAAATACTAAATTTACTAAACGCTATGGGTGCTGTTGGGCATGCTTATTTTCGTGTGAGTAGAAACCCCTGATAAAAATTGCGTAATCACTAGATTGCAACAAAATTAAATAAATTTAAAATTTAAAATAATAAAAATTTAAAAATCCAAATTTTACAAAATTAAAATTTAGAAATTTATTTAAAAAAATCAAAATTGAATAAATCAAAAATTTAATACATAAAAAATTTAATAACTTAATTTATAGGAACAATAAATTCTCTATTTCTAAGTTCTCTATTTAACATCCCAGTTTTAAAACCAAAGGAAATATAAACCTTTGGCGACACTGTACACACTGTGACCTAGCACTAGTTACAGTAGAAACCACATCATCCCAGCATTGCCAACATAACCACAAGGTAATTATTCCACTCCAATCACACTGTGGTATGTTTGTTCTATAAGGTTGGTGACACTGTAATCACAAAGAATAAGTTTTGTGAACAATGCAAGGATAACTATTGATTACTATACAATATTTTACATTTTAAGGCTTATTATTGTAACTGTGGAAGGAGGTGAATAATTAGATTATGTAATAATGTCTTTGGTACAATATTATTATAGCTCAGTGAATAAATAAAAAAATAACAAGTTAAGTTTCAGTGTGTAGTATCCAAGTGTGGTTCATACTGGACTATTAACCTAGAAACCTAAGTACAGAGGTGTTAAGCCATTCCGTTTCAAGTAATAACTTCTTTTACAGCTGAGCACTTTGTTCACTGTGACAGTTAGAATGTTAATGATATGAATTTTCTACGTATGTATTACATTTTACGTAGATTCAGTAAAATTTCAATATAATCTCAGACAACTATTTGAAATATACAAAACAGTGAGGTTTAATTTAAAATCCAAAACGCTAGGTGGGTTCAACAAAACCTATCTTTTCTCTAAAGTTTTCTGTGTGACCATCAAACTTAATCGTCTACATTTGTTGTCAATTTGCTTTCCTATTAATACATAATTTGATAATAACTGAAATAAGAAATGTGTACCAATCACAATTTAGCAAATTCAGTGCTCTACAACTTTTAATGTACAATGGTACACAAATATGCTTAATTTACAAGATATACACACAAAAAAACATAAAAAATACTAAACATTTTTACCCCCTTTAAGAGTTAGCACAATGTATTAGAGGTTGAAAACTCAGGATACACATCCCAGAATACCCCAGACAACATGTACAAATTCCATCAACGTCAGAATACTTTCCAGCTACCCCCACTATTTGTCATTATATCCACTTGACTCCTGTACGTATAGTTTTTAGTAATTTACAATAATTTATAATTTTTTATTTTGGTGTGAAATTGTTTAAAACATTTTTATAACTACAGTATTATTTTATTAAAATTACTGACCTTAAGGAGTCATGTTTATTTAAAATTTTTAAATATTCTTGCTTAAATGTATCAGGTTGAAAAAATTCAGTCATTAATTAAATACGTGATAATGATTGAGTTGGAATAAATTAGGATAGTAATATAATATAAATACTTTAAAATGGTATATAATAGGAATTTTGGGGGAATAAAGTAGTGAGCTGCTTGGAGGGCAAATCAAGTCACAGTTGAAGAGGTTCAGAATGAGTTTCTGAGCCTCGTATTGACAAAGTACGCTTCACAGATGTTTCATTGTGGTGATTCAACTTTGGGTTAAAATACACAAAATGTAATGTATCTACGTTTTATTTAAACTAATTTGATGGATCTAAAATGGTTTATTAGTGCGCCTGAATGTTACTTGGTGGTGGATAAAGATATTTGTTTGTTAAGACAACAAAAAGTGAGTTTTTTAGCACAATTTCAATTTTTTTTTTAAAGATCTATGTGTTAATGTTTATTGTGTAGGCTATACGATTTTTAGAAAATGTATTAGTTCCAGTTATGCCAATTTAATATCGAGGAGGGTAAATGATTTTATAATATCTTTACGTATTACGTATGAATATAAACTTTGGAATTGGGAGTATGCAGTGGATTTTGATAGTTTCTAGATGTAGTATCGCATACCTAGGTCTAAGCCCTTGCGTATTAATTCATCGTTAACGTCATACTTCATAGACTAAATTAATTATAAATTAATAAAGTAACGTTTTATTATTTTACCTCAAAGTAAAAAAATATGTCAAAAACACTTAAAATAATATATTTACACTTACACCGTTTACTCACAAGACGGTAAATACATATAAAAGATGGTAAGTGGTGATCGATTTCGATTGGACACTCCAATCATCATCAGACCCAATAGGCGGATCTGCTTTTAGGCCTCCTCCTAACTGTTTAGGTTAACAATAGCTATTTATAAATCAAAGATCCTCTTTACATAAGCTCTACCACGTCCACTTCACTATCGAGCTATGTGGGGAAGTCAACAATAGACCAGGTATTGCCTACGTGATGGCGTGTGACTTATATTGACGTATTAAACCTCTCTCTAATTACATTGTGTAATAACCCCTCTCATATGAACCACAATGTTATAACAACTCAAGTGTAGACCTAATATAACACGTGGGATGCACGGTCGACATATTACATTAGAATTACAAAGTGGACTGTTGTAAATTACCTCTGTGTTTTAGATGAGGCAAGTTGAGACACATTTTACAGCTTGTGGATATGATTTTTATGTATTGATCTATTCTTCAATTTTTTTTCGTTTACTTTAATTTATTTTATTTAAAATGTCAAAGATTTGAAAATTATAATTTAGTTGTTTTATAGAATAACTAATAACATATATAATACTTTATTAAATAGGGAATTGTTATGATAAGAAAACATTTGCAAAAATGAATGAGACTTCAAAATAAAAGGATGAATAAATAATAATAACGTTGACTGTTTTTGAAACACAAGAAAGATCAAATTTACCTCTGCTTTTTTAGTAAAATACAAATGAAAAATACATTACATCTGCTTTATTAAAATAATGAATCAGGGACACTATTATTATTTACCTGAAAATTAGAGCAAATCTAATTTTAAAATAACAACTATCACTTCAAGATACTATAGGGGGGTTTTTGGAGCTGCTTAAAATGGTTCATTTTAGTAAAATTATAGAGTGATTTTGGTAAATATTGAAATATAATTTGATTTAGTTGAAATCGGAGGCTAAAATGTAAATTGAAAAAGTATTCCATGGAAATATCATCTATATAATGTAGAATATTTCTCTCGGAAAGTCTAGAGAAGATGTTCTGAACAATGGGAGATCTCAACTTAGTGACAGGTGGCAAAAAGCTGCCATTTAATCCACTTACTATTTCATCCCCTACAGATCTGATACTTTGTTCTGATGAAAAATATAATAAAAATAACTTAGTCCTCTTAACAAAATTATAAAACAATATTTCATGTTTAGTAAATACTAATAAGTAGTTTTAAAGAATCTAACATATTATAGCAATTACAATTATATTATAAGTTTAAAGTAAACAAGCTGTTTATATTAAATTTAAAATAAACGACTATTTATTTGCACCATTTTTGATATTATTTCACACTACAAAAGGTTAATTAAAAAAGATAACATTTTTTTTATGCTGTAGTTTTTGAAACTAACTCTTTTTAAGAATATTAAAATTACAAAACACCAAAGGCTTTTGAGGTTCAACAGTGTCTCGTTATTCTTACATATTTTTGCTAATAACGTTTTAGGACTACTTCATCGATCGTGGTAAGATTAGTGTAGAAAAAGTGTAGAATAAATGCGACAGTAAATTCTAATCTTGATTATTTTTAGCCTAATTGATAGGTTAATGACACAAAATGCGTTTAACTCAACCGTTCATTGTGTAAAATTATGTTTTTATGCATTGAAAGTATCTAAAAAGCTACGAGAGCTCGACGACAATATTTTACCATTGCAGGCTAGTTGCGCCGTGGTATTTTCTCGACGCAATACACGCAGAACATGGATGGCTCTGTATTGCTAGACAGCGCCGCTCTGTATTGTTGCCGAAAATACACAAAAAGTCTAATTAGGTACTGTCGTGAGAATATGAAATAGTGATATCTAATAGCGGCAAACCCATAAAAACGTTTACATTATTAAGTATAACAGAAATGGTTAAAGAAAAATATTACATATTACTGTATATTCCAAAGGCGTTGAAAACACAAAAAATAAAAGATGAATACAAATTTAGGAAGCTCTTTAATTTCTTTTGTATTCAGGCTTCTTCCTTAATTAAAGTAATTAACATGCAATAAGTTGAAAGTCCTAAAATGGTTCCATTGTACCTCTAATAAGATGAGACAAAACGTTAATTAAATCCTTATCCAACCCAATGTCTTTGTAATGTTTTTTTATGGAAAGTTTTGTACAAAGGTTATTACTATTATTGGTGTGGTGTAATATGATTTTTTGCTTAAATTACTACTCACAGTAATATACTGTGGTATAAATTCTAAAATATTACATACAAAGGCTCCTAAAACTTTTCTTTCTTTAATTATCGTACTACACAACCGTAACAACACTCTATATGGTTAAAGTTAATTAGGTTTATAAATTATTTTTTACTTTCGTCTGTTGGAGAAAAATAATGTTCCTCTAAAATTTGAGTAATAACTTAATAATGTTAAAACAAAATAATAATGATTACTGATAAAAGTTTACCCAATACCCTAATTTGTGGAAAGTAAATAAAATAAACGTCTTATAACACTTGAAACATATATTTTCGCTTATTCTGTTACTCACAAGACGGTAAATATACATAGAAGTGGTGATCGATTTCGATTGGACACTCCAATCATCATCAGACCCAATAGGCGAATAACACGAACAATGCTGTTCAAGAAGTTATTTTGTATTTCTACTCAGCACTTTGTATTAAAATGCATTTATCTGAATACACAACCAGATACAAGTTGTACACAAAGAACATAACTTGCCGATACGTTCCCTCTACAAAGGCTCAACACAGACAGTTCAATAACGATGTCTTTGTACATTATTATCCTCAGAGAGACTGATGACTCACCAAACATTTGTTTATTGTTTGGACATCACTAAACCCACTTTGGGCCGAATATTAGGATTTTGTTAGGTTTATTTTTGTAACCTACAAAACATTTTAATGGTGCATTTTTATGTTATTGGTTTTTTGTTTGAGTCATATTAAACTTTCCACACTGAAAACTTCACATAATAGTTATATTTTAACTGTTGCTACCAAGATTTAATTTAATTAAAGTTAAATTGAATATTAAATTCTGTATTATTATATTATATTTAAGTCTCTAAGGAATAAAAGAAGATTACACAGTTCTGGTTAGGAATAAATTTCAAAATTATGCATATTTGACGTGAAATACCACATAAATCAGGATGAGAAGTAATCAGTGAAGGAATCTGTTCTATTCACCAAACTCCGCACTGCGGCGCATTTTTGTCTCGGCTCGGCGCAATAACGGTTAATGGATATTACAGCTTATAGCGGACCTGAGTATGGGACAACCACTTTGACCTTTGGCTGGTTAAAGGATACTTATATTGCTAACCTATGTGCATTGTTTTTAATTCCATGTACAGGTGTGGACTGTGCAAACAATGCTTCAATGGATAAAAAATGTAGCGCACTGTACAATATTATTAACATCAAAGAGCCATATTAATGTCTGGAACATTGATAAACAATTCTTACTAGTTTGGTGTAAATATTATTAATCAGGGACTATAACAAATTAAAAGTTATAATAATAATGTTAATTATTTAACTGATTGATTTAATTAGTACCTAGTTAAAGAGTCATACCAGAAATACCACCATTGATAACAATTTAAAGAGATTTTAAAATGAAATAAATCTATCCATATATTTGATACAATCAGATTTTTCAATGTAAAATCCTTTTTTTCAGTCACTCCAACGGAAGATAGCAATGATGCTAACCAACCTTTTATCACGCTTTGAAGTGGATTTCAATTCAACAGCTCATCTTTCAGTTGTAAACAAATCAGTTCATGCAAATATATTTTTAATTGGCTACGTTTAGTTAAAATTATAGCCTGATCGAGGTAGGTTAATCACTTTTTATGGGCGTAGATCTAAAATAAAATATAACTTGGATTTAATTATCATAAGTTTAATATTTTATTTTTTATTTAGTGTCATATTTCAAAAAATTTGCTCTTGAGTGCCAAATACGTTATCCGCAAAAGTAACTAATGATAGATATTTCACAAGACTGGACTTCTTCATTGTCAAGCTAAATTGACCGGTTGGTTTCAAAATTACAAAAGCTTAAAATGTTACAGTTATAGTTATGTAACTAGTGTGTGTATGTAGTTAGTTGTTAGTTATGTTAAATGTTATGTTATAGTTATTTTACATCAATTTTAAACACTTGAAAATTTGTATGTGACTTTGTTATTACAGAAACAATGTCTGTTTGCATGATTATGTTTTTGTGTTTTGTAAATGCTAAATTATGGTTTCAGTGGGATATGAATGTTGGTGAGAAGCCGTTGAACGAACAACAACCTCGCCAGGCCTTGCCCTCTTCTCCAAGGAACCACCCTTCTGTTTAAGGGAAAAGAGGCTTTCCTAAGACGAAATTTTGTCTTAAGATTCTTAAAGAATTAGATGCACTTTTTGCCTCATCTGACAGTACCAGGTTGGTTCAACTATTCAACATTTTTCAAAAAACAATTTTCCCTCTACGAGTTGGAGGCGAATTCAGTGTCGGATTGGGTATGGATAAATCAGAAATGTCAATATCAGAAAATAATCGCTGGTCCTGTTAATAGAGTGGACGTCAGTGGTCGAGTTGGGATTATTTACTTGGACAGGAAAAATTGTTATATTTGTGAATAAATTACTGTTTAAGCAATTGTTAAGGTTATTTTGTGGGGGAAAATTAGTCAAGACCCATTTGACATAGCTTTTGATTATATAGTCAACCGATATGCAGTTGAGTTCGTTTGACATACGCAACCTATAAACTATATATCTATATAACCAGTTTTTCTATGATATACATCATTATTGATTGGAAAGTTGAGAACTGCAATTATTTAAAGTTGTATTATCCAATCATTTAGTTTCAAAATGATTTTACTAAAATAATATCCTTATAGTGATCTGGAAAAATCCTAGAGAGCTAATTGATGTCTACCCAAAATTATAATAATAAAAATAATACGTATCTGCTAAGCGTATCTTGACTTTTAATATTATTTCAAGGGATAGTTTAACCTGTGCATTTTAACCTTTACTTAAAATAGGTCATCCTAAATATATTTTTATATGTAAAATCTTATTGGATCAAATAGTATAAATGTTATTTATGCCTATGTATTATATGTATAATTATGGCAACATTTTACTTATTTGCCTGATACTAAATTCCTTCATCCCATAAAAGTGTATTTAAAACTATATGAGAACATAAATTTAATTAGCTTAGATAAATAATCTTTCACAAACCTTCCTAAAAACTTCATATTGTTGAAATAGCCAAAATTTGTTTGATATATCTAATAAAAAGACAAACTTTTATTAACAGAAGCTGCATGGTTAACTAAAGTTTGAAAACATTTGTCTCCTTTCAAATAAGGCTCATAAAAGAGAGGGGATTCGAAATATTTCGGTAAAATTAGAAGGCAATGTAGGCCTAACATAAACGATTTGTTAAATCCCAATTATAAATATAATTATTACTACAAAAGCACACAAAGAAATCTCTAGGATTTCTGACGATAAAGATTGCAAAAAGTTAAGATTATCTAGAGATTACTTTTATGAAAACTACCCGTTACCGTAATATTGCCTTTTAGGTTAATTAAAAATATTATCAAGTCAGACAATACCTAAAGAGAGTAGGCCAAAGGAATTGATAAGATTTTATGTGTTAGTTATTTTTTTATTTCAAGCAATAAACTTAAGCAAAACATCTTTTTCCATTTTAGATTTGATCTTGCAAAGCTTTAGCAAAACCCAATAAAGTGCTGACAAACTGAACTACCAATATCGAAACTGAAAAACGCCTTGAAAAGTCACTAACTAGATCTGAAGAGTTTAAAACTCCATCATGATTCAGGGGAGGAATGTAATCTTTTCCTTTCCTGAACAAAACGTCTCTTGAATACAAACTGTATATTCCGTGCTCTTACTGTATTGCTGATAAATAGTTTATGCCAGTTAGAGTATTATTTTTCGTTTCCACAACAGAATGAATTATATACAACCACTCATACACTTACATACATACTCATGTGTATATTTGTTAGTCACATTTTACTTATTCATCATTATTTTCTAATACTTCTAAATGTTCATATTAAGTGTAAAGCGACTTACTGAAAATGCAGCAATATGGGAATGTAATGTATTTTTTTAATAAGGTTTAACACATACATCAACAATTAACGTCAGAATTAATTTATATTTTTTGTCATTTTAAAAGTGCAATTTGTTATAGTAAATGTGTTTAATACTCTATTTGGTGTAACAAAGTGTTTACGTTTTGGTAACTTACAAGTTTTTATTGTCCATGGTTAAATCAGAGACTAGCCCCCAAATAAACCCAAGCCAAGTGGATATCAATCAGATGATGTAATATCAATATTGGCAGCCCTGATAACTAGGTCATCTCAGTGCTGCCACTTCAATAGATTTAAAGCAGTCATATTGCTGTAGAATATTTAGATTTTATATACAATTAATAATACATTTTTTCCCAGATCCACTCACATTTTATTTTATTCGCCTCCTACTATGCCAGTCATAACTTAACTCTCAATTATTTGTGTAAAGCTCTTAAGTAGTTTACAGATTTCGTATTATATTCTCTTACACGTGTTATGCTTGAATACCTTTTCACAGTACAGGAAAATAATAATTAATTCTTCTTATTCTATCTTAACAATTAAAAGATATTGTTTACCGTGAAATCAAAATGTCTGAGAACATTACTCTCACTTAAATTATTGGATATCTTAGAATTCGCTACCCTAAACTTAATGACGGTACCTTAAGAGTGGTAAGGTTACAGCAATCAAATTAAATTCTACTGGAGGAATGGGAGGAAATTAGATCATAATTTAAAGTTATTAAGGAGGACATTAACTTAAATAGAATATTTGAATCGATAATGAACATGCTTATAAGGTATTTAAGACTATCTGAACCTAATTGAAATAAAAAGTCTTTGTCCAGTGAGTCAAAATTTACAAAGAAGTATTTAGTTATATTACTTTTTTCGTCTAAGTTTATAATGGATTATTTTCAATGCAATTCGTTTAAAAGTTTTTAATCTATTGTAAAAAGGGTTCATTAATTTTACCTAAATAAGTTTTTTTGAAAATATTAAACAACATTGCTATTATTACTACAAAACTCCCATTGAACAGGTAGTTTACCCTACTGTTATTGCAAAAATCAAAACTGTAAAAGAAATTATTTTTAAGTTCCCTATGGTTGGCAATAGTGGACTAAATAGTTTAACCAACGGTGTGATTCAGTATTGCCAATACAGTAGCTTCAAATACGATTATTGCGTCCAATATCTGTATTCAGCCAGAGCAAATGTATTGTGAAATCAGTTTGAACCAGAATATTAAATAAATATCTTTTTACATGTATTAATATTTATCATCATTAACATGTATTTTCTATCTTTAGACTTACAACCACTTAACACCTAGAAGTTGTAAAAACCTCTTTTATAATTATTACTTAAGTCTTGACATTTAGAAAAAAGACGCTTTTTGCTTTAAAGTAAATTGACAGGTGAGAATATGTACGTTATAACTTCGGTTAGCAAATTTCCATTTAAAAATTGATGACGACAAAAAAGGTTTTAAATTCAGAGTTTGTTTTGTATATGTCTATATTACTTGTTATATAGCCTAGTGTGCAATTTTCCAATGAAGTTTTGAAATGATAAAAATAATAATACCCAAGTTGTTTGTATAGCATCTAGGTTAATAAGGGATAGAAATAGAAAATAGAAAGAAGCTAAATCTTGTCAAACGAATACTATCTTATTAGGTCAGTCTGAAGGTATTAGCAATGAATACTGGTCCTAATATATGCTAATATTATTATAAACAAAAAAATATTTTCCAATATTATGCGAAAATGTATTTGAAAGTATCTATTCTTAATGAGTAAAATATAAGATCGTTTTCAAAGCAAATAACAAGACTTTAACTTTGTTTATCAAAAGTTGAAGACTTTAAACTCCTAACTAACAATCTAAACGAGCTTCTACTGTAGTAGAGGTTTTGATCTCTTTGATTCAAATGATTTCACATATACAGTTTGATAAATTCATCCACATACATTATATATTTAAGAACCTTAAGCTAAGTTGAATTTGAAACATTTTAGTTTGTTTGCTAAATTTAAAAGTTGTATATATGTATTACAATGGTGGAATTATAATGATAGAAAAAAAATGTTCTGCTATGTAACAATGAGTTTAATATTGATAAAATTTTGACTTTACCGTTTACTTCAATTTAGTTTTGTATTCACGGGAATACTTTATTTTAAATAGTTTGTTTTTAATAAGATGTTTTATAATTTAATTGGTGAATTGACGCTTCCAACAACCTCCAACCTTCTCGATTGTAAGTCTTAATGTCACTAGCAAGGAAGCTATCCTTGCAACATTTTCAAACAGCACCTTTATATCCCTGGCTTTATTTATTACGAAAAAATAAATAAATAATTAACTACCTCTAAGAAGCAAGCCATGATGGTTTCAAAACAACTTATATCAATCAACCTTTGGTACAGTTCTACGTAATAAGAATAGGCCGATTTACTATAAATTGTTGAAAGCACAATAAAATAGATTATACTGTGGGTTCATATCACATTCAATTGGTTAACTTGTCTTAACTTCAATAAGAAACTTTGATTCGGAATCTAGTTGATTTCCAATAGTATATATACAGGTTGTTCAAAAAAGTGTGGACATAATTTACGTTTTGATTTCTTGGGTCAAAATAAATATAAAATCAAATTTTTTTCCAAAATCACTTTGTTAAGCAGATTTCCACCATTTTGTATTTTTTTACATAAACATTTTTATCTTTGAATTTTTTCGACCGGTCTTTATGAAACTTTGTATGTGTAGAAGAAACACATGCTAGGTAAAAAAAAAGTAATAAACTTTAAAATAATAAAATAAAAGTGATGAAATATAAAATAAAATATAATAAAAGTGATTCAACTTAAAATTTCAAAATGGCAACCATTTTAATTTTTAAACTAACATTGCTAAAGTATTGCTGGTTTTATGAAAAAATACCAACAACATTTTTATTTAGCATTTTTAATTCCCTTTCAAACGATACCAAGTTCAAGAAGATCGATTAAAAAATAACTTAAGTATCATGATTTTTAGTTGTAAAATGAGGTAAACTGGTTTAGCCATATTCTATCACATTTTATAATACAAAAATGGCGGATTTCTGCTTAGCGAGGCGATAAAAAAATTCTATTCGTGATTTTCTCTTTATTTTAATCCAAGGAATCACTACGTAAATTATGCCCCCACCTATTTGAACACCCTGTATAACCAATAAAGTGACAGAAATCACAAAAGAGCTCTCTAGCACTACGTTTTACATATCCTTCAGGCTATTTCTATTCCAGTAATAGCACCAGCTAATAAAGATAGAATGTTATTAATCTGTAAAGTTATATTCAGACCGAGAGTAAAAAGTTGGAGAACTCAAAAACATTGTAAACCACAATCACTCTAATGTAAGAGAAAGTTTAAGTGAATTTGTTTGTCACTGGAAATGGAAAATTAAATTAATTATTTGAGCTCAGACATTTGGCTTAGAACTCAACGAATGGTTTTAGTATTATTCCATTTATTGAATGTACAATAAACTTTACAGGTAATTTTCAATTTAGTTCCCCTTTGCTTCGTTGGGCAAGTAATCAAATGGTGGAATTTATAGGGCTACTAATAAAATAATTAATAATTATCTAACTTATCACCCTTTTTGTTTAGTAACAAGGATAGAATGTAATTTTTCAATAAGTAACGAATTTTGTGTTTACTGGTGATATAGACATCGTTACGCTTTAAGAAATGTACTTATATTCTTCTCAATTAAAATGTTACTATTTAATTCAACCAGATTTATCAGAGCTTAGAAATCATTTTTGAGTGAGTTCAAGATGATTTTCAAAGATGGTTCATTCATTTATTGAAACTAATTAAATTTATAATAACTTTTGAAGGATTCATAATAATGTTTTATTTTAGTTTTTCCAATTCCTAATAACTAATGATTCCAATACTAATAATATTTATTACAGTGCCAAAATTCCAATCTCACACTTTATTTGACAATGAAAGGTCAAGTAAGATTCCTTTATACAATTTTACGTCCTGTCAACTACAAACACCTCTCCTACTGGAGCTAATGAATTGTTAAACGAAGCTTTCTTTTATATTCCACACCATAAATGAACAAGTTCTATTTCTTAACAAAATTACATTTATTAAACACTACATATGTTTCCTTCATTGATTTAGAAAGTAAAATTGATTGGTTACGCAAAACTAAAATAAACTTTCCATTAAATAATTAAGTGTAAATTATATTCGCAACTCTCCTAACTTGAACAGAAACGATTATACCTTTGATTAGTCAAAGGTGGGTTGCAGCAAAAACTGAAGTTTTTTTTAAACTTTACCATGGAATGCAAACTTTGAGTTTCATTGCACGATCACTATTTGCTAACTTTGTTTGGACACGTCTACTAAAACTTGAAACTGTTTTGTAGTTACAGCTGTACTCGTACAAAGCACTTTGTAAAGTAAAAGTATTGTTAGATTCAGGTTGATTAGTTTATAGTGCTACTTTTTTTGTTTAGTCAATTGAACTAATGACAAACAAATATTATTCCAAATGACCATAGGTAATATTAACAAAATTAAAAGTCATATAAATCAATATATTACTAGGTTTCTTTTGAATTAGTAACATAAACATGTTTGGACAGTTTTCTTACTTATAAATTGTCGTTTGCCAGAAGTCATTCTACTAAAATAATACTAAAATTGATTTAATTAACTTTTGAACTTATTAAATATTTAAAACAAAGTATTTTGACTCGCGTTGACATTCTTCTGTATACTAAAGTTTTAAGGATATTATACTCTTTTGGAACTTAATAAGTTCGGAAAAACTTAACAAACGTAAAAAAGAGAACCCCTTCTTTGTGAGACAAAAAACACAACAGAATAAATTATGAGGTAACAAAATAAATTAGATGACTGTATTTATTTGTTTATAATCCAAGAAAAAAAGTAAACATTATAAACATAATATCATAATAAGGTAATTGTGACATTTTTTTAGTTTGGATTACACTGCATTACCTTCTATGGAGCTTGGCATTAGCTTATATTGTAAATAAACCTGGAATGTTTTTCTCCGTAATTTGTGACTTTAAAATCATAAGTCTCTTCCACTTCAGAATCTTAAACGAATAATTTTTAAACTAAAGCAACAAATCTCATGCTAAGTGGCGTGTGCTAAATCCTAAAGAATTGTCTTTGTCATCTTCTCAACCTACCTTCACATCACACCTAATATTTATTCTATTAACTTCACCCATTTAAGAATTATGAAAAAAGTAAGTTTAAAAGATTTGAAACTAATAAAAATACCTACTTCAATAATATTAAATATTAACTGAATACTTTTTCAAGACAGTAAATGTGTCTGGACGTACAAAAGATACGTCAAATACCACGTAATAATATATACTGTTTACTCACAAGACGGTAAAAGATAGTAATTTCTGCTCGATTTCGCCAATCATTCGTCTATTGGGTCTGATGATGATTGGAGGGTCCAATCGAAATCGATCACCACTTACCATCCTTTGTATGTATTTACCGTCTTGTGAGTAAACAGTATAACTGTAAGTATATATATAAGTTTCATTATACGTATCTTTTGTGTTCTCAGGTAAATTATTTACACTTTTAAATTTGTACTGTTACGCTACGGACAAAAAAGCTTGACCTAAAAGTGCAAAAATACGTCAAATAATACTTGAAATAATATATTTACACTTATATTGTTGACTCACAGGACAGTAAATACATATAAAAGATTGTTAATGGTGGTCGATTTTGATTGGTCACTCTAATTATATCATCAAACCCAATAGGCGAATGAACATTATAAGTATATTTAATATATTACCACAAGTGTTATTAGACGCATTTTTGTACTTTCAGGTAATTTAATAGGACCTACTATACTGATCAAGAAGTTATTTTAAAACACCTGAATCTACAATACTTGACTGCAAGGGAAAAAGTGGAAAGTTATAAATTTTTATTTTTGCAGAAGGGTATATGCAAAGTAAATATTTTTCGAGGAGGGTATATGCAAAGTAAATATTTTTCCAGAAGGGTATATTCAAAGTTAATATTTTTCCAGGAGGGTATATGCAAAGTTAATATTTTCCAGAAGGGTATATGTAAAGTAA
The DNA here is from genome assembly GCF_028750875.1 of Macrosteles quadrilineatus. Taxonomy (NCBI): domain Eukaryota; kingdom Metazoa; phylum Arthropoda; class Insecta; order Hemiptera; family Cicadellidae; genus Macrosteles; species Macrosteles quadrilineatus. The sequence continues at coordinate 9,966,960 of NW_026542601.1, read as the reverse complement.
ATATTTTTCCAGAAGGGTATATGCAAAGTAAATATTTTTCCAGAGGGTATATGCAAAGTAAATATTTTTCCAGAAGGGTATATGCAAAGTAAATATTTTTCCAGAAGGGTATATGCAAAGTAAATATTTTTCCAAGAGGAACATCGAAGCCAAAGTTTGTTCAAGACAGATAGGTCGTCTTAGAGACCGACAAATCTCAGGGTTTACGTTACAAATCTTGAAGGAGAATGGGTTTCTTCTAATGTTGTCACTAGCAGTGTTTTGATTAAATTCCGGCCCACTAATTTTATTCCTGAATAATCTTTCCTTTGGAAAAAAAAACTTAAACATAATTCAGAATTTGGCTTTTTTTGTTCTTCGATTGAATTGAAAACATTGTAAAAAAATTTAATTGATTCCAATAATTTTCTTACAATTATCCGTTTAGATTCCCCTAAAAAGAAATGTAGTCCATGTGAGTAAATAATAAATTGGGATGTATAATGTTAATTGATTATAGTGACTTAGCCTAAAATATCCAAGGTAAATTAAGTGATTTTTAAAACTACCATATCTCATTATTGGTATTAATTTGTTTGTTGAGAGTGTAGCAGATTATATTTTAGAATCTAAAAGAGTCAAATTATATAAAATCTGTGTATTTTTACTTACACACTGTATGTTATTATTACATTTAATTTTACCTTGAAAATGCTAAAAGTATCATCAACACTTTAAAACTACGAATTAATAAAAAAAGTGGCATTGTCAATCGTCATTGATATGGGGTCGCCACCTAAATGCTTATTTTAACCTAAATATGAGTGAGGAATGAAGTGAGATACCCTGTTTAATACCGGTTAGTACGTAAATAAATATGCTAGCGCCTCTATTTTTTTATTTAACTATTCAGTAGGTTTACTCTTGTTTTTATGGTTTAATGGTTGTGTTAAACACCAAAAGCTTTTATTTATTGGTACTTCAAACTGAAAATCCACACATGATTCATTTGTATCCACTCAAATCTCAGTAAAATGTGTTGTAGTAGACATTTCTAAAACTCCGATGGAATCCAGCTGGCCTATGATCCTTTTTAGACGATAGTATTTTGGTAAAAAGAATTACTTATGTTTAAGAAAGAACCGGAAATGATAAGGGCTAAAGTTGATTGTCAAAGACGTTCAGAGCAGTTTCCGCTCCGTCAGCTGTAGTGACAGTGAAAATGTCGAAGTATAGAAACACTTTTCCAGCTTCTATTCATATTTTGGTTTCTTAAAGTTTGAATTATGACAGGAGATGATAAGTAAGAAATTGAAGGTCCAGGTAATAACAATGTAACAATTTTTTTCAACAATCTGGTCAATTTGAATTTTTAGACTCTGATTATAATTAACATTCCTATTCTTAACCAATTTTGTATTATAACCTTTGCTTCAAGGAGTAAATATTGGGGAGCATGTTTACAACAAAACGTACAACAAATATGTAGTGTAATAAAGGGAAAAACGAACTCCCAGGAACAATGGGGGTGTTGTTCCTTAGGTTAAAACAATATTTAAAAAAACATGACATAGGTCTAAAATGCCTGGTTTTTGTGCCGTTCTTCATTATATGTGATATTTCACAAATTTATCCATCACTATTTAACCCCTAAAGCAATCGACTATAAACTTAGTAGGGCTTAGGCTATACACTAAATCGTGACAGTCAGGTTCAATCTTTGCACAAAGTATTAGATTTCTTAATTCTACCAATTCGGAAAAGTGGCCATACCGGTTGCTATTTCAAATATCTATAAAACTAGCGATTTTACAGGGGAGTTTGTATACAGCCTGAATATTAAATACTACAAAATATTACTTGAGCCAGATTTTTTAGACAAGTTTTTGCAAATTTCCATATGAACAAAATTTCCAAGCCTGAAGGTTTTTTGTTTCTCTTTGATAATTTTAAAGCAAAGATTTTTTGGAAATACTCAGATTAAAATTGTTTGAATAAAATATAGTTGTTAAAAACACTATAATTAACCAAATAAACGAATTTTAACAACATGCTAAATTTACTACAAAGCACAAGAAAAAATAAATCTATAAAAAAAAACTAATTGTGGTTTTGTAGCTGTTCATGGTAAAGTATTTTTATACGGTCTAATCCAAGAGCGTTATTTTTTATGGTAGCAAAGCCTACACATTTCGGCTCTGCCCAGGCAATAATAATAACATTAACAATAACGTTGCGACCCTCAGGGATCTGTTGGTCTTATATTTACCTCCGCTATAAAACGGTGTGTTTTTTACTATTGTGAGATCAATACATTCATTGAAATAATTATTCTTTATTTGAAACAATTATAATTTGAAATTTCAGCTGAAGCACTAAACTTATATTGTATTTAATTTCATTATTGTGGTAGAAGATTAATTCATTCAATGGAGCACTTTAATTCAAGTCCATATCATTTCAGAAAGGTGTATCCATAAATGTTTGAAAACAGGCCTAAAGATTCCATTCATTTACTGGACTTGTTTATTTTTGTGGATCACGCAGAATTTTCCTGTACAGCTCTTATTACTATTTTAGGAATGGTTAATAAATCATTGCTTATTGTTATAATCAAATATAAAAAATCCAAAAGATCTCCTAAAAAATGCCAGTAGCATAGAGAACAGCTGAAGTACCAACTATTTTTTTTTTTTTTATGAGGTTGGCGGCCTCTTTTAACCTTGCATTTGCCCGTCCACATAGACTAAGCGCCCGTGCGTGGATCGTTTACAGCAAAGCAATAGGGTCTATTCGCCACAGCGCCTAGTTATCCTTCGCCTAGACATTTATAATACAGGTAAAATACCCCCGCCGCAGCAAACCTGCAGACTAAGCGAATTTCCATATGTCTGATTGGATTTACACTAAAATGTCTACTTAAAAATTTAACATTTATTTCCTATTTAAATAGAATTATTTTAACAGGTACTTAGGTTTGCTGCATCAGGGAGGGTAAAACTTTTTTTTGTAAAATGTTAATAGTTAGTAAGAAATAAAAACATTTTCCAAATTTGATCAAAATATGTTCATAAACAAGCAAACTACAACAGTTTACTCATTCTCCATAAGAATAACATGGGAATTTAAAATTTACATTTTTTTGGAATTTCTCCGTAACCATTAGGCGCATAGTAACACTTCAATATACTAAATTATTTGTTTTTTTAAGCTCTACAAAATGGTTTGAAAGGATTTTGCAAAATTTTATTTTTTTTGGGTCAAAAATGGGAAAAACCTATTTTTACCCCATAAAACCCCCCGTAAACCCCCGTTCCCATAGTCCGATCATGCTGGTTCGCGAACTCGTTCGAGTTTATCCCGCCTTACACCTTCAAACCAAATTTTATCAAAATCGGACAAAAATTACTCAAGTTATCGTGCGGATGGACATATATATATATATATATATATATATATATATATATATATAGATATATAAAAATTTGAACGAATGGTGTTTTTGGCCTCTGGGGACATCAAAATGAAAAAGTAAATCGGTCCCGGGCCTAGGTCTTACCATGAGACCTACGGTAATAGCTACTTCCCTATAGGGAAATTCGCTAATAGGGTTTTATAAACAACAAAATTTTTACATTCATGAAATTTCACCTGTGAGTTACTAATAATATGAGAAATTAAGATCCGATGAGTCCCCAAAATTTTGGGCGTCCTAAGGCCCTTTTTGGAACCCTTTTTGTTCCGAAGGGCCCTTGTTCCTGTATAATTTTGTTTTTACGTTTAAGGTCGAGTGAGGTGTGGTTTTCGATGGTTTTAGTTATTTTAAATCGATTGGGAGTAGTTTTAAGTGTATTAAACCACATCATACAGGGTGTTTCGAAATATTATTACTTTTTACTATATTTAAAGATTAATTCATAAAGTAATAAAATTAGTTACCTCCATGCTCTATATAAAAGGGGATTATTGAAAATAATTGTAATTCTTTACAACGTAAGGGGAAAGGATCACAAGGAGTATGAGAAAATATTACATAATAAAAAAAATATTAAATAATCCGACATAGCAAACCTGCAGACCTAGCGAATTTCCGTTTTACTTACTTGATTTTCAATTAAATCTAAAATAGCATTGCGTTTAACGATTACCTAGGTTTGCTGCTACAAGGAGGCTAATAAAGTGTGTTTATAGTAAAATTTTAATAGCTAAGTATAAAACAAATAAATTTGACAAGTTTGATAAAAATATATCTATTAACAAACAAACAAAATCATTTTACACCATTCTACATAAGAATAACATGGGAATTTAAAATTTACAATTTTAGTATTTATATCCGTAACTAATAACCATACAAAAACACGTTAATATAATAAATTACTTGTTTTTAAACTATTTAAAATGTTCTAGAGAAAAAATGGGAAACTTTGTGTTTTGAAGGTAAAGTAAATAAGAAAACCCAATTTTTACCCCATAAACCTCGTTCCCATTGTTCAGGACAAAAATGCTTGTACCGACAATGCTGCTCTGATGTCTTAGTGCTGTCCTGGTCGTCATAACCACGAAAGATAACCGTACTTGTATTGATTGAAAATAAGTTTGAGGAACTTAAGATACAAGTTGCAAACGTCAGTATGTATGAAAGGTGTTTTTGCACCACATTGTTCGTGCTTTAAGATTGGTATTGTCTGTTCTGCAATATGCAAGGTTTTAGGTTTGTAAAGGGGAATCCTGCTTGAACACCAACTTGGACAACAACATTAAAGATGGACAAGTTGCTAAGAATAATATAATTGTTAATGAGTCGTCTGAGAATAATTATTGTGATTATGAAATCGTAAAGAGAGATACTACGAAAATTGTAGAAAAATAGCTTTAGTTTAAGTACTTCATTTTATTATGTAATGTAAGGTTTTATACAAATACAATTGTTTTAATTTTTAATAAATGTAAAAAAATTACTTAAGTAGCTACCCAAGAAAAATACATATCAATTTGAAATTGGTCTTAATAGATTTGCATAAAAAAAACGTTGAAAGATTATTCACACCACCTTATAAGTTGAAATTTTTGCTTAGTAACCTATGTAATTATGTTATAGTGCAAAACTTAATGCATCCCCTTTTAGCGAACATCCCATATAGGAGTAAGCTATTACCGAAGGTCTTATGGTAAAACATAGACCCGAAACCGATTTACGTTTATATGTCGATGCCCCCAGAAGCCTAAAGCACCATCCACTCAAAATATTATATATGTGTATATATATATGTATTAGCCAAAATAAACAGTACTGAAATACTTTTAATACTTTTAATGGTAATACTTTTATTTTATGTATAAATTTTAACAATACATATAAGTCAAAGGAAGCAAAATCGGCTAAACACGGGTAATAACATGTTCAATATGAGCCCCGTTCAGTTTGAGGCAACACTCGTACCGTTCTTGTAGGTTTTGCACCATTTTTATGAATAGGGGTTGTTTCATTCTCCTAATACACATGGTTATTTTTTCTTTGAGTTGAACGATGGTAGATGGTGGGTCCTCACGGAAGATGTTTTCTTTCAACATTCCCCACACGTAAGCATCCGGTGTTGTAAGATCGGGGGAGTGGGCTGGGTAAGGAAAGTTTGTTCTAAGGGAGATGAGACGGTTGCCAAAGGTTTGTCGGAGGAAAGCAATGTTGTCAACGGCAGTGTGACTGGTTGCGCCATCCTGCTGGAACCACTGTGAACCTAACGGCAGGTGACAACATCTCCTGAGGTCACTCACAAAACGATCAAGAATGGCCTATATCGATCCCTATTCACAGTAACAGTCTCTCCATTATTGCCTTCAAAAAAGTATGGTCCCACTATACCCCTCCCTGACACAGCGCACCAAATGGTTACACGTTTACTATGCTGTGGCCTCTCTACAACAATGTCAGGACGTTCAAATCCAAGGAAACGTGTTGTCTGCTTGTTTATGTAACCATTAAGGTGAACATGACATTCATCTGTAAACCATACATCACTCAGAAAATCAGGTTCTTCATAGCATATTGCTAACATTGAAGCACAGTACTGAACTCTGGCTAGTTTGTTTATACGATCCAATGGTTGTCCAGTTTGTATCCTGTAGGGAAAACCACCAATATTTTTGAACATTCTTCTCATTGACGTATTGCTAATATTCAGTTTAAGAGAAGCTCGCATTAGACTTCTTTTCGGTGACTGTAACACTTGCTGCAACACTCTTCCGTGGTTTTCATTTGTACAGACAGTAACTGGGCGACCTGAAAAGCCCTTTCGCTGTGTCAAAACACTACCAGTTCTTCGAAATTTTTCGACAACACTAAGAATCACAGCATTACTAGGCGGGTTTTTGTGGAAATGTTCCTGAAAACGTAAAGCAGTGTGTGACAAGCTTGGACCACCCGCACGTCCAATTCCGTATGAGCGAAAATAATGCTCTACGATAAAAGTTTTTTCTAAAGTTGTTAGCACCATGTTAACAAAAACTAACCTCAAATAAGAAAGAAGTAATGAACGCAAAGCCGTGGCAACAATCACCTATTGAATCAGCTGATCGAGAAGGCAACTACAGCTGATTCAGTTTCAGTACTGTTTATTTTGGCTAATACTGTATATATTATAATATATCTATGTTCGTGTCCGTAAACATGATAACTCGAGTAATTTTGGTTCAATTTTAACGAAACCGGCATAATCGGTCCATGGAACAGGGTTTAATGTGGTAAAAATTTGTAATCTTTGACCCTCAAAAGACAAAGTTTCCCTATTTTTCTCTAGAGCATTTTAAAGAGCTTAAAGAAAACAAATGATTTAGTATATTAACGTGTTTTTAAGTGTATTGGTTACGAATAAAATTAAAAAATTATAAATTTAAAATTCCATGTTATTCTTAAGGAGAATAGTGTAAAATGATTTTGTTTGTTTGTTTATTGATATGTCTTAATACAACTTGTCAAATTTATTTGTTTTATACTAGGCTATTAATATTTTACTATAAACACACTTTATTAGCCTCCTTGTAGCAGCAAACCTAAGTATTCATTAAACTCAATGCTATTTTAAATTTAATTGAAAATCGGGCAAATGAAAATTCGCTTAGGCTGCAGGTTTGCTGTGACGGGGGTATTTAATATTCTCTCTTGTGATCCTTCCCTCTTATATAGTAAAGAATTACAGTTATTTTCAATAATCCCCTTTTATCCTGCATGGAGGTAACTAATTTTATCACTTTATGAATAAATGTTTAAATATCGTAAAAAGTAATAATATTTCGAAACACCCTGTATGGAGTGGTTTAATACACTTAAAACTAGTCCCAATCGATTTAAAATACCTAAAACCATCGAAAAACACACCTCACTCGACCTTAAACGTAAAAACAAAATTATACAGGAACAAGGGCCCTTCGGAACAAAAAGGGTCCCAAAAAGGGCCTTAGGACGCCCAAAATTTTGGGGACTCATCGGATCTTAATTGCTCATATTATTAGTAACTCACAGGTGAAATTTCATGAATGTACAAATTTTGTTGTTTATATGGAGTGTTTTTGTATTATTTTACCTGTACTATTATCTATTCCACTCTGTACTTTTTACCTCTCCTGTGCTGTAGAAATTGAATCTGTACCAAAGTATCGATAATATTTGTAAACAACTGCCCGAGTAGCAGTTAGTTAACAAATACACAATCACACAACATAACCCAGCCATAACCTTTGTAAACCAATACTTCTGCAAGATTGCTTTGGCTTAAACAGGTTTACTACATCACGATTGGTTTAAACTTGAAATATCCACTCATATATCTCAATATATTACACCAAGGGTTGTATGAGCTATACAGGGTGGCTGGTCATCAGTTATACAATTTTGTTCGGTTTAAGTACAAAGTAAATGAAGTGTGATGATGCATATAAGAGGTTATAAATCTAAAAATTAGCTCCCAAACAGTTATTTTAAGTTATTAAAAAATAACCATGTTTTTAAACACAATACAGCAATTTTTCAATTACCTGTAAATGTATTTGATCAGTTAATGTAATTTTAGTATTCTACATTCAATTATAAATATTAATAATAGAAAATTATGGAAGATTAACATTAAAAACCTTTGTCTATTGCATTTTCTACACCCTGTATACAAGAAGGTAACAAAATACTGTATGTTGAAAACCACGCAATTTTATAACATTTCCAACCAAATGCTACACTATTAAGGCTTAGATCTGCTTATATTATTTTTAGTTGTTTGAATACTAGAAAACAGAGAGCTTTTTTTACCGCTTTTACTATTCGAACTGAAACAAAAATACAAGCTTTGTTGAATACATGCCTACTATTTATGTTAATACTGTTAAAAACACCATGTTTTGGAGTCGTATACCCTGTATTATAATCCTGACAGATGAATCAATTGTAAGCCAGCAGGACTAATATTTGTTTTGAGGCATTGAGGGGGCGGGGAGGATTGATAAACTTGACAAACATCTGTCAATCAAGAACAACATGTTTACAGCCTTGTAAACTGTCACAGTTTTGACGTATTGTAATGTACATCGGAATTTGCCAAATTCTTCATTTGTTGCTACTAAAAACTGAAATTCTTGTGTGTATTTATTGAAAATAGAGGTCGTCCAGTGGTCAAAAAGACCAACTATATGTAATGTACAGACTTCTCTATTTTCACCCCAACGCTATAAATAAAACACGTGATTGGAGTTTGTTTTGATTTTCTGTTTATATTTCGTTGTTATTTTGCCACCATCATCGCAACCCAAAAACCCATGATAATTTTTAAGTTGTCAAATTCATTTTTTATGCATATTTTAGAGCCGATTTTAATTTATAAAGGGATTCTGAACATCTACAGAAAAATATATTTTTAACAGTATGCGTGGAATTTTCCTGCGATGCACGCAAGCTAATAAAAAAGGTCTTTGAACATCATGCCTGCCTATTAATATATATATTGAAGTTTCATTTTCTATTTCTACTACTTGTGTTACGTAGCTAAAAAAATTAAGTTAAGGAATTATTTTTTGTTCGATAAAGCAATATTTCGTTTAACAGACAAAAAGTATTCGATTTGTACTATGATCCAAAATAAAACTGAAAGTTAATTAATCTAAGAATCAAAAATCTACTAAGTCATCAAAATAATGGTAAATTGTCCCGTGAATACCAACATCCAACATTAGTTGAATCCAAGTAGTTTAATCCAACATTAAATTCAAATATAGTTGCAGAAAACTTTTAAATTTTAGCAAATATTAACTCCATATCGTATCTTCGAATCTTTAGAATAGTTTAGAAGTTTAAAAGTTGTTATTCAACTCTATCACTAACTATAATAACTACTCAAAAAACTCCTGAATTATGTTTCCATTGACATCAAAGTTGATAAACAACATACATTGTAAAGAATATTTAAGTACACAAATTATATCGCATACATCTGCAGGCTACACAAGCTTGTTTATAATGTAAACAAATATTTAATTAATTTAATTCTTCGCCTCACTGCGAGTAGAAAATTGCATAATCTAGTGATCAGTGAAAAATGACGTTGCTAAAACAAGTTGTCTTATTATACTGGTAGCATGGAAAGAGAAATTACCGAACTGTTAAATCATATCTCGTTTGTTTGTAGAAACAAACTAATAATTGATACTACTAATTAGAGGAAGCAACAATGTAACTCATTTGATACCAACATAATATTCCAAATTTCATTGTTACACACTTTGAATACATTCAGAACCAATCACGCCCGAAGCCCTGTTATATTCCTAATTGGGTAGACTTCCATATCTGTTGGCACAACCGAATGAAAATATCAATCGATCTATCGATTATTCGATATACCGTTTGGTTAGTTAGGTAAGGTTAACCTAACCTAACTAACCAAACGATGTATCGAATGAAACCATCGAATAATCGATATTTCCATTCGGTTGTTTGTCCCAACAGATACGGAAGCCTATCGTCGTAATGATATCCTACCTTGTTGATATGTACAATTGGTATCGGTTATTCAATGCACAAAACTGATATGCCAATCGTTTTTCTATGAATTAAGTCCTGGTTTATTTTTAAAACATTTGAACTCTCTAACTCATAAACCAATCCTCACAAATACTATTTTTGTAGATTTTGCTTACAAGTCAGTTTAAATAGGTACTCATTAATATTACATTAGTTTACACATTGCACAATCAATATACGGTAAATATGTTATTACAAACCCACACTGATTGTTTTTCTTACAGTATTTTAACATTATATGAAGGCTGCTATTCTAAAGCAGAATTCTCCGATTATTCAACTTTTTCAGTGCTATGTGGCTGTAATCAGATTCTGAAACCAATATAAAAGTAAAAGCCATGAAGATATTACCTTTTAATATGTACTAAATACGTTTAATTAAAACGTGGAAATAACGTTCTTGCTTATTCAAAATCTAAAGTTTAATCTCTACAGTTAAATATCTTCTCCGTTGCGAAATATGTTTAATATAAATCCGTTTTCAGAATGAGTAGCTAAGAAACTCATTCAGAACCTCTTCAACTGCGAGTTAATTTATACTCTAAAAGCTCACTACTTCAATCCCCCAAAATACTTGAGAAATATCAAATTGAGTTGTATATTTTATTTTATTATCTTTGCCTTTTCATGCTGGAGATTCCCCATTAGGAATAGCAATACTACTAAATTATTTGATCGATTTAAAACATTGAAACTTTGATCTATTAATCCATGGCGTAATCTCCAAATGGATGATAATTTTGAGAAAAATGGATTTTATGTCCCAACCCCTTATGATAGGACGATAGGACCCTAGGTATGAAGTTTTTTGTCCTATACCTAGGTCTAGAGGGTCTCGGTGTCATTACCCAAATAAAATCAATTGGTGATTGGGGGGAATTGAACCCGGGACCTCATTTCAAAATAAGTAAATAAGTAAAAGTAATTAACCGTATATGAACCATAAGAGCTTATAAATTTCAATTAACTATTTATCATTTAAAGTTATATTCTACAACAACAACAAAATAATAAAAGTTATGTCACATGAAAAACTTTAGAGAATACAAAGCTATGAACTATTCTTATAACTTTAACCCAAAGCGTGTAATATGGCCTTAGCATTTTCACAATACCCAGAATAGAGCTTAAATATTAAGTTACTGAAATTAGGTCAAATGCAATAGACATGTAGAACATATCTACTGGTATGGTAAACTAAGTGCTCAGTTGTAAAAGAAGTTATTACTTGAAACGGAATTGCTTAACACCTCTGTACTTAGGTTTCTAGGTTAATGGTCCTGTATGAACCCCACACTTGTCTATTGCAGACTATTGCATTTCCTTCTTTTGTTTGGAAAGTAAAATGTTATAAGACTTAAGTTTCTTATACAGGGTGTCCAGGAACTCTCTACCAATATTTTAGGACATTATTCCTGATGAAGAAGCATATCTAAAAATCATATTTGAATTGTCCAAAAGTCCTCAGTTACTCTCACAGCCGCCATTTAGTTTATTTCACTTATTATTATTGTTGTTGTTATTATTTCGTTAGAGATACGAAATTGAAACCTTTCAAAAACAGTTATGATAACTAGGCAAAGCTACAAAAAATTATGAACATTTTCCAAATTCACAAAACAAAATGGCAGCCATTTAAAACTTTTTTAAAATCAACTGTTTTTGAGTTATTTAAGAAGCAAAATTGTAAATAGCCACCAGTTTGTTTATGAACTAAAAAAATTCATAAACCTTTTGTAGTTTTGCCTAGTTGTCATAAATGTTCGTGCAAATTTTCAATTTCGTATCTTTCACTACTTTTTAGAAGAAAAAAACAGTAAGTGGAAAAAACAAAATTGTGGCTGTGTGAGTAACTAAGGATTTCCGGAAAATTTAAAAATGGTATTTAGATATGTTTCTCACTGGCTTTGAATCTATGGCCCGTTGTGTAGTGTTTATTTAAAAAAGCTTTGACAAAGATTTAATTATAAAATGCCAAAATACAAACATACGATTCAAACAGCAATATTTGGTCAAATGTTTACAAAAACAAAATTAATGTCTAAAATTAATTCCCATGTGGTTATTATGAGCTTATCATAATAGTTTTCATCATTAAATACATACAGAGGAAAATAGAATTCCCATATTGAAGTGAATTCAGTAGCAGATTGGAAATGGATAAATCAGAAAATGCCAATATCAGAAAATAATCGGTTGACCAGTTTGTAGAGAGGACCTCAGTGGTCGAGGTGAGGATTATTTTTACCTGTGCAAATACATTTTCATCGTTTTATTTACATATAAAATACATAAAATTATTTTTAAAAACTGTATAATATTAATAAGGGGGGGTGACCTTATGTTATGACAGAATGTAACTATTTTAATTCGGTTATTTCTAATTGAGGCGACCATCAAAAGCATTATGCAATAAATATTTTCAACCTTTTCCGCTTTGTGGAAAGGGTCATTAGAGTTTTTTATCCTTAAAATAATAGTGATTATAGAGTGAAATAAATTCTGTAATTTAAAAGTTCGCCCCAATAATCCAATATTAATTATAATGGTTTTTACCTGACCAACTATAAATATTCATCCAGTATACAAATATTGGAAACTTCAAAATCAAATATTCAGTTTGCAAGACTTTCTTTCAAAATATTTTGCTTCGAGTGAAAAGCTAAAGAGAAAACTAGTTTAGAAGCAGTAACAAGTTAAATTTAAAATAGTGAAACAGAAAACACTTTCGCAAAGTCTCAAACTAGGTCCGAAGAGTTTAAACTCCATCTGCATTCAGGGGAGGAATGTAATCTTTTCCGTTCCTAAACAAGACGTTTCCTGAATACTGATTGTGTATTTCCTAACTACATTGCCGATAGATAGCTTAAGCCTATTATATGAGGTGTGAATTAAATATGGTTTTACTTTTCCATAGCAGGTTTAATTGGTAACACACAGTGTGTTTATGAAATAGCATTACAACTTTGTCATACTCATATCTTCTTTCCATTTAACATAAATCAAAAACACCACATGAAAGAGTGGCTAAGTATTTCTTACCTAGGGTCGAAATTGAGGTTTTGCCGGCTCGAGATGCTATGGGTTTTAAGTTCGAGACGAAGTCGAGAATGATGTGAGGAATCTGCTAAAATAATAATAAATAATTGCTAGGCAGCAGTGACAGTAAAACAATTCTATTGCAATGCTATGATACCGATTGTGTATTTAATATTTATTAATGTTTTCAGAAAATAAGCGGGCAGCTGATTTTCGGCCCTAGGGATTTAAAAACCTGCTAGGTCCCCCGACAAATGCCATGGAAAGCAAAACGTAGCTTTCAGCCTCCAATTAACGTTTGTAAAACAGCTAAAAACATCACAGTGAGGTGAATAAGTTTTAATCAGTAGCAGTTATCAGGTGATTGTTTATATTGTTGTTGCTTGTTTAACTATACCAAATATTTTTAGTAAAGTATTTGTATTCGTTAATGTGTCTCATGAATTGATTATTGTATGTAAAAACGAAATATCAAAACCATTTAACATGTGTTTTTATTTTATTTTTTACTTTATAGGAGTAGACAATAGTGTGTGTTAATGCATACTACGTTATACTATAAATTTACCCAAGCTGATTAAATGTCAATCAGCTGTTTTTATTTCAATCTTGAACCTTACCATAGGCTGCTTAACAACCTGATCAGCTGCCCTTTTCTGCTCGAGAGGATCAACTTGCACGTCCCCAGAAGTACCAGGCATCAACGCTTGTTTGAGCTAGACCATGCGTCGACCAGCTATCTACGCTTCTGCCCCATACCACGTCTGATGCGCTCCGGGAACGAGATCTGTTCGTTGGTCGACCTTTTCGCTTCCAGTTTGGAGGCTGTTAGGCGAGTGGCAGCAGAGGAACGTGACGCTCTATAACATTTCACTGTTGGTGTTGTTTTTTATCTTGTTGTATCTCAAATCATTATTATTGTTGTTCATTTAATGCGTTATTATTGTTATTCATTTCATTATTTATTATTGTTACTAGTTAATTTCTACTTCTGTTATTCTTTTCATTGTTTATCGTTGTTAATGCCTAGCACAAAACACAAACATTCACTGTTGTAGCTTTCAATCTTATCTTTGTAAATTGGTGTATTGCCGTTGGTAAATAAATAAATAAATAAATAAATAGGCAAGAAATCCCTTATCTAATAATGTATGACAACTTATAAAGCTTCCATTTCTTTCATTCAAATGTTGCTCTTTTTTATGCCATAGTGTTTTGTTTAATTTATGTTACTGACAAATTGGTTGTCTAGAGTTCTGAAATAAAAATATTATTTGTTACTTTAGCCGTTTACAAACTATTACACAGCACAATTTTAAAGTTTTGCTGAATCATAGACAATTAATAACCGGCAGCTTCATAAGATTATACTTCCTGTACAAATTAGTATATAAAAACATATTTGCTCTCCAGTTAGCAATGTTGGACTAAAGAAGTGTGGCCAACTGTATGATTCAGTATTGCCACTACAATAGATTCCAATACGATTATTGTATCCAATATCTCTATCTGGCTGGGGCAAAATGTATTATAATATAGGTTTGGTGCAGAATTTGGTATTGTTATACCTAATGATATTCAATAAAATATTGTTTTATTATTTCGCTAAATATTCTTATCTTTATTTCGTAAAAATATATTAAACCAAAGCACAATATACCATATCACATAACCCATGCGAAATTATTTTGACAAAGTAAAAATGATAATTTTTTGGTAATCTACAACTTCAAATAATTTTTTTACATATTTTATTATAACTACCGTCTGACATTTTTTTACCATAGCAAGAATCACGATAGGTATATTTTAAAACAATTTAATACTGTAATAATCAAAAAATACTATAAACGAAAACTTTAAAAGCTATTTTGTAAAACTAGAACACATTTAAGAACCAATAACTAAAATCTTCTCTAGTTTATGAAAATTCAGTTGGACCAGTAAAATGAAAGATGATATCAGGGTAAATGACAAGCCACTAACTTTGTTTATCAAAAGTTGAAGACTTGAAACTGCTTAACGAACAATGTAAACGAGCTCTTTTGTGAAGGTTTTGATCCTCACAAATAAAATAATATCAATTTATGAAGTTTTCAAATTCATTTCATCCATCTATTCTAACAATATATTATTAAATATCGCAATGAAGTATATTTTTAAGGGTCGAAAAAAATTACATTTATGAAAGTATCTCATGTTACTTTTTAAAAAACGTTTGACTGTTATAAAACCATAATACTTCCATAACACTGTAGTCAATGGTGCATAAATATTTTAAATACTTAAGTACTAAATATGAAATTGTGTGTAATTTGTGTTAATATTTTGGTGGTTTACAAACTTTTTGCGCATTTTGTTTTCTGATGACCGACTATGAAATGAACAAATTTACTTTTCCGTTGCTACAAATATGCCACCATCTATCTTAAGATATTTAGATCAGGGAGTGAGTTGGTCTAGTGGTTAAAGCGCGGGACTCCGGTTCCTGTGGTCCCGGGTTCAAATTCTGCCAAATCCCCAATGGATTTTATCTAAGTAACCCCTAGGTGTAGCCTGAAGTAATGTGAAAAACAATTCCGGGCTCGTACCTAGCGTCCTAGGAAAAGAAATCTTATGATCTTTAAGATGTTAATCGAAAACAATTAAGTTAATTGACCCCTCAAATTGTGGTTCTACAGCCTTC
Organism: Macrosteles quadrilineatus; assembly: GCF_028750875.1. Lineage (NCBI taxonomy): Eukaryota > Metazoa > Arthropoda > Insecta > Hemiptera > Cicadellidae > Macrosteles > Macrosteles quadrilineatus. Next base: position 9,951,193 of record NW_026542601.1, on the reverse strand, counting down.
AGGACCTGGGAATTTACTAATGAGGTTAAAAAAGCACCATAATGTGTTCATAATGTGTAAATATCTAGATAGATTTACAACAATAAACGCATTTTTAAACACTATTTCGAAATATTATTTCGAAATGTTTCTTCTTAGGATTTTGACCGTACAGAACAGTCTGGTACATAAACTAACAACTTGGTTCATTATAACCTAAACTTTACCTACATAATCCAACTTAACTTTAAAACACTTAATACAGCTTATAGTTTGCATAAAGCCCACCCGACCACCCTAACATACCTAAGTAAGAACTACATGTTAGTTCCCCAGTCCTTTTATATCCCCATAATGGGGCGAAACCCCTAAAAAATATGTTATTGACTAGATAATCATTTAAAAGGTTTCTATAATCAATGGCGCTGCTTCTTTTTATCATCTCCGTATCTCTCTACACTTTACCTGTACTTAAGCAGGACTGTTATAGTGAAGTGATGTCAATAGTCCGACTGCCAACATACCTTCAAAATGTCGTATATTTAAACAGTGATATCACCTAGTAATATTTACCTGTGGTAAAAATAATGGTAAACTATATTTCACAAAATAAAACTACCAAATAAATGAGGACCTTTTGTTTCCTGACATTAAAAAAATCTGATTGGGAGTTAATTTCTTCTCTGAGCTCAAAATCAAAAATATTTCTAATCTATAATAACTACTGCTATACACATAATTCGGTTTTGCTAAATTCTATTTGTTATTGTACTGAGCTATACATGTATTTATTTTAAAACAAAATGCGTTTAATTGGTTAAATATTGAATTTAAATTATGCGAATTTCTAAAAATTAATAGCCGTGCCATCAAACATAATTATTACCACTACAGATTGGTGCTAGTGTCTGTAAACCATAGCCTCATCTTCGCAACATATGACCTCATCCGTTAGATGCATGACGTCATAAGTATGACGAGTGTTCTGTCACTTCCGGTTTAACGGCAAAGGGTAAGTTTTCAACCCGTAGAATTGTCCCCGGGGGTTGGGACTTCCGCTATACGTAAAAAAATTATAAGTGTGAAAATAATATAACAACCAACAATTTCTTAAAATAAATTTGGTCAAACTAATGAGTTTCAAATTCACCTATATAAAAGCAGCTCACAAAGCCTTAGGCTCAATAATTGTTTTGTACAATTCACCAGTAAACAGATGACTGGCAACACTGTTTCCGTGTAATAATAGAAACTAGTGTCCCTGATGCTCGAATTCGAGCAATTGCTAAGTATTAGAAGCGTTATTTTAAAAGGATTAACGGTCATAATTTCTGATGACTTTAGAAGATTCGACCAAAAGATTATGGAAATACTCAAGATGTACATAACAGTATTATATCAATTTATCCAGGCTCTCTCGCTTTTTTCCATTGTAATATTTACACTAACCCAAATTCAAATAGTAATATTCCATTTCAACCAAGTCAGTAAATGTTTGTAGCAAACTGTATTAGCAAACTTATTGAATGTTTAGAATTAACATATGTTCTTCTTCTCACTTTTAACTTCTGACAACAGCTGGAGTTTCATAACAATTTTTGTTTCCCATGTTAATCTTATGGAGAAATACGAAACTTTAAAGGGTCCCAGGGCCTCACTCTCTAATTATTTCCCTAAAAAGAAAGTTTCCTGCACAACTTCACGTTACGCTCTTTCCGATGACACCAAAAACATGTCAATCGGTTCAGTAGTTTCGGAGGAGTAATTGTCACAAAAAACATGCTTGCGTATTAAATAAGTAAAATAGATGAAAACCTATTATTAATTGTCAATCAAGTTAATGAACGAACGAGCTTTAGGAGCTCACGATAGTCTTAACCTAATTTTGCAAATATTAGTTGTGCACGCATTTGGATTGCAAAGAAAGCCTTTATCTAAATAACTTTGTAACTTAACACTCATAAGTTTCTTCCGCTCTAAAACCTTAACCACATAATTTTCAAACTTGAACGACAAATCTCAGGCTAAGCGGTGTGTGCTATATTCTTGATAAATTATTTTTGTCATCTCGTTGCCTTTTATAAATCTAAATTTTAGCTCAATTCCATGTCTTAACCTGTTTTCCAACTATAATAAGGTATTAGAAAGTAATTCTAAATTCTTTTCTATCTATAGTCTTCAAAGTATGAAACAGGTAAATACAAAATATTTCATATAATACATTCGTGCTTAATGTACATTTTAGGAAGTTGTTTTGTCTTTAAGGGATGAGGTAATAAGAATATCCATAATACGGGAATAAAAAATATTGACAGAACTTAACTAATAGTTTATGCAACGATTTTGTAAAGATAGTGCTAACGACACGAGTAGAAAATTTAAGGTACGAGCCTTGGCGAGTGCCTTAAAAACATCTACGAGTGTCGTTCACTATTTACGCGAGTTGCGTACACTACTTTACCTACGACAGTGATTTAATTACTAAAAATCACTACTCATAACTTCTAAGAGTGGTTATGTTTTCGTATTGGCAAGTTATGTTTCGTTGACAGTGATGCAACGAAACATTGTACCAAACACTAATTGCACCACTCAACAATTAAACTGGTAAACAGCTGATTAGTTGAAGTTCGAATAATTACAAATTTTACTTCTATCTCAATCCTTGAACCTCATTGGTCCGTTACCCGTGTTGTTATGAGTAAAACTATGCTGTTATGAAAGTAAACAATGCTGTTATGAGAAACTTTTCAATTCTAAGAACTGTACTGAAACGGCTACTTAAAAAAAAACTGTCGTAGGTAAAACTATTACCGGCTGTACTATACTGTTAGTGATAGGAGATTTCCCGCACAAAATATCCCTTTGTCCAAGAACCTGTCTTAATCATTTTTTTTATGTATTGACTTACAGCTAAATACATTAGCCTACCAATCGCCGAGTAGAGGCATCGTCACACGTATAAAACCATTCGTGATTGACGGGATTTGAACAAAAGACTTTAGGATCGAAGTCACTTGTTCAACCTACGAATGAGTCTCACGCTTATTTTTCCGAAAAACAAAAAATATACTCGTAGGCCCTAAGCTATATTTGCATCATAGTCGTGTTTACCAATATAAACTATGTATAGACCTATATTACTGTTTACTGTTGGCAAAAAAGGTTGATATTTAGTCCCTATAACTCTGTCAGAGGTTATGCAATGTAAATATTTTTCCAAGAGGGTCGTCGAAGCTAAAGTTTGTTTAAGACAGATGCTCGGCTTAGAGACCGACGAATCTCGGGATTTACGTCACAAATCTTAAAGAGGAACGGTGCCTTCTAAAATCCTTACTAACATAAGTGAAATGTTGATGAATTAAATGCAATAGATAGTATATTTCATCACTAGGGCCTACAGTGACTCTTTTTGACCCGAGGTCAAGTTTTACGGTCGAGGCAAAGCCGAGGTCGGAAAAGGGGCAGGGTAAAAAGTCACTTTTTGCCCGTATGGTTAACTACATTTTGCGTCTTATTGTATAATTAATTACTAAAAACAAAGCTAGAAAACGAAATAATTTTTATGTAAGGATAACCTCTTAAAAACGACTTCCAGATTGTTTTCAATTCTGCTAACGCAAATAAGCAGCTGATAATAAAGGGATTTAATAATTTCGTCTATGTCATCGGTGTGTCGAGCAATCAACAACAATAGACTAAGACGTGCTAAACCCTTACCCAATAAATAAATCGATAAAAAAATTCGATCGATACGATTGCCACAATCGAAATTTACAGCTGATTTTTAATCCTTAGATAGTAAAAATGCTACTTTAGACCCGCACCGCATGCTTTAAAAACGGCTGTTTTTGCTGCAGTATGACGAAAAAATAATTATATATTCGTGAGATACGATCCTTTTAACATTTTGCTTTAGGTTACTTTGAAATAGCTTAATTGAATAATTGTATATGCTTGGTCGTCGATACACTTAACCGATTTTCACAACTATCTGTAATCGTCCGATTATTTTTTTTTAATTCCTGATAAACAAGAACAATAAACTATACAACCGATTTTATATTTACTTCAACTCATTTAAATATTAGTTATCAAAAACACCACGTCTCGTGTGCAGCTTTGCCCAATGGGTTAGGGATATTCTAATTGGGACAAAACTCTTTTTATATTTTATTTACATTTATTTAACTAATTTAAACAGTTAACTGCAACGGTAAATTACTTATCTGTCTGAAAGTAGCAATAAACCTGACAAACAAGTTGAAATTCGCTTGTCTGAGGTGTGAAAATGCGTGACCTGGAAGCGGAAAAAGATCTTTTCTTTTAAAGTAACTGAAATATATTACCTCGATCTGAAATGTAAATTATTTTCAGTCTACAGGAATTGAATGTAGCAACAATCAATAACTCTTAAATATCCCGATTTATTTATTTACCATTACCAAAGTAAACGACATTTTACTGTATCCTACAGATTTTAACTCTTTGTACACTTAAAAATTGTTTTAAAGATGTACATTTACTGGTTGTGTTGATAGTGAAATTATTTACCAAATTTGAAAAATTGGGCGAATTTTATTCTTATTAAATTCTGTATAAATTTATTACTACGAATGTTTAACGAAGAAAATTATAAATTAAATGTACGAAAGGACTACAGTTTTTTCTAGACAACTTAGCTGTACAATTATACAGAATGATTTTTAAGCATTTCTACTAAAGTGGGAAATTGTATGGATAAGTATATAAGTATATAGATTGTAAACAAATTAGCAATACTTGAAATATCTAAAAGTGTCCATACCAAGCAATTACCTATTCAGAAAAATTAAAAACAATTTCGCAGATATAAGAATCGATGGGTTTTTAATTAAATCCATCAATGTCATTTCGGCTTATCATTCATGTGATGGTGGGGGGAGAGGGATATGACACAAAATTAACGAAGTTCACATTACGTACCAAAAAAATACAACTTCAAATATAATTGTATAAAAAAGTTTAATGAAATGAATTAAATAAATCATACCAGTATATTTTACATAAATGTACAAACTAATAGTACAAAAAATTATAATTTTAATATGTATTTTTATAACACTAAAACCAAAAATAAAATTACTACTGCACTGTTGTAAAGGCATGACAACTATTTTCGCTATAAGAAATAAAATTACGTCCGTTGTACTGGAATTACAAAATCTTAAATGGCCCAAAAGCAATGTTTCAACTGTATATTATATCATTGATCAGAATTATATCATCGAAGGTGCAGACCTTAGTATAATTTTATTAGTTCTTTGTGGATCTAATCGCAATAGTTGCTCCGTATTTGAACAATGTTTTATAGTTCACATGTATTATGTTTTGTAAAATGTAATGGTGCATATATTTTGTATAACACTACATATAAAAATAATTATTTAATATCTGAGTAACTTTAGCTAACCTGGACGTTATAGGTAGCACAGGCACGGCAATGCCTAGGCCCGAAACGGATTTACTTTTCCATTTTGATGTCACCAGAGGCCAAAAAACACAATTTGTTCACATTCTTATACAAATATGGATATATTTGTGTGTGTCTGTGACGTGATAACTCAAGTAATTTTGTACTTAATTTTGTAACTTTGTAGTTACCTTTTAAGTAATAAAGAACATCTTATTAGTTCAGTTATATTTATTTTTAAAACACAACAAATTTATGTTGCAGACAAATTATGTTGTAAATATAATTAAGTGACACAAGAACCATAGTTTGGAGGAGACGTATGTGTTCCAACCGGTAAAAACGCATCTGTAGAGTATTTTGCCTTGTGGCATGTACATTAAGTTATATATGTAGTTAAGTCATTTAAGTTCGTTTAAAACGAATTTACATAAAACAATACCACCACCGCAGCAAACCTGCTGACTAAGCAAATTTCTATCCGCCTTAATTTAGTTTCAGTTAAATTTATTTAAATAACATTAGGTTCAACAGATACCTAGGGTTGCTGCTACAGGGAGACTAATAAAATGTGTTTTTTAGTAAAATTTTAATAGCTTAGTATAATATAAACAAATTGGCCAAGTTTGATCAAAATATATCCATAAAAAAGCAAACAACAACATTTTACAATGTTCTCCATGAGTGTTTTTCCTTCATTATTGTACTAAGCTGGGTAAAATCTAAGTACAGTAATGAGAAAACTTTCAATCTCTTCATCTTGTTAGCGCTGAATCCTAACTTGTTTTAAATCTGTTTTGTGCTTTAATACTTGTACTAATTAATCTTCCAACAGATTTACATTTTACAAAATAAAATAAAATTGTAAATAATAAAAAATTTAACTAGCCACAAATATCATCATGTTTAGAAACTAAATTTATTCATAACAATTAAATTAAATTTTTGTCTATTGAATATTTTGGACGGATGCAGTTTTTAAACTCAGCTAACATTGAAATATTAATTTTGTCTGTTATCGAATTGTTATATTACCTTCGATATTGATCAATAGTAACTTTGATACTTATTTCATCTTGAAACAGCAACATTTCATAAAGCAATTCAACTTAAGTATAATAACTTAATCTAATTCATTGACATGACTACTTACAGCATACATTTTAAACTAATATCATTATTACTTGAATTCGCTAAAACAGGTACTATGAACACACAAAATTCTATCAAAACACAAAATCTAAAGTAATTATTTTTCATCTTTACATTTTAAATAACCATACAATATTTTACTTGAATCCACTAAAACATCACCAGCTGTAATGATAACCCCATTATCATATGGATGTAAACAAAATATTGTATCATGAACATCTGTTTTGATGTAAATAAATGTAAGCTTGAAAAAGTTTAGATGATTGACAACAGAATTCAGCACAAACTCTGAAATTTTAAAAGCCTATAGGACGAAGGGCTTTCGTGGTATATCATCCAAAACCAGCAAAAGGCACATCTAGACGAAAAGAGCTTTAAATTGAAACCCGATATGCCTATAAAAATAAATTTATAAATTTATTGCTGGACACAAAAATCAAAATTTTTTAAATAATATACATAATTACTTTCTCATTTTAAAATTTGTGAGTTTACTCAATGTTATGTCAATTTAACATTTAATCCAGTTTTTGTTACTTTCCAAACTTAAAAACAAAATTTTAGTAACAAATTTTTCTTGTATGCAGCTAGGTGATCAAGTACGGTGAAAAAGCAAAGTTTGGTTCGGTCAATATACCTGAAAAAACATCCAAACAGATCGAAACACTCATATTTGTTTCCCTCTGTTTCTCTGAGCTTGTTTACCTTCAGATAAAACAAACCCAGATGCAAAAGATCCAACAGTAGACTCTATGTGAACTTGTGCCCTTTTTTGAAACACAAAATATCATAATGTTGTTTATTTAATACTAAGCTATCAACACTGCAATAAATAAACACACCTCAATATGTTCCCTGTAGCAGCAAACCTAAGTACTCACCTAAATAATGTTATTTTAATAGATAATAAATCTGACAATTTTTAGGGAATATTTTACAGTAGTAGAAATCCAGCCGGGTAAATGGAAATTTGCTTAGTCTGCAGGTCTGCTGTGGCAAGGGTATTTAAAAATTAGCTGAAAACCATGTACTTAATGGATAAAATAAATGTGTAGTATAATAGTGTAAGGTGGAGGAGGAGCTGTGAAACGACAAAATAACCCTGTTACGATGCAGCACACGCCGCTTAGTCTGAGATTTGTTGTTCAAGTTTCAAAATTATGCGGTAAAGGATTTAGAGCGGAAGAGACTTATGATTCCCTGGGATTTGGATAATTTTAGGGAAACAACTCAATATTCTTACCTTCTAAAAAACACGGTTGTAAAACGGACGTTTGAGACTTTTGTGTATCCTTAATGACCATGCCAACCATATTAGTTTTTTTTTTTGTTTTTTTTTATCTACGAAGTCATGAAACTTCTAAGAGTCAAGATGAAATGTACGATTTTGGAGTCAAAAGCGTAAAAGCAACTCCAAATACCGTGGATTGGATTGGTTGAAATTAATCGGACGTTTAATACAGATTCAAATGTTAATGGAACTTAAGATTTGTTGTATCAGGATGTCCACACGAAGGTATAAAAGTGACTTAAAAAAGATACAAATTGCAAAAACGGTATACGGCTAATTTGCTTTTAACTCTTGCAGGTAGGAAACAAATAGATTTAAATATACAATGCCATAGAGTATTATAACATTTTTTAGTTGGCCTTTATTAAGATAACGGCCAAAACATTATTCGTCCTATAAAAAATACAGCAATCTTTTACAATACCATTTGTGATATTGAATTATAATAATATTACTATTTTGGTGGTATCAACTTTTACTAAGAAATGCGTTCATGATTTCAGTTGAATAAAGAGTTATCACGATTCCATAAATATAAGTATTTTAGATTAAATGTCACACAAAAAATAGAAGATACTACGCAAAATGTCACCTACCAAAAAAATGTCTGAATTTATTACGTAGCATTTTAGAATCCGTAATGATAAAACATACAAAATGGAATATTCCTTATGTCCAAACATTTTCAATCCGTGACGGATTGCAACATCCGAAAACGTTAATCTGGTGAAGCGTCAAAAATGCGTCGCAGTGCGGGACTTTGTCCTTGGAGCCAAAGCTGAATAGATTATGAAACCAATCAACTACTATTTAGATTACAGGATATCATCTAGTTTGTTTACTCCTATTTCAGTGTATAAATGACGCTGAAGAAAATTATATAACTCAACGTTAAGTTAGGTTTTAAATTTCTCGTTTCTTTTCGAGGACTGAACAAAAATTCAAGAAACCTAAATATAAATAAATAATTTTGAACATTTGCATGAATTTAGCCAAATAAAACCTTTTAGCTGTGTATTATTTGTCAATGACAGTAAGATCAACAATCAAATTAAGATAAATTTTCCCCAGTTATTGAATTGAGAATTAAAGTGATTTGTTACGCAAGTAAGAAATATGGGGCTTATATCTTTTAATTAGGTGTAAAGTATCCATTTATAAATTTAAGTAATGTGGGTGCGTTGTATTTAATGTTTTTGGGAGATACTTTGAAGGTTTGTGGAGTAATTAAAGCTTCATGTATATAATCCTGTATCGTATATCAGTGCAAGACGGCAAGTTGTGCTTAATCCGACATATTATACTAAAGGCAATACCTTATGTATTTAATTACTAAATTTAACACTAAAGTACAATTGTTGTTAAGCAAATAAGGTTGGCCATTTCAAATTCAAACTATTCTGGAATTGATTTTAGTAAAAACAAAAATGAAATGTTATCTCATTTACTTGTTATTAATTTACTAACTACAGTATACGTAGACCTAACTATTGCTTCATTTTATTAGATCATTTTGTGATTTCTACATACAATTATCAGTCATCAAATATTTATCGAATAATAATTGAGAAAACTTTACAAAACAACAAAATGCATTTTAAAGTTGTAGTTGATATTGTCCCGGAAAACAAAAATCAGGCTGTACAAAACAATAATTTGCCCAGTTCTCCTATATGGATCAGAAACATGGAAATTAAATAAAAGAGATGAAAAGAAACTAATAGTATTCGAAAATAAAATTTTAAGGAAGATTTTTGGACCAATATTCGAGCTAGGAGAATGGAGAATAAGACACAATAGGGAATTAAGGCAACTGTATAATAGCACAGATGTAATTGGAGAAATCAAGTGCTGAAGAATCAGATGGGCTGGTCATATATTAAGAAGAGATGAAGATTGTAGACTGGGAAGAGTTTTAAAGGGAAACACTACAGGAAGACGACCCCGGGGAAGACCTAAGCAGAGGTGGTGGAAGCAAGTGCAAGAAGATTTGGAGAGAATTGGGGCAACGGAGGATGATGCGAAAGACCGGTTAACTTGGCGAAGATTTGTTGGTGCGGCCAAATATCACCTCCGATATAAATGGCCCTGGGAGTAAGTAAGTAAGTAAGTAAGTTGATATTGCGATACAGTTCTGGTAAATAGTTTACGTGCAGTGCAACTGAACTTTGGAAATTTCCCAACAAGGTTTACAAAACAACAAAATCATTTTAAAGTTGTAGTTGATATTGCGAAACAGATCTGGTAAATAGTTTACGTGCAGTGCAACTGAATGTTGGAAATTTCCCAACAAGGTTTACAAAACAAAAAAATGCAGTTTGAAGTTGTAGTTGATATTGCGAGGCAGATCTGGTAAATAGTTTACGTGCAGTGCAACTGAATGTTGGAAATTTCTCAACAAGGCTCACCAAACAACGAAATGCAGTTTTATGTTGTATCTACGAGAAAGATCTGGTAAAAAGTTTGCGTGCAGTGTAACTGAACGTTGGAAGCTTCCCAACAAGGTTTGTAAAACAACAAAATGCAGTTTAAAATTGTAGTTGATATTGCGAGAGAGATCTGGAAAAAATTTTACGTGCAGTTCAACTGATCGTTGGAAATATCCTAACAACAAAACAACAAAATGCAGTTTAAAGTTGTAGTTGATATTTTGAGACAGATCTGGTAAATAGTTTACGTGCAATGCAACTGAATGTTAGAAAGTTCCTACTAAAGTTTACAAAACCTCTTCAGTTTCGTACTTTATCACTGCTATAGTTTGCCATTCTTTTAACACTTTTAAACTTATTCTTCTTACTTTATATTTCTGCAAAAGTTATATAAATAGCGCCATTTATAAATTAATGTTGTATTGAAAACTCTCAATATATCATTATGCCACAAGTAACTCAGTACCTAAAATGTGAGGTGTTTGGAATTGACAGTGTTCCCAGTCAGCTGTTTCTAGGAAATTGCACAAAGGAACCTTTATTGAACTTGAGGTTTTGTGAGGCGCTGTTATAAAGGTGGGATTGGAAATCCCTTCTTATATAGCTTATTTTACAATAGTGGTTATGTTATAACTTAAATTGCTATCGAATTCTGAAAAGATACCCAGCTTTTGAGCTGGTCAAATTAATTGTCTATGCGTTATTTATTTACTTCGTTTATTATTCACCAGTATTTGGTCATGCTTGACAGTAATTTTAACCCGATTCAAAATTATTTTTTTAAGTTAGAAAGTTCACGTTATGTTGAAAGTTTTAAAAGAAATATGTTCATAATAATGTGAGATGTATCATAAAAATAAATCAAACCCGTTTTGATCGTTTAATTGTTTACCAAACATTCATAAAAACTAAATAAATAAATTTTAAATCCAAACAAGTTTTGCTATCTGAAATTTAAGTTTATTCCCACATTTCATACAATTTCTTAAATTCTACTGTGTTGTCGAAGTACCAGTTTACTAATTCTTTGTGTTTAACCTTTATTATCCTTGGAAGATGAAGACAATCTCTAAATATATCAGATCACGCCATTACACTTATCAGTAAGCATCAGCATAAGCATCACTTATCAAACGCATAAATATATTTGACTTATTTCAATAATAAGTATTTAGCTTTTTACGTTCATCTATAAAAAATATGCGTTTCTATTTCATTTTTAGTTTATCTTCATTTGAGTGTGTACACCAGTTTTTGATAAACAGTCGGACTTGTCATTTACTGATGGTCCGTCAAACAGGGAGGGACCAAGCATATGTGGTATATATGACGACATATGTCTACCTGATGATGTCATGTGTTGTCTTGGTGACGTCATCATTTATAAGCGTTAGCTTTGTTCTGGAAAGGTAACAATTACGTACTTATCATGTACTTATACAACCAATCCAATTAAAAATGCTAAATAAAGGATTCTCGAAAAGTTTTCATAAAATAAACCATTTCTTTGTTATTTAATTTTTTTAAACTAAAATGGCCGCAATATTAAAATTTTAAATTTTATCAAGGTAACTTGTATTTTACCACACTATGATGTTTTTAGCTGTTTTACATACGTTAATTGGTGGCTGAAAGTTACGTTTTGCTGACAATGCCAGCTGTCATCGTCATTTGGGGACCGAGCAGGGTTTTACATAGCTAGGGCCACAAAATCAGCTGCCCAGTTACTTTCTTAAAACATGAATGCATATTAAATACACAATCCGTATCCATAGCATTGCAATAGAATTAATTTTTGTATTGTCACCACTGCCTGGCAACTATTTATTATTATTATTTCTGATTCTTGAAGTTATTTCTTCACATAACCTTAAAGTTGTAGTTGTGTTGACTATCAGTGTGCATTATTATTGTGGTGAATTGCAGCTCTCGATCGTTTTAAGTTCTCGACTTCGTCTCAAACTTAAAAACTATCTCGAGCCGGCAAAACCTCATATACTGCCCTGGGTACAAAATATATTAATCTGGCATAGGTCTGTTCTACCTAAACATACATAAATATAAAAATGTTTATGTAAAAATACAAAATGATGAATATCTGGTTAAAGAAGCGATTTTGGAAAAGTGTTCTTCCCTATTTTCTTGTCACTTTGACCCAAGGAATCACTACGTAAATTATGTTCCTCCCTATTTTGAACACTGTATATTTTAATTAGATTTGTTTAATTCGTGGAGTCAGAAAACTTCGAGCTCTCATATTTAATGTAAATTTTCACTTCCAGTAACAAACAAAATCACTTAAACTTTCTCCTACAGTTGGATAAATGTGGTTTACAATGTTTGTGAGTTCTCCAACTTTTTACTCTCAGTCTACATCAAGCTTTGTCGAATAATTAGGAGGATTTGAAATCACGTGTTAAAAAGTGCTAAGTCATGTGAGGAGATGGCAGGGAATGGAATTAACAGTTTGCATTATGTAAATAGTGAACACTAATAATAAAATATTACATTAATGTATCTATTGTATACTATATATAATCACAAATGTCATGAAATAATCGTAAATTCAATTGACACACATTTATATTTTATTGACTTGGGTTTATAACACGATTTCCAACATAATATCAATCAAAGTAACTTCGTAAAAATACAAAGTATCCTTGAATTTTCTAAGATAAACTTTTAAAACAAAAACGCAACAATTGACATAGACAAATAAGTGGCTTTTAAACTGCTTCGGCGTATTCTCGTTCAGGCTGTTTCATAAGCATTTATTTAGACACAAATCTTATGTTTTGCTTTACTTGGGGTTACAATTAAGAGTCTAAATCAAATGTAGACCAATTTATTTGTTCAAGTATTTTAATTTTTGTTTAATTTCAATATTTCATATTGAGCGTAGCTCTTATACGTCGACTCTTATGAATTTCGTCACAAGCAAACTCTTCCTAGACAAAATAATTGTGGATTAAAATAATCAAGATTCATGAAGCTTGATAGTTGGGGTTAATCACCATCAATAACTCGTATCTAACGCTCTAATAACTCCCCTCTATTTTGTGGATACCTCTACGAATGCCACCTAGTATTATAAACAGAACAATTTAAAGTTAAACTCATACAAGGAGGTGTACAAATAAATATTAATCCAGTAGTTCTTAAACAATTAACAACCCTTCACTTGTTGAAAATATAATTTCATAAGTTTTTAATCATATAGAAATTATTTGCTGTAACGTTATTCAACTACAACATTTTTATTGAATATGTTGTTCTCTTTGATTAAATAACACATATCTACATTCAATATAAGGAAACTCTACAAGTAACAATATTTTAAATTAGAAGATCAACAGCTTCAAAATAGAAGTCCTTTTACATTGTTCGTTAAGGAGTTTCAAGCACTAAACTTTTGATAAATAAAGTTAATCTTGTCATTGTAAAGGTCGTCTCTAATATTTTGCTTCAATAGAAATGAGAACCTTTCTACACTGATTTGATTTGAGTTAATTTACTGTCTTAATGATCTTTATGCAATCGGTTGTTCACAAACAATTGTAATACCTACTACCTGTAACCAGTCATTCAATTTAATTTCACATTTAATTTCGTAGAAATTTCTAAATAACCCATACACTCTATACAATCCCATAGTGGTATGCAATAATCGTATTTGGGTCTATTGTAGTGGCAGCAATGAAGTCAAGGATGGTAACACTGCCCTAGATCACAGTGCTGCCAAAATTGCAAACAACACAATTTATATTTGGTATTGATATTGTGTCGAATACATGACTTGTGTTGCAGGGTCAGGAAGAAGAGAAAATTTCAAGTAGAAATAAAATAACCCGTTAATTTGTATACAATTTTTAAGGCAGTTAAAACATTTGATAAGATGTTAATTGCGTTCTGATTTCACTCCCTATAAAACTAATACCACTATACTACATAAAAACTACTTCACACACTTTATAATATACACTATTTATACAATCCAGTTGGGGAAACACAGTTTATATTCACCACTAGGAATATTTACCAACCCATATTCTGGTCTAGTAGTGTTTATATTATTTTAACTAATATATACCAAACCAATATGAATTAATGTTATTTGCAAGTAAAATCTGTTCAGTTTAGTTAGAGAGTGCATAGTTTCGTTTAAGTAGTACTTAAGTAACTAGTTAAAAATGTATACTAGGTTCATTCTGGTTTCTTTATGAAATATCTTAAGTTAAAACGTGTACAGTTTATTCTGACGCTGAATATGCGTCTTACAAAATTTTTTAATTCAATTACAGAGTTCGATGAGAGAGATTTTAAAGAACTATAGCACAAAAAATATACAAATTATAAATATTATATCCTACACTAAGATCTTAAAAAACAGCTCTCACTTAACTAAGCACACGTCACTCGCTTCCAGATTTGTTTAAATTTCAAAATAATGTACAAAATATTTTAAGTTCTTAGATCCTACGGTTACAATACGCAATTCTCAAAATATCAATGATAGCTTTTAATTAAATTGACTAAAAATGCAATATTAAAGATAAAAAGCTTATGGAAAGTATGTCAATGCTTGGATGAAACCCTATCCCAACAAATAAGGTGATTATATTTTTATTGAAAATTGACTAAAAATGCAATATTAAAGATAAAAAGCTTATGGAAAGTATGTCAATGCTTGGATGAAACCCTATCCCAACAAATAAGGTGATTATATTTTTATTGACATCTCTTATTTATCAATATCCCAATCCAACATGCAACTTACTTTATTCCTCCAATTTATACGAGAGTGGGTAGTTATTTATCAAATATAAAACGAACGGGCGTATTTTAATTTTTGTTTACGTTTTTGTTTATCATAAATTATTTAATCTAGTAAACTATGAGGTTTAATCTTCTTTGAATTTATATGAGAATGTTGTTGATGTTATTAAAAAAATATTTCTTTAGATTAACGTACCACTGTATTTTTTTAAACAAACCTTCCAATCAACCCAATGCCCTTAAACTTCAGCCGTGTTCTTAATCTAACACACCGTGTCCACTCAAACACCTAGTTAATCTAAGCATTCTCTCAGGACAATTTCCTGACCGTTTTAAGATAGCGAAAGTAGTTCCTTTGTATAAATCTGGCACAAAGCAAGAGTTAAACAATTATCGCCCAATATCCCTGTTGAATGTTATGTCTAAGATTTTAGAAAAATGTGTCAAAATACAATTGCACTGTTATTTGGAAGATAATAATTTGTTATCAGAATGCCAGTATGGTTTTAGGAAGAGTAAAAATACTAGTGATGCTCTCTTCGCTATGAATAAATATATTTCGGAGTGTATTAACGGAAATGAAAAAGCATTGACTGTGTTCATTGACCTTGCAAAGGCATTTGATTCCATTGATAGAAATATTCTTTTAAATAAAATGGAATGCATCGGAATTCGTGATTTGGCCCTAAAATGGTTTAGTAGTTATTTGAATAAACGAAGCCAGTTAGTTTCTATTAACAACAATTTTAGCGATATACGTGAAATAGACTATGGAGTTGTCCAGGGCAGTACGCTGGGACCATCCCTTTTTTTAATTTACATAAATAATTTAGACAAACTTCCAATCACAGGAAAGCTCTTTTTATTTGCCGACGACACTGCAGTTATATTCAAAGGTAATACTTGGGACCAAACATTCAATGTAGCGCAAACAGATATGTTCCTTATTCAAAAATGGTTCTCCCAAAATGTATTATCAATGAATGTTTTAAAAACAAAATATATGCCAATTTTCCTCAGACAAAGTAGTAAGCCTCCCACCAACCTCAGACTAGTGATGCATGTTTGTGGAGATCCAGGTGTCTCTACCTGTGGTTGTTTACATTTGGAGAGAGTAGATCATTACAAGTACTTGGGAGTGATATTGGATAGTAGGTTAAGATGGGAACCCCATATTGAATATTTAAAGACAAAACTTAGGAAATTAATTTATGTTTTTAGAAACGTTCGTGAAACTCTTAACATCAATGAAATAAAAATGTTGTACTATGCATTTGTCCAATCAGTACTTCAATATGGAATTATAGTATGGGGAGGAGCTAGTAGCAATATTTTAAAGCCTCTGTTTGTCATACAAAAACTAATTATTAAAATAGCTTTTCAATTCAACAGGCGTTTCCCTACAAATGTATTATTCAAAAACACTCAATTACTTTCGGTGCGTCAACTTTTTATCAAAACTTTACTTGTATATACCTACTCTAATCAAGATTTGATAGTGACGCCAATCACACATAACTATTCCACCAGAGGAGCTGTAAATGTAGGTATGCAGGTACCCCGAGTTTTCAAGTCTGCAAACCTTACTAATGCTTTTTATATTGCGAATTTTTTGTATAGGAATATACCATCAGAGATTAGAGATCTACAGGTATCTCTTCCAGTTTATAAACGTTCGGTAAGCAGTTGGCTGTCGGAGATTGGGCTCGATCAGTCTGAGACACTTATCGGTTCAGTACACAATACCTAACAATAATTATACACAAGTACAACAAACAATATTTAGCGTACATATATCAGTAACTGCAACTCCATTCACTCGACTACCTTTTATTAAGCATTAACTGTTCCTGTAGCTGTCTCATAGCTTAGTTGTAAATAGTATTTTGATTAATTTAGTTTTAATTTTTTAAGAATATTTCTAATTTGTAATAGAGCTCGTCCCGCGCACAGGTCTTTTACGGCCTATGCGGGACTATTGTTCGTATTTTGTACATGTATATATTGTAAACATTTTTGGAAATAAAGCAGATTTTGATTTGATTTGATTTGATAATCTAGTTAACAGTTGAAATATCAAGTCTATACTTCTAAATTCTCTATGCATATTGGGTGTATTAGTGTTTCACAAAATTGAACAATTGTTCTTGAAAGGGTGCGGTCCCTGAATTTTGTCAGCTCATGAAAGCCATGTTAATAGGCTGACTACAAAAGTGGCACTTTAACAGCCAAAGGTCAAAGTGGTTGTCCCATACTCAGGTCCGCTATAAACCGTAATATCCATTAACCGTTATTGCGCCGAGCCGAGACAAAAATGCGCCGCAGTGCGGAGTTTGGTGAATAGAACAGATTCCTTCACTGATTGCTTCTCATCCTGATTTATGTGGTATTTAAAATATTTAATCTGCAAGAGATTAAAAATGTATTTGCAGTCCTAAGTTTTTACTACAATGGAAGGATTTTAATTCGCTATACATAGTCCGGATATGTAACTCTTCTACAGAGTGTCCCATAAAATAAAAGTTTTGTAAAATTAACGATTTTTGAGTTGTTTAAGAAACAAAATTGTAAATGGACGCCATTTTGTTTCATGAAAAATTGTCATATTTTTTGTAGCTTTGTCTAGTTGTCATGAATGCTTATGCAAAGTTCCAATTTCGTACGTTTAACCATTTTTTAGAAAAAAATTATAAGTCAAAAAACAAAATGGCGGCTGTGTGAGTAACTAAGGACTTTCGGACAATTTAAATATGGTATTTAGACATGTTTCTTACTCAGTAACAATGTCCTAAAATATTGGTAGAGAGTTCCGGGACACCCGTATACATTTTACCAATTAATTATTGACTTATACTCTAAACTGATTTTCCCATATTATTTTTAATTTTGCAGCTTCAACAAGCAAGTTAGGAAAAGGTTACACAACTTAATACATGACCTGGAAATGTTAGAATATTGCCACAGACACATAATACCCTATAATTTGTTGATTACTCTTATTGTAACAATTTACTCTTATTCTGTGAGGTGTTAAAAATACAGTGCATGAAAAAAACTCAACAAGGCCTAAATGTTGAATAGATAACCAATCCAGTTTTGTTGTAAGACAGTCAAGCGTCTGGGTTTGTCAGTTACACAAAGGCAAGCCGATATCTAGCAAGACAGATCTTCTGTCTCTGTCACTCATGAGACAATTGTATCTTCTATTACATCTTGTATCTTGTCTTACACCTCATGTCTTGTGGACTGTCACTTTCATGGTTGAGTTCAAGCATAAAGAACCAACCCTAACAAACTACCTGAGCACTACCTAATCAACGACAGTTTAAAAAACATACTGGACAAGTATAGTTTGAGCTGATTATAAGACGGATTGCAGCTGGATACAGCGCATTAATTGCTCCAACTGACCTGAATCAGGTAGTCGGATTCCTGAATTGCGCCAACTACTCCAAGGAGCCGCCCAATACGTTTCGTAACTGCTCCAAGTGTATGCCAACTTTGAATTGAGTAAGTTAGGTTAGGTTAATTTCAGTTAGATTAGGTTTGTTTAGGATAGGTTAGGATGAAACTTAAACGAGGACATTCCTTCTGCCGGCAACTTAACCTGGATTGGGCTTGGCGCAACTAAGGAATATTTTGTTGCGATCCTTTTAGGGTTTGGCGCAATTAAGGAACGCTTTGGCGTAATTAATGCACGACCTATGTTATCGCTTGAATTTCGATGGGTATAACTTCAATTGAGAAGGAGCACATAGACGATTGAGAAGGAGAAACATAACAAAGAATTCAGATTTATAACCTTACTTATTGCAATTCTGACAGGAGAATGGTAAACGAGCAGGACTGATTGGTATTTTGGTTTGAGGGGGAGAGGGGGGGGGGTTGATAAACTTGTCAAACATCTGTCAATCAAGAGCAACATGTTTACAACAATGTCATCTGTCACAGCTTTGTCATATTGTTATTTACATTGGAATTGCAAGGAATATAATTCCCCATCGAATACTGAATTTATTGTGTTAATTTAAAAAATTCGACCCTTATAGCAAAAGTGGCATTTATGTTTTCATAAAATATTTATAGTATGTAAAATTAAATCTTTGTGTTCAATCAATCATTATTTTGGTAAACTCCAGAGAAATGAGATTCTGTATGTGTTAAAAACAAAAACTGTTGAATTTACAAACTTAATAACATTGCAAGACTATTTGAAAACTAGCATTAGTGTTGACTATATTCACTTTAAACATCAATCTAACATTCAATTGAAATCGGCAAAAGGTGAGTGTTGCTGAATGTCTAAATCTCGGAAGGTCAAATTATGTTCATTGTTACACCTGTGATAACCATTAGCCTTTTTAAGAAAGACCCACTATTATTCATAATTTAAGTTTGTTAAGTTTGCCTATTTTTTTTTAATTATTTTAAACCTGTTAAATGTTAAACTAAGGGCAGCCTATATTTTGGAATTTTCATGTCAAATTTTATTAATTATAAGTATTGCATCTTATATCTTTTTACAATAATAATGGCGATGTCAATTACAATAATGTATTGTTTAAAGACTGAATAAATGACTATTCAATGACCTTCGACACACATTTTGCAGTTTGTACTTGTTGCTGAGGGTCTAAATGGGCAGTATGTCGAAGGTCTAAATCTCGGAAGGTCTAAAAGTACAGTCAATGCAGAAAACACACCCACTGATACTGTTTTAGACCTTGGGCACAACAACTATATTTTGTAAATAAATGTTCATAAAATGAGAGTTGCTGAAGTTCTAAGAACCAGAAGGTCAAAAATGCGAGTCTTTGAAGGTCTAAAATGCGAGTCTCTGAAGGTCTAAAATGTGAGTCTCTGAAGGTCTAAAATGGAAAAAACGAGAAAAACAAGACCACAATTGCATCGTAAAATCTTGAAGTTTAGTTTTGCAAATTGTATTGCAACGTTATTACGGAATTCAATTTCGGCTCAAACTTAATTGAACCAAAACTACACACAAAGAGTACAACGAAGTTTCACTTATACTTATCAAAGTACTTATACGGTCAAACAACTTACATTTTAATATACAGGGTGGCTGAAAAGTAACT
Organism: Macrosteles quadrilineatus; assembly: GCF_028750875.1. Taxonomy (NCBI): domain Eukaryota; kingdom Metazoa; phylum Arthropoda; class Insecta; order Hemiptera; family Cicadellidae; genus Macrosteles; species Macrosteles quadrilineatus. The sequence goes on along the minus strand of NW_026542601.1, from coordinate 9,931,012 downwards.
TGCACCCCCCTTTAACTTTTCAACCATTTGAGAAATTTGAAATCGGTTTGCGGCAACCTTCTTAGATATGAGAGGCCACAATATTTATGGTCAATTTTGAAAATTTTGCCCTTATGGGTGGCGGGGGTAGGGTGTAGCTCAAAATTTTCAAACAGCAAGTATAGTCGAGTTTGGTATCATTTTGTAGGTCTTGATGAAACATAACAATCAACATAAAGAAAATATAAAACGGACCATTAATAACAAAATGGCAACGCAAAATTACTTTGAATAACCATTGTCTTAAACATTTTTAGCTGCCATTTTGTTATTAATGGTCCGATCTTTATGTTAATTGTTATGTTTCGTCAAGACCTACAAAATGATACCAAACTCGACTATAGTTGATATTTGAAAATTCTGAGCTACACCCTACCCCCGCTACCCCTAAGGGCAAAATTTTCAAAACTGACCATGATTAATTGTAGCCCTTCATTTCCAAACAAGTTGTCGCAAACCGATTTCAAATATCTCAAATAGTTAAAAAGTTAAGGAGGGTGCAAGTTAATTTTTTGCCACCCTCGTGGTTATTTGGATTTGAAACGTTTTAGGGCACCATTTTGTTATTAGTGAGCCGATTTTTGTTTTCTTTATGTCAATGTTCATGTTTCGTCAAGACCTGTAAAATGATACCAAACTCGACTATTCTTGTCTTTTGAAAATTTTGAGCTACCCCCTACCCCCGCTACCCCTAAGGGCAAAATTTTCAAAATTGACCATAATTATTGTAGCCCCTCATATCTAAGAAGGTTGCCGCAAACCGATTTCAAATATCTCAAATGGTTTAAAAGTTAAGTGGGGGTGCAAGTTACTTTTCAGCCACCCTGTATACAGTATTTAAGTACAACAATCATATAGTACATCAGCAGGAATTGCAAGACTTATTCATAATGTAACAAAATACTCACTTCATCACCTCATCTTGGATGTAATATTTCTCAATCTACAAGACGATGGAGAATAACGTTCTTGAAGCTGTTCTCTGGTAGTGCTCGTGGCGCGGAGAAAAAATACCAACAATTTACAGAAGTTTATTTTACAAGTTAAACGTTCCCAGTATTATAAAAGTAAGTGATTACATGTATTTGTTTCCATAGCCTGAAACAAACAAATTATTGAGAGTTAATAATGTAGCTCATTTCAAGTATACAAACTAAGCAAAGTCAGAACCAAACATGCTTGAAGCTCTGATATGTTCTATATGTTATCCAACCTTGTTTTACCGAATTTCCTATTTAGGGAATAAGCTATTACCGTAGGTCTCATGGAAGACCTGGACCCGTGACCGATTTTCTTTTTCGTTTTGAGGTACCCAGAGGCCAAAATCACAATTTGTTTAAATACAGTACATATATTTATATAGGTGCCCATTAGCATGATAACTCGAGCAAAAATGACCCGATTTTGATTAAATTTGGTATAAACATGTAAACTTACATTTATTCGAACGATTTCACGAACCAGCATGATGGGACTATGAGAACGGGGGTTTATGGGGGGGGGGGGTTATCCCCATATACCCCTGTAAAAATTGGATTTTCTAATTTTTGACCCTAAAAACAAAAGATTTTGCAATTTCTTCCTAAACCTTTTTGTATGGCTTAAAAAAATAAATAATTTAGTATATTGAAGCGCTGTTGTATGCCTAACGGCTACAGAGAAAATAAAAAAATGTAAATTTAAAATTCCCATGCTATTTTTGTGGGGGAAATGAAAAACTGTTGTAGTTTACTTGTTTATGGATATAGATCAAATTTAGCCAATTTATTTATTTCCTCATATGCTATTAATGTTTGGTCAAAAACCACTTTTTACCTTCCCCGTAGTAGCAAACCAAAGCACTCATTAAATCTTTCACTATTTTAATTGGGAATAATATGTCTTATTTATGGAAATATTTGAGAAAAATGTAATCAGGCAAGATGAAATTCGCTTAGTCTGCAGGTTTGCTGCGGTGGGGGTATTACACGTATTCAACCAATGATTCAAAGAACAGCTAGGATATACTTATTAAATTACTATTGATTACATTGTAATCTATTAAACAAACTCTTTGTTCAATTATCCAACCCACAGCGTGTACAAACACTGTGCAAATACTGTATCGTTATGTCTATGCTCATATTAGTGAACCGGTATTAATAAAACATACAGGTAAATTTAAAATATATTGATTTCATTAAAATTGATTTACTATTCCCTTCATTAATGGTCTATTAAACAAAGAGTAACGAACCTACGTTATTTGGAGTTACATTTGATCGTATCTGAATATTTTAGAAAATTTGTTATATTTCTTGATGACTTCACTTTTACTTTGTGCACTCAAGTTTTGGTTTTGCTGTTGGTGTCACTCCCAATGGCCGATGTAATTAAAAAGCAGATGAATAAATAGTGTAGAGGACTCTTAGACTTTCCTTTTTGTAAGTGGGGCAACTAAAAATGATGTCATCAGGCCCACAAATAAAGTCTACACTATTTGTCCTGTTTATTTATAGTAAGTGTTAGAATTCAAAATGTATTATGTATGTATGTAACCCTTCCCTATACTTAATTATATTTAAGTCTCATCGTCATTAATTATTTACACTCTCGGTGATCTTATATATTAAAAACTTTTGAAAAACTTATGACAACTAGCCTGACGATACTACGGGACCGAATTACACGCGGGTTGTACCGAAAGAAAGGTTATCGGTCCTATATGCGCAGGTTTTATTTGTATTTTGAGAATATTTATGTTAATTGGGTCAAAAATGGAAATTCAACTTTTCTTATGGAGGTCTAACATGGAGCCAATTCTATATATTAATAGACGAGCATGTTTATTAAAAAACCCTTTTTTCTCAGTTACTGTGCATCGCAGAAAAAATCTAAGCATACTGTTAGAAAGATATTTCCCACAGAACGATATTTGTTACAGAATCAATTTATAAAATTAAAATAGGCACAACACAACACAACAATGAACTTTAAATAAAAGAAATAAGATGGACTTTATGGGTTGTCATGCTAGTGACGAAACAGCACCGAAATATAACCAGAAAATCAGACAAATTGAAGAAATTCCAATAACATTTTTTATTTACATTACTATTTTTTTATTTTACAGCGTGGGGAGAAAATAGAGAAGTTTGAACAATACATACTTTTGGTCGAGTTTTCGACCACGGGGTAAGCTCTAATTTATACTTATTAAAATAGTTAGTATCGATACAACACATAAGCTATGTTTGTTTGTAAGGAAAAATCACCTAATGCGTTTCAGGTACACAACATTAATTTACAATTGATAACACGATCGTTGTAACCCAAACAGATCTCAGTGTTCCAATAAATGAAATTAACTCGAACAAAACTGAATACTTTAACAGAGAAGGTTTGAAATATCGTGCAATCATTTCAATGTTTTATGTTTTTCGTGATTGCACAAACTCAGCAATGAAATGGAGTTAGTTTGTTATTGTTAACATGTTAAACTTGTTGAATAAACTCAACACTTCAATGTTTTGAGGTTTAACGAAAATAAATTATTATTTCAATTGCTTATTTTTATTTTTGTTTGATTAAACCACGAGTTATTTTTTATAGCATTTTATTGATATTAAAAAAAATATTCTGTTTAAATGTTAATGAACTAAATATGAGCTGTCGGAATCGCATGGCATAGCTTATTTATTTTTAATCTTCAGGGAATATTTAAATTGAAACTTCCATTTGAAACCTAAAATCTTTAAGGACAAGAAAATAACATTCGGTGAATTTTAAATTTTTTTTTAAATATCAAATATCTAATCCATAGTGTTTTCACTGTTATTTTAAAGTTTATTTCTGTTTTGTTTAAGTTTTGTAAAGATACGATATTCTATAAAATGATGAACGGTCCAAGACGAAATTGATGACAGTCTGGCCAAGAAAATTATTGAAAAATAAAGATAGGAGAGATTGATTTGACATTCTAGACCAGATAAATGGTTTGAAAAATTATCAAACATGTATATAAAACTTAGTTAGATGGAGATAAAAAATATACCAGCATTAATATTAAATCTTTTAAGTTCAAGGATATAAATTATATGTTTGATTAATTTGATATTTTTTGGAGTTATCCAAGGAGAAAAATATTGATTGTTCATGTATTATTACATCATAGTTTATCGAGGAATATTTTAAAGATGTATGAAATGAAATGAAAAATGATTTATTTAGTCAGGTTAAGTTAGGGCCACATGGCCCTCTCTTACACTTAATCTGTTTATACAAATCTAAACATATACTATATAATACAAAATACTATAATCTATTTACAATATTTAATGTAAAAAGAAACAATAAACTTTTAAAATATACCACCTTACATAAACACCCACACACACACACACACCTACACACGTACACGCACACACACAACACACACTTGCAAGAACTAGCACACACACACGCACACCTGTCAGTGATCAACCAAGCGCACGCCTAGGATATACCAACCATGGCCATATGTATAGGCCTAAGGTGAAATTATTTTGGTTTATTTGTGAGATCATAAAAAACCAAATAAACATGGTTAGTAATTAATCATTACTTGTATTTTGTCGTTGCTCCCTTAACTTACTAAAATGTGTTTTAATAATCACAGTCACAATTTTGACTTTACATTCATGCCAATCTTTTGAACTATTTTTTAAAATCTAATATTCATCTAATTGTAATCTAATTCCAATTATATTTAATTCAAAATACTCATGTAAGATAAATAAAATTAAGGGAAACAATTATGGTAATTAACTTGTCTGTAAATTCATATTGGTAAATTTTAATCCTTATAAACGTCAAGTGAAATAATTTGGTAATGGATAAATAAAGTTAATAAGTTTAATTAAGTTTGTCTGGTGTTAATAATGTGCAGAAGCTCCCTAGTCAAAGATATATCTCAGTTGTGCCAACATAATCAAAAGTTACACATATAGCTCCAACCACGCTGCAGGGATATTTAACTTGTGGTAGTCCCGTGTCTAATAACCTGGTCATTTAATAACTTTGTTGATCTAAGCATTGTAAAGACAAATTAGATAAACTAATACATGAAACTCAACATGACATCAAACTAGATCAATAATACAATAACTTTTGAAAATCCCAGATGAAATTTGCAAAGTATTTAACAGCCAGATTATGTCTTATTTCAATACAAAGAATTACTCCTTGTTTGAAATATTTATTTATTTCCAACGGACAACTTAATTTACAATAATAGATACATCAGTGAGTGACAGTTGTTGTTTAAAGCTATTTATCTTCTGCCATGGGCAGTAAACACAGTATAACGATAACAATAAAATGACAAAGCAAAAGAAAAAAAGAAATAAAAGCTATGCATTGTCAATAAGTCATAAAATTAGGCATACGGTACGAGTACATGTTTTGTTATTTCAACAAAGTTTAAAATTTATATTAGGTCAATGTATGTAGTTAACGTAAGATTGGAAAACATCAAAAATTTTGAATGCCACAGCATCAAGAAATAATAGCTAATTATTACTGTTATTCGCTTTGAAATAACTCCTTTAATACTTTGCAATTGCTCGAATTCGAGCAAAAGGTGCACTATACTTCTTAAATAATTGTTGAAAATAAATAAACGCTTAATAATGGATGTCAGCTGTTCTTTAATAAATAATTCAAATATCTATATTTTACATGAACATCGTTAATGGGGATTTTACAAAAACTGTATATTTATCAATGTAAATTAAATATTCAAATAAACAACTCTATATTAGCTAAATATAAGCACTCAAAGCTGAAATGGTTATATTGGTTCAAAGGAAACACAAATAGAAGCATCAGTGCATATTTCCTGATACGAGTGATATAACATATTTGAAACACATGAGTGTACTTTTTGTAAACATGATACTAGTACGAGTGTGGAAAATCAATAGCTCATAAACCCTCAAACCAAAAGTTTCTAGCCATGTACTTTTAATTTGTAAAATAAAGATTGCAATCAAATACTTAAAATGTTAGTACACGTTCTAAACCTGTCCAAAAACTTATGCAAAAAACTGTTAATTCATTTCCACGTTTTTATAGGTCAAATGTAAGAAAAAATCATGTGACTCTGTTTAGTAAAATAAATAATGTTTCGTTTCATTTCATGTTTTAGAAGTAATTGTTACACTAGGTAATACAAAATACTCGACTGTATCAATTTAGTAAGTATTTATGCGACACATATTCTCAATCAATTTATACGGTTATCATTGATACTATTGCATCTTCAGCCTAGAATATGCAGTAACGCTATAGGTATTGCTAGAATAAGCTTATTGTATTTTAAATACACAGAATGTTACATAAAGTGGGTTTCTTTTTAATTAGGATTTTTTTAATGTTTTGTTTGAATCTAAATCTGTCGTTTGCTTCGGATGCTGTATGAATACTGCGTTTACTATTCCTTAAAAGGATGAATACATGATACAAACAAAGTTGATCATGTTGTCATTGATCATATTCTTATAACAAAAATGATCAATCTCAGGACAGTCGCATGCGATGAGGGCCCCAAGTATGTACAAACTGAGGGTAGTCAATGACCAAATATATTGATGTAAAGCATTACGAGTATGTCTGAACAAACAAGAAATATACTTTAATTAATTGTAAATAAAATTGTCATTTAACCTTCGACAAAAAACAGTAATTTGCTTGTTAGCTTGTTCTGGTATATGTAATGTTACCAACGTCATTGACTAGCTTGATTCAATGACGCTTCAAACTAGTTCAACACAATACAATTCATCAGATGGCCCGGAGCAGTCACATGCTACCTGTAAACCGTTCTAACACAGGGACACAAAGCAAATTCAGAGGTATGATATAACTATTGTGAAAATAACTAGAAAGGCTAGGCAGCTGTTTGTGTAGTAGGAACAAAAATGGAACCGTTGCCTTTGTATGTGGAAACGTGAATAATCGAAACAAACGCATTACATACTAATCTTTGTATGGTCGCCATTTCAAAGAAAAGTAAAATAAAGTAAAGTAATTAAATCTGTTACAGTTGTACATATCAACTACTACAAGTCATTAATTAAATAACAACAAAGTTGACAAGTTTTAATACGTGACGGGGACTTGTTGACTCAACGGAGGCAAAGTTTAATTATCAAACTTAAATTTCAGTTTTCATCAACTTGTGTTAGAGTGTGCGATCTTTGCATAATATTCTAGTAACAGGAAGGTAAGACAGTATGATTATGAGAAGAATCAAGATCGGCAAAATTACTATGGTAAAACCAAAATACTGTATGTGTATTACGGATTTCGTTATTTAACCAGTCAAATAGGCATATTGTTTGGAGTCCCATGAGGAGAACAATATTCTTAGACCAAGCTGATAACATTTTTTACGTTTACGCAAATAACTAGGCTGCAACACTTCGTTTTGAAAACTTTGAACTGTTTAGTTAAAACTCCTAAATCAGAATCAGTAATCATTTACTAGAATCTGTACAGAAATATTTATTTACCGATTGGAATAAAGCTTACATGTTATCTTGTGCGATGCAATCTATATATTTAATACGCTACATGAAAAGTTTGTTCCCAAAAGGGTTTTTAGGTTTAAGACCTGCCCCCACATGGATGTGCAAATTCGCAAATTGGCCTTAGATTTTCGATTAAAGCCATGACACTCGAAAGAAACTAAAAAAATACTTTGTTTACTTTTCTAATAAAAACATACTCTGATGTTAATTTACAAAAGTACCGCTAGGACATCCAAATTCTGTAACCTCCATGGACAACGCTTCCAAATACTTTGGTGCCACAAGGTTAATTGAGATAAAGCCAGTGTAAATCCTATTCAATGTTATTTACAAAGAGGAGTCGTTAGCAGTGTATTTCAGCTTAATCAAAAACTAAACAAATATTTAAATTACAAAATTCTGCATTCAGAATTATTTTTAAATTGAAACCACGCCAATCCTGTAAAATATTATTAAAAAATTACCAGTTAAAATATTTACCCTTTCGAAGAATATATACCTTTTCCTCAATATTTACGAAACATAACTATTTTTAAAGAACAATTTTGAGAAATTCTGGAAAAATTATGAATTATGTGAGAAGAATTACGATTTGAGAGAATTACAAATATTTTCTTCTAACCTACTATCCACAAAACAAAGTTTTATGAAAAACATCTTTATTATAATGGAAGAAAATTGTTTAACAAATTACCAACTAATATTCAAAACTTATAATAAAAATACAAAAAAATTCAAACAAATCCTTACTGAATATCCGATTTATTGTATTGAAGACTTCAATGAAAAATGCATCAAAATTTAAAAATGTAATTATAAAGAGTTTAATTTAATTCTAAACCTAAATAAAAAATGAATTAATTTTTAATTAAGTTTCATTTTTTGTTATTATATAAATTTTATCACCTACCATATACTGATTAAGGTACTTTACTAATGGAATGGATTTATTCATACAAAACTAAGGTTTAAACTTATCTCGTGCGAAATCGCAGTATTAAACACAATATTAGACCTACAAATATTAAATCCTGACAAGGTTTAAGGCTAACCAAATGAAGATTATTGCAGTGAGGCCAGAATATATCTGCACACCCTACAACTCTCTCTTCATTCAACATGCATATCTTTGTATATGAGCTTAAACCCTCCATTAACTACAGTTCTGATTTAATATGAGACCTAAGCATTCGCAGGTGGTTTGCATATAGGTTATGTCATCAATTTATCGCATATGAACGTAGTAAACGTTTAAATTCTCTTTTTCCTACAGTCACCTTAAAAGGTGTACAGTTAAGTACAGTCCTTACACTGATTATTGTGCAGAAAGCTGCTAAATGCTACATTTTTACTTACTTTTGCCACACTCTTTTTTCTTCGCAATCGGCATAACATGATATTTGAAAATGGACTATAGAAATAAATTAAACGTTAGGGCGAAGATCGAAAGGAAATTACCTTTTTTATTACAATTTTCAGGTGCGCTAGCTTTAAAATGACACCCAATCATACAAATTGGTTACTTTAGTCGGACACCTGGAAAAAGGCTGGTACAGGGAAAACCAGTAACGAATTAAGTATCTAGATGCCAGTAGGAGGTAGGAGACCCAAGCTTTTGACTTGTGGTAGAAAAATGTTATTGCAAATTTGTCACAAAATATTTGTTTAAGTTTAATATTTTTCCATATTTTTGTTTGGATCCAGGGCTGATGAGGACCGAATTATGTTAAAAATACTGTAACCTCAAATCGATAGAAGTAAGCTTTCTTTTTCTAAACCAAACTTTTTAAGGCAATCGTCGTTAGTTAAAAAATATATTTAACTAAACACTGTAAAGTTAAAGCCAAGGAAAACTAACTTTTTAAGTGGCATTATTTTGATTTAGAATGTCAAAACCTCCACAATTGAAGCTCGTTTACACTGTTCGTTAAGGAGTTTCAAGTCTTCAACTTTTGATAAACAGAGTTATCAACTTGTCTGTGACTCTGTTACATCTCTTTCAATTATAACTTGGATCAATTCAATTTAATTAATGCAACCTCTACAATTATTGTTGAGATGTATTAGTAAAATTGGCTTAAGAATAACGTTACAATCTAAACTAGTGAAATATAGTAGGCCTATAACCCACAGTTAAACCAAAACCCGGATAAACCGGAACCATAGAAAAAACTGCAAAAGTAAAAACTACTATTGTATATCTATGAACCTAAATAGCTTTGAACAATCTGATCCCTCTTATGCAGTTTTGTTGTTTTCGTTTAATTGTTTTGGTACAATTCTGACCCAATTCGCTAGCTAGTTGGCAGCTGTTCAACAGAGATACAGTATTGGACAATAATAATCATATTCGAGTCTACTGTAGTGGCAGTACTTATACAGTTAGCTGCTTCTTTTAGTCCCCAGTTCTGCCAACTGCTGGTAAGATGACAAATTGAATTTCGTCTTCCATATAAAGTTGCAATCAAAAATACTGTACTAAATAATATCTTTCCTGACTTTATTTTGAAATGTTATGGGAAATTTGTATTAGATCGTTGATGGTGTAAAATATTTTAGAAATGTTTTAAAAGTAAATTTCTTCCTCAATTGCAAATAAATGTCATACCTACTGTATTTTTTATATAATGTATTTTTTAAGATTACACTAGAAACCTGATAGATCTTACCGTACTCACATAATCTCTCATTTCGTTCAGATAGAGGTAAAACAGAAGATAATTTTGGTAGAAATATTTTTGGAAACATACCAGTACCTAATCAAAGACAAAATGAAATGTACGTAGGCCTACTCAAATTTCTTTTTAGAGACTTTTCAGTTTTCATGAATTTCTGTCTGGCACCCATTCCTTGGAGCATTGGTGCAAAAAACAGAAATGGTTTCAGGGAATAGGGCTACTTTCAAGAGCTCAATGCCAATATTTTGTTATATTTTGTTTAGAGGTGTCACTTTATGGGGCTTTACATTTGAAAATTTTGAGCAGCTTCCAAATACTCCTTTTTTTAGGGTTCCGTGCAAATCGTCATACTGACCAAAAAGTGCACTTTTTATGTCATATATAGATAGGGAGTTTAGTTTTCCTGGTGTAGCCCATTGAAAAGTTAAGGGAGCGTATCCATACTTTATTATTACTCAACCCTGTGTATAAAGGGCTCTTCAACATTGGCATTTCACTAAGAATTTCACAATCAACAAACCCTTTTTATAAAAAAAAAATGTATATATACTTATATTCCTACATGTAATTGTGAGTCATATTTAAAACACACAAGTGTTCAAAAAGTGCAATGTGCAGCCAGTTGGCACTAAAAATATGATAAATATTACATTGAAAAATGGTCTGTTGTGGTTCCTATTTTTAAATATAACCATGTATACATATAAAAAATATTAATACAATCAGAAGTGCCTAAATAATCTTTACACTCCTTGAATTCGATAATTACAAGGCAAAAATGTGGTTCTAATTCCACTATAAACTGTAGGTAACTTAGTTGCCATTGGCTGTATGGGATATACTAGCAGAGTACCAGTCCTTGTACGGGGTTGGCGTATAGGCCCCTAAGTATAAAATTATTATTGCAGTTATACTCGCGTGCTTTGCGTTTGCAATGGAGAGGACACGGTTTAAGAACATTTGGTTTAATTTACGGTATACTATAGTATAGCACATCTACCATAGCTATAATGTTCTACCACTGCACCTAAACAATAGAAAAAAGTAAAGTCTGTGTGTTAATCGGGAACGTGAGCTATCATCACACCAAATTTCAGCCCAATCTGACCTATATATTTAATGCGTGATTGAACTTCAAACAAACAAACACACAAACTTTCGCATTTATAATATTAGTAAGATTAATTAACAGCTGTGTATAAGGAACATGTCGGCCTTAGTCACTAACAAGACTACAAGATCGCGCCACTCATCTCCATTCATACTTGGCTTAAAATAATAATTCGTACGGTTGCTATTTCAGATTAAAATATTAAAAGTACTGTATGTTGGATTTATTTATTAAGTTCGAATGGTGTTGTAGTTTTACAAGCTAACCAACAAATGTCCAATTCACAGAGAACTGCTATAGTTACACTGAAAGTAATGTTTGAGGACCAAGACTTGACAGGTAAAATATGAGGTGTCATGAGATGGGTTGAGGCACTTATCATACTTATCACGTCATACATCTCATGTTATGATGTGATAAGTTTGTCCAATGATGTACTTCTTATCGTCCTTTGTGCATAGGTCGACACCTAGACTCTAAGACAGATTAGCCAGAAGATAGGAAATACTATAGGACAATCAGTACTTTCATATGATGTGGATTTTAATAATTAGTAAAACATATAAAAACAGAAATGCTCGTATTAAAATGCTAATAGTATATTTCATCACTAGGGCGTAAAGTGGCTCTTTTCGACCAAAGCTCAAGTTTTACGATCGAGGTGAAGCCGAGGTCGGAAAATGAGAGTGTGGGTTGAAACGAAACCTTTCACCCAGGTGATGAACTATAATTTTCGTCATTAGCATTAATTATCAGAAAATTAACCTAGAAAACGAACATACTTTTCATGTAAACATAACCTCCAAAAAGAACTTCCAGCCTGTATTCAATTCTGCTAATGTAAATAAGCATCTGTTTAGTAAGTGATTCAGTCATTTTTGTCTATTACGATTATACTATCAATATGTCAAACTATTGACAAGAATGCAAAAATAAGCTAAACCTTACCTAATAAATCAATTGATAAATAATTTTGATCCACGCAATTTCCACAGGCAAAATTTACAACTGTTAACAACGGATGATTTTACTCCCAATGGAGTAAAGATTATACTTTAGACCGACGACGCATATATAAATAATGACCGTTTTTGCTGCAGCATGACGAAACATTATATTAGGTACCAATATATTTTGATTAAAAACAGTGTTACTTATTAGGAAAGATTCCATTTAGCGTCTGATAAATAGGCACATAATTTTACCAAAACATTTTAAATTAAAACTTTTAATTAGATTCCGAAGAAACAATGGACGGCAGATTTTATTCAGCTTTTTTCTTAAAGAATGCTAAACTGGATTCCAGGGTAGAATAAGGATTTAATTAACGTTTGTTCCCTTCTTATTAGAGGTACAATGGAACCGTTTAAGAGCTTCAACTTATTGCATGACAATTACTTTAATTAAAGAAGTGGCCCAATTGAGCTGTGAAATCTTGAGATGTTTTAATTTTGCCACATTTTAGTTAAATTAAAATGGAAGTTCCAAAGAAGTTTAAAAATAATAGCAAAATAAAAGCTATGGCAGCAGAATATAAGACGATTTTGGAGAAAAATTAGTCCAGTCATATTAGGATATTACGTAGAAATAATTCCCTAAAAGGGGAAACTTTGCATATATATAGTACTAGCACCCAGTAACAACATATAAAAAATCAACACTCGTGCATGCTGTGCTACGGCCGCCATCTTGGAAAATGGCGGCCAATTTTCACTTTTTTGACCATATTTCACTAACCGTTGGATGTACAAAAATATTGTTAATACAAAAGTTGAAGAGCTTAAAAAAATACATATTTTTACTATTTAAACTTTTGTCATATCTCTAACGGTTATCGAGAAAAACGTAATAATAACAATAATAAATTAACAATGACAACACCTTGTTTGATTTTTGGCAATTAAACACTAAAATTGTCCCCTAGGTTTTAAAATTTTCTGACATTTTTTAAGACATTGAGTTTTATATATTTAGACTCGCCTTGTGCTCGCTGGGGGCTCCGCCCCTAGGCCCCCTTTTTTGGTTGGGGGGTAGTGGAAATGTTCCTCGGGGGACAGAATTTTGTTTAGGAATATTTTCTGCGTTTAAATATAATGATTACTTTGCAGTTGCTAGGTAATTCTTAAAGAGTATTTTTTTAAGGGGTGATTAAACAAGCCCAAAAATATTAGAGTCTCGATGTGTGTTTGGTGCTCTAATACAAAAGTTTTCTAAGGAATTTACTGTAAACCTATATTTAGCCACAATTATATAACGTTACAATCTAAGGGGATTGAGGAGGTAACAATAGTTTAACATTTAATTTAATTTTATAAAGGGTGATGAAGGAGGGGGGGGGGGGTTAAGATGGGATTGGTCACTATCTAGCTTTTTCTGTTGCTAAACATCCATAATTTACCTAGTTACTTTTAAGTCTAGTTTGCGTGTCAAAGCATACTAATTCTACTTAAGAAATACGTTAAAAGCCTTAAAACAGTCCTTTTTACTGAAAATCTACCATTTTAATTTTTTGATTAAGTTAAAAATGTAATACGTCACCTTAGGCACCTTACCCTTAACGTTGGAAGCATAAAAAAGTACCAATATATATACGTAAGGTAGTTAAAAAAATAAAAACAAGTTAAAATTCTAAAATTTTCACAATCTTTGAAAGTATGGCGTTTTTCGGAGGTGAAGAAGTGCAATTTCAGAAAAATTCTTAAGAGTGTCTTGTAGAAAGTTTAATTCCAGACTCACGATTTTCCGTCAAATCCTTTCTAGCTCTTACCGTTTTCAAGCTACAGAAAAAATAACGTGTTTCCGCAAAAAAGGGGGATTTAAGGGAATTCTTTTGGTGGGTTGCAGTCGGAAAAACTTAATTTTGGGACTTTCTGGGCGGTTTAGTACCCAGACGAACCTTCACAAAAAAATTAAGATCTCAAGCTAACCTAGAAGTGACAAAAATGCTTTTTCTGTTGCCAAACGCCCATAATTCACCTACCATGTTGCTACATCAGTTTACCTTTTACAGGAAATATGGGTCAAGGCACTTAATCAATTTTTTCCATTCGATTGGCGTGTGTTCTTCATATGCTGAAGCAACAACGTACCTTAATTGTGCCACAGTGCATTCAGCTCCAGTTATTGACGAATGAGCATTTATTCAATACGTATTTGACAATGCGGATTTTAATATTCACACTTTAGCTGGACTTGGAACATTTCATTCCCTGGGAGGTATATAAAGTGTGTTTCTCCTTCAAATGCAGTCACCATGCGATCAACCTTCCCTCGTGATATTTCAGCAAAGATTGACAGTAAAGCAAATCAAATACCTTTGCTAAGCTACAAGCCACTCGTTAATGGGATGAAAAGTATAACTTTGGTACCTGTGACTGTTTCACAAGAAGCTTCAAATGACCTTAATAAAGGTACATGTCTCGATTTGCTTTGGGCTGCCGATTATGGCAATAACGTTTCAAAAATGGCTTGGACATGATTTAGATCCGTGTCAGTGGGGTTGGAGTTTGGTTGACAATTCACTAC